>NW_024070194.1:77710433-77935949 GCF_014754425.2 Oryx dammah
AAAAAGTTTGAGGAAAAAAAAGAAAAAAAAAAGCAAAAAAAAAAAGGCAAAAAAAAAAAATGATTGTAAAAATCGTGAAGATATATCTGGCCCTTCTCTGATGTTGTGGGCCGTGTTGGTCACTTCCAAGGCGTTTCCCTCTGTTTAACTTCTGTTTGCTGGTCTCTTCAGGGTCTGAATTCCGTCCTGACACATGGGGGCGGTGGTGGACACTTTTTTTTTTTTTTTTTTTAGGCTCACTAGTTCAGTCGCGCTGTGGGGAGGGGGGAATGCTGCAAACAAATAGCACTGTCGTACAGCCTCAACCCCGCTGGACCTGTCTCCCCCCACGACGCACAAACCGCTCCGGCTCCACGGAGCTCAGCCAGGAACCATCCAAGGCTGGCCCCAGGTTTCGCGCATCTCCCCGGTCCAAGCCGCTCGGTTTTGGCGCCCAGGTAACCCTCAGAGGCACAAACTTGTTTGGGACTGCGCTCTGCGCCCCTCCTGGGTCCGAGCAGCTCGGGAGCTTGGCGAGCGCGGTCGCCGGGACTTGTCCCCTTCTCTGTTTCTACTGCTCAGTTTTCTGGGTGTACTGCTGGCGCTCCTTGTGAGGCGGATGGTGACTGTCCTGCATCCCCTTAAGTCTCAGCTAAGAAGCCTGCCTGCCGCTTTTTAGGTAGTCTCTCCGGGGCTGCGATTGCCCCTTTCCAGCCCTTACAGCTCTGGCTGCCTGTCCCCGGCGGGGGATGGTCTGCAGCCGGCTATTTCCGTTCAGTCCTTTGTTCTGTGTGCGGTCCTGGCGGGGTCTTAGTTCGTGCTTTTCGCGTGGTACTATCCCCCAGCCTGGTTTGCTCGCCCAAGTTCGATCGCTCTGGTTACGCGTGGGGCGTTTCTGCCCGCTTCTTACCGAGCACGGCAGCCCGCGGCTCCCGTGCTTCCCTGCCCTGCCCCCACTTGCTAGTGGCAGCGGCAGGCGTCTGCGCGGCTTTTCCGCTGGGGGAGTTACTGTTGGGCTTGTAATCTGTTGGTTTTAATTATTTATTCGTTTTTCCTTCCTGTTATGTTGCCCTCTGTGTTTCCAAGGCTCGCCTTAGACTCGGCAGGGAGAGTGTTTCCTTGTGTTTGGAAACCTCTCTTCTTAGAATTCCCTTCCCGGGACGGGCTTCCCTTCCCGGGACGGAGCTCCCTCCCCACCTCCTTTGTCTCTTTTCTCGTCTTTTATATTTTTTCCTACCTGTTTTTGAAGACAATGATCTGCTTTTCTGGTTGCCTGATGTCCTCTGCCTGCATTCAGAGGTTGTTTTGTGGAGTTTGCTCCGCGTTGAAATGATCTTTTGAGGAATTTGTGAGGGAGAAAGTGGTCTTCCCTTCCTATTCCTCCGCCATCTTAGGACCGCCCCGACTTTGCTTATTTTGCTTGTTAAATATCTGGAGTGTGCCAGATCTTTAAAATGTAGAGAGGAAATAAACAAAACAGTGCAGCTCTTAATTCTACATTCTCAGCCATTGCACATCCTGTGAAATCTCAAAGTTCACCCCATGATTTCTGTGAGTCCTAAAAAGCTTACAATGTCTTTTGTTTCTGAGCTTCTGTTTTTATCTACGGTGTTTACACCTCTTGCCATGCTGACCCCCAAAGTAAAAGTCATCTCCTCTTGATTTCCAGAAGATACTACAGTAAAAAAGAAAGCTATGCAAAAATGTACTGTAACAGATCTTCTGTATGGTTTTACTTGTGATTTGGGATCCTTGGAGAGGTTAGAGTTCACACTGTCTGTTAGGAACCTGTGGGTCATTAACAACCTTTATTGGTTTCTCTGCCTTCCTATCTCACTGCAGATACCGTGTACCTCCTGGGTCAGCTCCTAAAGAAACTGTATGTGTGTGTGAAAGTTGCTCAGTCATGTCCGAGTCTTTGCAACCCCACAGGCTTTAGCCTGCCAGGCTTCTCTGACCATGGGATTCTCCAGACAAGAATTCTGGAGTGGGTTGCCATTTCCTTTTCCAGAGGATCTTCCCAACCCAGGGATCGAACCCAGGTCTCCCGCCTTGCAGGCAGATTCTTTACCCTCTGAGCCACCATGGCCTGGTCCCCAATTCTGTCATGGGTTCTGCTTCTGGAGAGATCCGGTTAAAGACAATAAAGACAATTGGCACCCCATTTCATAGGGAGCTACTGTAAGTCACGTGTTTTTGTGAACTACATGAGGTAATTTGTGTAAGACACATGAAGAGTGGCGTTTAGTAAGCCCTCAGTAAAATATTCGGAATTCATGGAAGTCTCTAGAATGACTCAGCTCCTTCACTTTTCATCCTGTCAGTCTCCATTCAAGATTCGAGCTTGGAGCCGAGCCTGTGATTGGACTGAAGGGTGTCAGTTGGCCCCGCTGTGGTCAGGGTTGTGGCGGTAGGAACAGGGCAGTGTCCCTAAGGAAGGGGCAGCTGGGCTTACCTGACCTTCCCCTGGAGTTCTAAGCCCTGTTCTATGTATGAGGTAATGGAGACTCAGATACTGGGTTGTTGATACTGCTGCTGGTTTTCAGTGGCTTTGCGCTGTCCAGCTTTTTGTGACCCCATGGACTGAAGCAAACCAGGCTTCCCTGTCCTTCACCATGTCTCAGCATTTATTCAAACTCACGTCCATTGAGTCAGTGATGCCAACCAACCATCTCATCCTCTGTCATCCCCTTATCCCCCTGCTTTCAATCTTTCCCAGCATCAGGATCTTTTCTAATGAATCAGCTCTTCCCATCAGGTGGCCAAAGTGTTGGAACTTCAGCTTCAGTATCAGTCCTTCCAAAGAATATCCAGGGTTGATTTCCTTTAGGATGGACTAGCTTGATCTTTTTGCTGTCCAAGGGACTCTAAAGAATTTTCTCCAGCACCAGAGTTCGAAAGCATCAATTCTTCAATGCTCTGCCTTCTTTATGGTCCAACTCTCCCATCCATACGTGACTACTGGAAAGACCGTAGCCTTGACTATATGGACTTTTGTTGGCAAAGTGATGTCTCTGCTTTTTTAATATGCTGTCTAGGTTTGTCATAGCTTTCCTTCCAAGGAGTAAGTGTTCATGGCTACAGTCACTATCCACAGTGATTTTGGGGCCCAAGAAAATAAAATCTGTCACTGCTTCCACTTTTTCCTCTTCTATTTGCCATGAAGTGATGGGACCAGATGCCATGATCTTCATTTTTTGAATGTTGAGTTTTAAGCCAGCTTTTTCACTCTCTTCTTTCACCTTCATCAAGAGACTCTTTAGTTCCTCTTTGCTTTCTGCCATTAGGTTGCTATCCTGGGATTTGCCAAAATCACACAGCCAACTAATAGGGGAGACACTGTATCCATATCCTTTGATTCTAGATCCTTCTACAATGTTTGTGAGAGAAAAAAAATTCACTGATCATGATTTGGCACTAACTTCATGTGTGAGCCTGAAAATGTACTTAATGTACCAATGCTCAAATTGCTGGCATAGTGAAATTATTTCTTATTTGTGCTCTTTTGCTTCAGATGAGTTGCAGAGAAAATAAGCTATTGATTTTCCAAATCTTCTGCAAGTTATTGATGAAAGGTAAGTACTGAGATTTCCAGCTGGGCTCTAAAACATCAAAAGCGGCAAACATTACAGTGATGCTCCTGTGAGTTTAGAAAGAATGTTAAAAGGTCACGACACTCTGTGTCAAGACAAATTGAATGAACTGGAAGCAAGAAGGAAAAAACAGCTGCATTCTAGGGGCAAAGAAAAATAATTTTGGTTGTTGTTCAGTCACTGAGTCGTGTCTGACTCTGCAACCCCATGGACTGCAGCATACTAGGCTTCGCTGCCCTTCACTATTTCCTGGAGTTTGCTCAGATTCATGTCCATTGAGTCAGTGATGCTGTCTAACCATCTCATCCTCTGCTGCCCCCTTTTTCTTTTGCCTTCAGTCTTTCCCAGCATTGGGGTCTTTTCCAGTGAGTCGGCTCTTTCCATGAGGTGGCCAAAGAAAAATAATACAGCATTATAATGAAATGTACTTAAATTCAAGCCAGAGGAAGAAAAATCTGGCTTGCAGAGACCAGTCAAAGTCCATTTTATTATTATTATTTTCATATGGGAAACCATGGACTACTTAAGACAAAGAAATAGTCCCAGTGAGCAATGGGAATCAGACCAGCAGGTCCAATTATAACCCAAAGGCATGGTTTGACAGTTATGTGCTGTAGAAAAAAAGACTTTTGGGTCTCCATAAATTACCCCAAATATCCCCATTCTTGACAGTACCACCAGTCAAGGGGTTATCTTTGAGCTCAGAGGAGAGCATTACTAATGTAAAAAGATCTTTAGCTTATTGAGGGAATAGGCACTATATATAAATCTCAATATAGTCTCAGAAATAACTTCTAGCACATAAAAATTTTCTAGATTTCAAGAACAAATGTCACCATCTGAGGTGAAATTACATATTTCTGTTGCTCGGTGCAGTGTAGGAACATTTTTAGAATAAACTGTGGGTCTATGACTCCATTTCACAACCTGCCCACAATAAATTTACCTTGTAAATTTACTCAAACAGCAACAGCTACTAAAACTCCTTAGAGAGACAGATAAAGTGACCTTCTTTAGTAACCAGATGCTATTATTTTTAGGATATGTTTTACAGAAAAATTTTCTGTGTTTTTGCAATAAAGAAAATTATTTTGACCTTTGTACACCTAAGTTCGTTTAAAAAACACACAACCCTCCTATTTCTAGCTATAAACCAGACTTGGAGAGAATTTTTGGCTGTGGTTCTTTGGGTTGACTTGGCAGTGAATATATTGTTTTGATCCATGTTGAATCTGGACAGTCACCATTTTTTTGCATTCAGTGAGATTTCAGACGATTATGTATGCCTCTTTTTAAGCAAAGGATAGCTAAATGCATTTCATTCTTCTCAGATATCAGGAAGAAAACTAAAAAACAGTAGAATAAGACCTTAATTAACTCAATTATTGGAGAGATTTATATTTAGATTTGAGACTAAACAAAGTCAATTAGGAAATCCTTTTTTTCCCCCAAACATTTTTAAATTAAAAAATGCTGTAAAAATATTGTGAGGACACACTAGACTCTCCTTTTAATACAGTGCAGGATGGTCAGGTAAAAGCAAATGGGTTTGGACTTAATTTATACTTTAAAATTTTTATTGGAGTAGAGTTGATTTACCATGTTGCATTAGTTTCAGCTGTACAGTGTGGTGATTCAGTTATATTTATACGTATACATATACCCAGTCTTTTTAAGATTCTTTTCTCATAGGGTATTACAGAGTATTATGTAGAGTTCCCTGTGCTCTACAGTAGGTTTTTGTTAGTTATCTATTTCATGTCATCTTTATGTCAGTCCCAATCTCCCAATTTATCCCTCTCCCACTAACTCCCTGGTAACCAAAAGTTTGTTTTCCACAACTGCAACTCTATTCTTATTTTGCAAATAAGTTCATTTGTACCCCCCTCCCTCCTTTTTTTTTTTTTTTAAGATTTCACATATAAGTGATATCATGTGATATTTGGAGAAGGCAATGACACCCCACTCCAGTACTCTCGCCCGGAAAATCCCATGGACAGAGGAGCCCAGTAGGCTACAGTCCATCGGGTTTTGAAGAGTCGGACACGACTGAGTGACTTCACTTTCACTTTTCACTTTCCTGCATTGGAGAAGGAAATGGCAACCCACTCCAGTGTTCTTGCCTGGAGAATCCCAGGGATGGGGGAGCCTGATGGGCTGTGGTCTATGGGGTCGCACAGAGTCGGACACGAATGAAGCGACTTAGCAGCAGCAGCAGCAGTATGTGATATTTGTCTCTCTCTCTGACTTACTTCACTCAGTCTGACAATCTCTAGGTCCATCGTGTTGCTGCAAATGGCATTTTTCATTCTTATGGCTGAGTAAGTAACTTCCTTGGTGGCTCAGACGGTAAAGCATCTGTCTACAATATCGAAGACCCAGGTTCGAGCCCTGGGTTGGGAAGATCCCCTGGAGAAGGAAATGGCAATCCACTCCAGTACTATTGCCTGGAAAATCCCATGGACAGAGGAGCCTAGTAGGCTACAGTCTATGGGGTCACAAAGAGTCGGACACGACTGAGTGACTTCACTATTCACTATGGCTGAGTAATATTTATACTTGAGTAAAATTATGCCTCAGAAAATTTTGAAAGATTTTGGTAATACACACCTCACACTTTCTTAGTATTTTCTGTGTGCCAGTTACTTTTCTAAATGTTGTATGAGTATCTCTCTGGGTGTATATGTGCGTATTTGTTGTTTAGTTGCTAAGTTGTGTCCAATTCTTTTGCACTCTCACCAGGCTCCTCTGTCCATTGCATTTCCAAGGCAAGAATGGTGGAGTGGATTGCCATTTCCTTCTCCAAGGGGAATTTTCCTGACCCAGGGGTTGAACCTGCAATCTCCTGTATTGGTAAGTAGATTCTTTACCACTGAGCCACCTGGGAAGAATATGTATACATACATATACATTAATACATTTAATCCTATACCCCCATGGAAAGCAGGAACTGTTAGAAACATTTGCATTTTATGGATTAGGGAACTAAGGAACTGACAAAATAGCCCACCAAAGTTACAATACAAAGAAGACCCACAGTGGAACCCTAGTGCTCTGTCTCCCAGAGCCTGTCTTCTTAACCACCACCCTGCCTTGCCCTGAGGTCAAGTTCTTAATCAGTTTCTTCATGGAAGGACCATAGTCCCTTTTACAGAACTTTTTCATAGAACTTTTGTATAGTTCTAAGGCTTCCCTGGTAGCTCAGAGGGTAAAGCATCTGCCTGCAATACAGGAGACCTGGGTTTGATCCCTGGGTCAGGAAGATACCCTGGAGAAGGAAATGGCAACCTACTCTAGTACTCTTTCCTGGAAAATTCCATGGATGGAGGAGCCTGGTAGGCTACAGTCCATGGGATCACAAAGAGTCGGACACGACTGAGCAACTTCACTAACAAGGAACTATACAAAAAAGATCTTCACAACCCAGATAATAATGATGATGTGATCAATCACCTAGAGCCCAACATTCTGGAATGTGAAGTCCAGTGGGCCTTAGGAAGCATCACTAGGAACAAAGCTAGTGGAGGTGATGGAATTCCAGCTGAGCTAATTCAAATCCTAAAAGATGATGCAGAGAAAATGCTGCACTCAATATGCCAGCAAATTTGGAAAACTCAGCAGTGGCCACAGGACTGAAAAAGGTCAGTTTTCATGCCAATCCCAAAGAAAGGCAATGCCAAAGAATGCTCAAACTACCACACAATTGCACTCATCTCACATGCTAGTAGGGTAATGCTCAAAATTCTCCAAGCCAGGCTTCAGCCATACATGAACTGTGAACTTCCAGATGTTGAAGCTGGTTTTAGAAAAAGCAGAAGAACCAGAGATCAAATTGTGAATATCCACTGAATCATCGAAAGAGGAGGAGAGTTCCAGAAAAAACATCTATTTCTGCTTTATTGACTATGCCAAAGCCTTTGACTCTGTGGATCACAATAAACTGTGGAAAATTCTTCAAGAGATGGAAATACCAGACCACCTGATCTGCCTCTTGAGAAATCTGTATGCAGGTCAGGAAGCAACAGTTAGTAGTGGACATGGAACAACAGACTAGTTCCAAATAGGAAAAGGAGTACGTCAAGGCTGTATATTGTCACCCTGCTTATTTAACTTCTATGCAGAGTACATCATGAGAAACGCTGGGCTGGATGAAGCACAAGATGAAATCAAGATTGCTGGGAGAAATATCAATAACCTCAGATATGCAGATGATACCACCCTTATGGCAGAAAGTGAAGAGAAACTAAAAAGCCTCTTGATGAAAGTGAAAGAGGAGAGTGAAAAAGTTAGCTTAAAGCTCAACATTCAGAAAACTAAGATCATGGCATCTGGTCCCATCACTTCCTGGCAAATAGATGGGGAAACAATGGAAACAGTGGCTGACTTTATTTTCTTGGGCTCCAATATCACTGCAGATGGTGACTGCAGCCATGAAATTAAAAGATGTTTACTACTTGGAAGGAAAGTTATGACCAACAAAGGTAGCATATTAAAAAGCAGAGACATTACTTTGTCAAGAAAGGTTGGTCTAGTCAAGGCTATGATTTTTCCAGTGGTCATGTATGGATGTGAGAGTTGGACTATAAAGAAAGCTGAGTGCTGAAGAATGAAGAATTGATGCTTTTGAACTGTGGTGTTGGAGAAGATTCTTGAGAGTCCCTTGGACTGCAAGGAGATTCAACCAGTCCATTCTTAAGGAAATCAGTCCTGAATATTCATTGGAAGGACTGATGTTGAAGCTGAAGCTCCAATACTTTGGCCACCTGATGCAAAGAATTGACTCCTGATACTGGGAAAGGTTGAAGGTGGGAGAAGGTGAAGACAGTGGATGAGACGGTTGGATGGCATCACTGACTCGATGGACATGAGTTTGAATGAACTCTGGGAGTTGGTGATGGACAGAGAGGCCTGGTGTGCTGCAGTCCATGGGGTTGCAAAGAGTCAGACATGACTGAGCGACTGAACTGAACTGAACTGAGGAGGGAAAGATCGACTTCTGGATGATTCAGGTGCTGTGGTTTGCTGGTGTGGGACAGACCGGGCTTAGATTAAATTCCCTTTTCTTCTATGATCACCGTCATGAGCTTGGGAAGGTCACTTTGGGCCTTGGGATTCTGCTTTTTGCCTTGAATTAAAAAGATTAGGCTAGACCCAAGCTGTCCTATAGATAGCCACTAGCCTTGTATGACCAACAAGCTCTTGAAATGTGGCCAAATTGAGATTGCCCTACATGTAAAATCCACACTGGGCTTCAGAGCATTAGAATGAAAAAAGTAATGTAAAGTGTCTAGATTTTTTTATGTTGATTATATATTGAAATGATAATATTTTGCTTATCCTGGGTGAAATAAAATATATTAAAGTCAATTTCACCAGTTTATTCTTCTAGGAACTTTAAAATTCCATGTGTGTCTTACATTAAGGCCTACATGAAATTTTGATTGGATTGTAGCAACAGTTCTTCACTCACATGGCCTTTATATTTCCAGCTGAAACACCCTGCTAGACGTAGGCAGGGAGATGCACAATTCCAGAAACATTAGCTTTATTATCAAGATTTTCTCACTCGCTGAAGAAAATTTTAGACTGCATGTGCATGATATTGACATTATAAAAGTAACTCAAGTCCTCACCTAGTCATTAAAAAAGTGAATTACTTGCAAATGTTGCTGTTTGTTATTAGGAACAAATTATTTGGTCACACTTTAAACTGAGATATCATTCTGGTATGTTAAGATATCACAAGTGCCCCAGATATTTCTAATAATCCTTCCAACCCTGAAATTCTTAAGTTCTTTTCTGATGGAAACTCAGCTGTGGAGTTTCTCTAAGATGAAAATGGAGGAATAAAGATTTTGAGGTTGAACAAACAGGTTTATAATTTGGAAAATGTCAGGAGTACTCCCATTGTGAGTGTGGGTGTGTTTGTGTTAGTCGCTCAGTTGTGTCTGACTCTATGGAACCCCATGGACTGTAGCCCAGCAGACTCTTCTGTCCATGGGATTTTCCTGGCCAGAATACTGGAGTGGGTTGCCGTTCCTTCTCCAGTGGCTCTTCCTGACCGAGGGATTGAACCCAGGTCTCCTGCATTGCAGGCAGATGCTTTACCATATGAGCTACTCGAGAAGCCCCTGCCATTGTTTACCTCTTTTTTACTGAGGAGCTGATAATCTTGGGAAGCTGCCAACAGTGGGCTCACGGGAGGAGAGCAGATTCAAGGTGATAGGACTGACGTGCCCAGATGTGCGCCCGGTGTTCCTCCCGTGGTTTGTGGTTTTGCCCCGGGGGCTGCTCGCCGCCACAGGCAGCTCTGTTTCCACCTGCACAAGGTGTGGCTAGAGCAGCTGTGTTCTCAGTTCCCACTGTCGGTGGTGCTGATCCCTCAGGCAGCTGTCCTAGCAAGCCCTGGAGATAATGTTATCATCTGCCTTGGCCCCGGCGTCATGCAAGTTGGATGATAAAGATCAGCTTCTGCTTAAAAGTTGTACTTCTGGATAATTTATCATCTTAAGGGTGCTATAGAATATAGAAGGTGTCAGCAGTCAGAGGGAAGATAATAATAACTCAGAAAGAATTCTTAACTTTTCTTTAAATAATGTTATAAATCGTTTCACTAAATCCATGTAGTATACTACAAACCTATCCCAGAAAAAAAGATTTACTGAATAAAGGATGAATTAGAGCCAGAGAGAATATAAACCATTTGAAAAACTCTTTCCTTCCCCTACACTTTTCCTTCCCTCCTTCAGATCATCATTGGAAGCCATAATGACATAGTCGGATCATCTGAGGTTTCTGCATTCAAGGGGTTAACATTGGAATACAGTGGTGCTCAAGGTGTGGTCCCCGGCTCACAGCACTAGCATAAGCTGGGAACTTAGACGTGTGAATCCTTGAGTCTCACCCCAGACGCTGAAGCAGATGTCGGCGGTTGAAGCCCAGGAACTGATGCTTTAACAAGCCCTCCAGGATATCCCCCACATGTTAAAGTGGGAGAACCCGTGCTGTGTAAATAAACACTGCTGGTTCTGGACCAGATTCCTTTATCAGCTGGTGCTGTCACTCGTGAGTGTCTGCGGGGTGGGCAGCTAACAGCCCACAGTTACAGCCTTCACTAAACAATTGCCCTTGGTTGAGAGCACTTGCCCAGACGTGGAAATGCATCAGGGGTGACGCCACAACCTCCCCTGGAGCCTGGCCAACCAGCGACTGAGGTGGGCTGTAAAAGCCCAGCCTGTTAACTCAAGACCTGGCAGTTCCATAGCAGGGCTCCTCCGTGGACTCAGGCCGAGGTCAGACTTCACCTGATGCTGAGTCCCTGCTCATCTCCTTGCCTTTCCCTCTGCTCTCCTACTCCTTATAAAGAATCCTCCCTCAATACCATCCAGCACTGAATCCTTGTCTCAGGCTTTACTTCCAGGCAATCTGCTCACCTACAATCATAGGTCAGGAGACCATGACCTGCGGGCCAGCCACCAGTTTGTGCAAATAAAGTTTTATTGAAAAATAGCTGTACCTGAAGCAACTTAGCAGCAGCAGCAGACCTAAATAGTTGCAACAGAGATCGTGTAATTCACAAAGCCTAAAATACTTAACTTTTTAAAGAACTTAAGGAACTTTTAGGAACTTAGCTTTCTAAGGAAAAGTTTGTGGATATCCACCTAAGACAGTAGCCAAGGCGAGGTGGACAAAAGCTGCTGCTGCGGATCCTCCAGGCAAGAACACTGGAGTGGGCTGCCATTTCCTTCTCCAGTGCATGAAAGTGAAAAGTGAAAGTGAAGTCGCTCAGTCGTGTCCGACTCCTAGTGACCCCATGGATTGCAGCCTACCAGGCTCCTCTGTCCATGGGATTTGCCAGGCAAGAGTACTGGAGTGGGTTGCCACTGCCTTCTCCATGGACAAAAGCTAGAAGGAAACAAATCTATCTCATATCTCTTATGTATTAAGTAAGTGTTAGAAGCTTTGGGGAGCCAGCTGTGCTCGTCTCTTTCTAGCTCTGCATGTGATGTCGTGTTGGTTGCTTGAAGCTGCCCATGATGGAAATATTTTAACTATGGAAATTGGCAAATTCTACAGATTTTTTTTCCCCTGAGATCCAGGTGTTAAGTATTAACCAGCACAACACTGGTTCTAAGCCAGATGTCTCACACCCTTTAGCATGGTACAAAGAATCAAGACTCTTTAATCAAAGGCAAAGGAAACCAAATTGAAATCCCCAAGTACATCTGAAAACATCTTGTGGCCACAATGATATCTAAGTTCTGTCTCCATGGTGTTTTTCCTTGTTATGCTGGTCTGTGCTATTTACTAAATTTACTCTGAAATGGGGCCCTCCCTTAACAGGCTTCTTCCTTGTCTCTTTGTGGTCAACCTAGGTACTCATGGTTTTCCTGACAGATTCTCTTGGGCATCCCTTTTTGTTTCAGTCCTTCTCGAATCTAAAGCTAGTACAAGTCTAAAATTCGGTTACCCCTCAGCAGTCTCTTTGGTTTTTCTACTAGGAGTGGCTCATGAGCCCTATCTGGTTAGCAGTCTAAATGTGAGGGTGTTAGGGAGTTTTCAGTATCCCAAAATAAGGATATTTTGGGAGAAGAAGGAGAGGAGAGGATTACATTTTCCACAAAAATTTCTTTTGGGGGAATGTGGTAACCAGCTTGCAAGATGGGCAATTCCCTCCCACGTGAGCAGAGATGCCCAGGGAGGTGGTGCAGGAATGGTAGTATCTGGCTTTGGAGAATAAGTCAGAAAAGATACTGTGTTCAGCCTTGCTTCCTTGGATCCGTCATTCTGTGGGAAGCCAGCTACCCTGTTGTGAGGATGCTCAAACGGGCCACTGGAGAGGCCCTCAAAGACAGGGAGAGTAAACAAGGCCTCTCTCCAACACCCAGCACCTGAGAGGTGGAGCCTCCGCCCCAGTCAAGCCTTCCAAGCACCGCAGCCCTAAATCACTTTTGGATCCCTGACTCATAGAAGCCATGTAAGATAATAAATACATATGGTTGTGTCCAGCTGCTAAGTTTTGGGGGTAATTATCAATCAGTGGCAAACTAATACATGCACTCTTTCTCCCCTTCAGTGGTGGTTCATGATCAATCAAAGTTTGAAACTATCATCTAAATCTGAAGACTTACACATCCCAACACCTACTGGGGCACAAATCATTTTCACTCTGGTATGCTGAGACTAAAAGTATGTTTTTACTCAGAAGCTAAGCAAAGTCATATCAACCTATGATTCTTCATATATTTGTCACTGCCTCACTGCCAAACAGCAATCAACAAGGTGTCGACCTATTCCTCCAGGCCAGAAAGTAATTCCGCTTAATGATCCTGGCTTGCAACTAATTTTATTTAATCACTCTACATTGTTTTACAGTTGAATCATCTGAATCATGACAGACACTTATGAACTAAATGCCCCATGAGTTGGTAATGCTGAAGCAAGCTCTTTGACCCCTCAGGCCACCTCTGCAGATCTGGCCTAGATAATAAATTGCTCTATTTTCCTGAGGAGACCACAAGATGTGTTCAAAACCCAATGTGTTCAATACAGTATACTAACACATATATATGGAATTTAGAAAGATGGCAATGATGACCCTGTATGCGAGACAGCAAAAGAGACACAGATGTGTAGAGCGGACTTATGGACTCTGAGGGAGAGGGAGAGGGTGGGATGATTTGGGAGAATGGCATTGAAACATGTATACTATTGTGTAAGAAACGAATCGCCAGTCTATGTCCGATGCAGGATACAGGATGCTTGGGGCTGGTGCACGGGGAGGACCCAGAGAGATGTTATGGGGAGGGAGGTGGGAGGGGGGTTCATGTTTGGGAACGCATGTACACCTGTGGTGGATTCATGTCAATGTATGGCAAAACGAATACAGTATTGTAAAGTAAAATAAAGTAAAAATAAAAAATTAAAAAAAAACCAGTGTGTCTGGGCTTCCACCTGAATGACTGAGCCCAAAGGTCATTTTCTACTTTTGCTGAGTTGCTAATGAAGTTACAACTAGTTTTTATGTCTTCTTACTGGGTACTGTACATTTTTCTCATTTTAATTTGAATCCTCCTCAACTGGAACTTTTCATCTTTTAAAAAATCTTTAAAAAACTGTACTGAGAGAAAGACACTGAGGTTTTGTTAAAGCAGTTTTTAGTGCATGAAAATTATTGCCCATTTTAAATTTCCTCTCCTGTTTGGAAAATTTATCCATGTGCTTCCTAGGAGTCAGATTTTCTCCCCTCTATAGAGTGATGTGGTTCAGTTCAATCGCTCAGTCATGTCTGAGCGATTGCAACCCCATGGACTGCAGCACACCAGGCTTCCCTGTCTATCACTGACTCCTGGAGCTTGCTCAAACTCATATCCATTGAGTCAATGATGCCATCCAACCATCTCATCTTCTGTCATCCCCTTCTCACTCCTGCCTTCAATCTTTCCTAGCATCAGGATCTTTTCCAATGAGTCAGTCCTTCGCATCAAATGGCCAAAGTATGGGAGTTTCAGCTTCAGCATCAGTCCTTCCAAAGCATATTCAGGACTGATTTTCTTTAGGATTGACAAGTTGGATCCCCTTGCAGACTAAGGGACTCTCAAGAGTCTTCTCCAACACCACAATTCAAAAGCATCAATTCATCTGTGCTCAGCTTTCTTTATGGTCCAACTCTCACATCCATACATGACTACTGGAAAAACCATCGCTTTGACTAGATGGACCTTTGTTGACAAAGTAATGTCTCTGCTTTTTAATATGCTGTCTAGGTTGGTCATAGCTTTTCTTCCAAGGAGCAAGTGTCTTTTAATTTAATGGCTGCAATTGCCACCTGCAGTGATTTTGGAGCCCAAGAAAATAGTCTGTCATTGTTTCCACTTTCCCCATCTATTTGCCATGAAGCGATGGGACCAGATGACATGATCTTCGATTTTTGAATGTTGACTTTTAAGCTGGCTTTTTCGCTCTCCACTTTCACTTTCATCAAGAGGCTCCTGAATTCCTCTTCACTTTCTGCCATAAGGGTGGTATCATCTGCATATCTGAGGTTATTGGTATTTCTCCCAGCAATCTTGATTCCAGCTTGTGCTTCATCCAGCCCAGCGTTTCTCATGATGTACTCTGCATAGAAGTTAAATAAGCAGGGTGACAATATACAACCTTAAAGTACTTCTTTCCCATTTTGGAACCAGGCCATTGTTCCATTTCTGGTTCTAACTATCGCTTCCTGACTTGCATACAGATTTCTCAGGAGGCAGGTAAGTGGTCTGGTGTGTCCACCTCTTGAAGAATTTCCCAGTTTGTTTTGATCCATACAGTCAAAGTCTTTAGCATAGTCTATGAAGCAAAAGTGGATATTTTTTTCTGGAATTCTCTTGCTTTTTCTTTGATCCAGTGGATGTTGGCAATTTGATCTCTTGTTCCTTTGACTTCTAAATCCAGTGTGAATATCTATAAATTCTCATTTCACGTACCATTGGAGAATTTTGAGCATAACTTTGCTAGCATGTGAGATGAGTGCAATTATGCTATAGTTTGAACACTCTTTGGAATTGCCTTTCTTTGGGATTGGAATGAAAACTGACCTTTTCCAGTCCTGTAGCCACTGCTGAGTTTTCCAAATTTGGTGGCATTGAATGCAGCACTTTCATAGCATCACATTTAGGATCTGAAATGGCTCAGCTGGAATGCCATCACCTCCACTAGCTTTGTTCATAGTGATGCTTCCTAAGGCCCACTTGAGTTCGAACTCCAGGATGTCTAGCTCTAGGTGAGTGATCACACCATCATGGTTATCTGGGTCATGAAGATCTTTTTTGTTTAGTTCTTCTATATATTCTTGCCATGTCTTCTTAATATATTATGCTTCTTTTAGGTCCATACTATTCCTGTCCTTTATTGTGTCCATCTTTGAATGAAATATTCCCTTGGTATTGCCACTTTTCTTGAAGAGATCTCTAGTCTTTCCCATTCTATTGTTTTCCTCTATTTTTTTGCATCGATCACTGAAGAGGACTTTCTTATCTCTCCTTGCTATTTTTCAGGTCTCTGCATTTAGTTGGATATATCTTTCTTTTTCTCCTTTGCCTTTCCTTCTCTTCCATTCTCAGCTATTTGTAAGGCCTCCTCAGACAACTATTTTGCCTTTTTACATTTCTTCTTCTTGGAGATGGTTTTGATCACTACCTCCTGTACAGTGTTACAAACCTCAGTCCATAGTTCTTCAGGCACTCTGTCTGTCAGATCCAGTCCCTTGAATCTGTTTGTCACTTCCACTGTATAATCGCAAGGGATTTGATTTAGGTCATAACTGAATGGACTAGTGGTATTCCCTACTTTCTTCAATTTAAGCCTGAATTTGGCAATAAGGTGTTCATGATCTGAGCCACAGTAAATTTCTGGTGGTGTTTCTCTGCTGATTATAGAAAGCTTCTCCATCTTTGCATGCAAAGAATATAATCAATCTGACTTCAGTATTGACCACTGGTGATGTTCATGTGTAGAGTCTTCTCTTGTGTTGTTGGAAGAGGATGTTTGCTATGACCAGTGTGTTCTCTTGGCAAAACTCTATGAGCCTTTGCCCTGCTTCATTCTGTACTCCAATGCCAAACTTGCCTGTTACTCCAGGTCTCTTGACTTCCTACTTTTGCATTCCAGTCCCCTCTGATGAAAGGACATCTTCTTTTGGTATTAGTTCTAGAAGGTCTTGTAGGTCTTCATAGACCCCTTCAACTTCAGCTTCTTCTGCATTAGTGGCTGAGGCATAGACTTGGATAACTGCAATACTGAATGGTTTGCCTTGGAAACAAACAGAGATCATTCTGCTGTTTTTGAGATTACACACAGGTACTGCATTTTGGACTGTTTTGTTAACTATGATGGCCACTCCATCTCTTCTAAGGGATTCTTGCCTGCAGTAGTAGACATATAATGGTCATCTGAATTAAATTCAGCCATTCTGGTCTATTTTAGTTCACTGATTCCTAAACAGTTGATGTTCACTCTTGCCATCTCCTGTTTGACTACTTCCAATTTGCCTTGATTCATGGACCTAACATTCCAGGTTTCTATGCAATATTGTTCTTTACAGCATTGGACTTTACTTCCATCACCAGTCACATCCATAACTGGACATTGTTTTATCTTTGGCTTAGAGTGATATAGACTAGGATGTAAGTTTCATGGATAATTGTGGCCATGAAAAAGTCTCCAGTCAGGGAACTTCCCTGGTTATCCAGGGACTGAGGTTTTGTGCTTCCAGTGCAAGGGGCCTGGGTTTGATTCCTGTTCAGGAACTGCATCCAACATGTCATAGCTAAAAGATCATGCATGTCACAACTAAGACCTAGTACAGCCAAAGAGGGGTAAAGGTCTCCAATCATGTATGATCCCTGAATGAAAAAAAACTCTTACAGTGACAATCCCCCAGTTGGCACTTGTTCTGAAATTTTAATATGCTAGCAGTCTGTGTCTCCTGGGCAGAGATCCTGTGTGGCAGAAGTTGGCAGGACAACTAAGTTGCCATCTTCTTTGTGCTTCTCTGCAGTACTCTCTTGATCCTTACTTCTCTCTGAGATTCTTTTCTTCCACATCACCCCTCAGCCCTGCCCAGCCTCACCTGGACCTCAACTCCATGCTTTGTGGACTCTAACATGGACTCTAACATGGACTCTTTGTGAACTCTAACTTCATCTTCCTATCAAATTCATCCTACCTCAGCACTGTGGTTTTCAAATTCTCTTTATAGCAAGACCCTAACAAAGTCTCATATAGATAGATAAAAGCAGTCATTTTTTAAAAACATATTTATTTTCAATTTTAAATTTATTAGATTTGCTTATTATAAATTCAATAAGAAGATTATTAAGGATGTTGCCTGAACACAGATACAAAATCAGGGCTTACTGGTGGCATTTGGAGCATGACAAAAACCTTATCATGTGATTTTTCTCATTTTTTAAAAGTTTTTTTGCACATGGAGTATTTTTTTTTAAATTCTCAATTTAAACAAATAAGTTGTGGCAAATGGCAGCAACTTTGTAACAATTCACTTACCATATCAAAATATGCTTCAAACAAACTTGTCTGCAAATTTGAAAATAAAATAAAACAGTTTATTTCAAACTAGGATTATTTTAAATACTTACCTAATCATTTTAAATATCAAATTTTGATAAACATTTATTTGGGAGCAAAAGGAAATTCTTTCCAGATATTTTTGGTAGTGTAAGATATTCAGCAATCTCATTTAAAGAAATTCTTGGTGCTCATCTCTTCGGCAGTGTGTGCAAAATTTCAGAAAAGCATTTTTTTTTTCCTTTTTCTGACACTCTAAGAAATGTTTCATATGCCACATGATTTTCTGTAAAACAGACTGAGCTAATTCAACTCAGGGAAAAGACAACACCAATGAATTGTGCAAGGTGCAAGACTGGGGAGCCAAGTTACTTCCAAGGTGTGTTTAGCTAACAGAGTCAGAAAATTTTCACCCTATCCAATTGATCTCTGACTATCAATGTGGAGTCGAGTTCATTGGACAAATTCAAAGGAATTGCTTTCATTTTGCTCCTTCTTACATGTCCTTCCAGCTGGGTCAGCCAAGTCTAACTCCATCGACAGGAAGAAACAAGAGGTGAGAGAACCTGGTTTCTGTGGACCCTAGAATTCAGTCTTTTAATCTTATCAAGGCCTTCATCACCTCCAACCTCTCCTCAGGCACCTCTCTTTTCATCCACATCCATTAAATTTTGGTCCTGTGAAGCTCCACCTCAGCTGGCTTCAGTTCAGTTCAGTTCAGTTGCTCAGCCATATCTGACTCTTTGCGACCCCATGAATCGCAGCACACCAGACCTCCCTGTCCATCAGCAACTCCCGGAGTTCACTCAGATTCACATCCATCGAGTCAGTGATGCCATCCAGCCATCTCATCCTCTGTTGTCCCCTTCTCCTCCTGCCCTCAATCTTTCCCATCATCAGGGTCTTTTCCAATGAGTCAGCTCTTCACATCAGGTGGCCAAAGTATTGGAGTTTCAGCTTCAGCATCAGTCCTTCCAATGAACACCCAGGACTGATCTCCTTTAGGATGGAATGGTTGGATCTCCTTGCAGTCCAAGGACTCTCGAGAGTCTTCTCCAACACCACAGTTCAAAAGCATCAATTCTGCTGTGCTCAGCTTTCTTTATAGTCGAACAATCACATCCATACATGACTACTGGAAAAATCATAGCCTTGACTAGATGGACCTTTGTTGAGAAAGTAATGTCTCTGCTTTTGAATATGCTATCTAGGTTGGCCATAACTTTCTTTCCAAGGAGTAAGCATCTTTTAATTTCATGGGTGCAATCACCATCTGCAGTGATTTTGGAGCCCAGAAAAATAAAGTCTGACACTGTTTCCCCATCTATTTGCCATGAAGTGATGGGACCGGATGCCATATTTGTTTTCTGAATGTTGAGCTTTAAGCCAACTTTTCCACTCTCTTCTTTCACTTTCATCGAGGCCCTTTGGTTCTTCTTCACTTTCTGCCATAAGGGTTGTTTCATCTTCATATCTGAGGTTATTGATATTTCTCCCGGCAATCTTGACTCTAGCTTGTGCTTCCTCTAGCCCAGCTTGTCTCATGATGTACTCTGTATATAAGTTAAATAAGCAGGGTGACAATATACAGCCTTGACGTACTCCTTTTCCTATTTGGAACCAGTCTGTTGTTCCATATCCAGTTCTAACTGTTGCTTCCTGACCTGCATACAGATTTCTCAAGAAGCAGGTCAGGTGGTCTGGTTTTCCCATTTCTTTAAGAATTTTTCACAGTTTATTGCGATCCACACAGTCAAAGGCTTTGGCATAGTCAGTAAAGCAGAAATAGATGTTTTCTGGAACTCTCTTGCTTTTTCCATGATCCAGCGGATGTTGGCAATTTAATCTCTGGTTCCTCTGCCTTTTCTAAAACCAGCATGAACATCTGGAAGTTCATGGTTCATGTATTGCTGAAGCCTGCCTTGGAGAATTTTGAGCATTACTTTACTAGCATGTGAGATGAGTGCAATTGTGCGGTAGTTTGAGCATTCTTTGGCATTGCCTTTCTTTGGGATGGGAATGAAAACTGACCTTTTCCAGTCCTGTGGCCACTGCTGAGTTTTCCAAATTTTCTGGCATATTGAGTGCAGCACTTTCACAGTATCATCTTTCAGCATTTGAAATAGCTCAACTGGAATTCCATCACCTCCACTAGCTTGTTCGTAGTGATGCTTCCTAAGGCCCACTTGACTTCACATTTCTGGATGTCTGGCTCTAGGTGAGTGATCACACCATCATGATTATCTGGGTCATGAAGATCTTTTTTGTACAGTTCTTCTGTGTATTCTCTTGCTTTTTCCATGATCCAGCGGATGTTGGCAATTGGATCTCTGGTTCCTCTGCCTTTTCTAAAACCAGCTTGAGCATCAGGGAGTTCACGGTTCATGTATTGCTGAAGCCTGGCTTGGAGAATTTTGAGCATTACTTTACTAGGATGTGAGATGAATGCAATTGTGTGGTAGTCTGAGCATTCTTTGGCATTGCCTTTCTTTGGGATTGGAATGAAAACTGACCTTTTCCAGTCCTGTGGCCACTGCTGACTTTTCCAAATTTGCTGGCATATTGAGTGTGACACTTTCACAGCATCATCTTTCAGGATTTGAAACAGTTCCACTGGAATTCCATCACCTCCACTAGCTTTGTTCATAGTGATGCTTTCTAAGGCCCACTTGACTTCACTTTCCAAGATGTCTGGCTCTAGATTAGTGATTACATCATCATGATTATCTAGGTTGTGAAGATCTTTTTTGTACAGTTCTTCCATGTATTCTTGCCACCTCTTCTTAATATCTTCTGCTTCTGTTAGGTCCATACCATTTCTGTCCTTTATCAAGCCCATCTTTGCATGAAATGTTCCCTTGGTATCTCTAATTTTCTTGAAGAGATCTCTAGTCTTTCCCATTCTGTTGTTTTCCTCTATTTCTTTGCATTGATTGCTGAAGAAGGCTTTCTTATCTCTTCTTGCTATTCTTTGGAACTCTGCATTCAGATACTTATATCTTTCCTTTTCTCCTTTGCTTTTCACCTCTCTTCTTTTCACAGCTATTTGTAAGGCCTCCCCAGACAGCCATTTTGCTTTTTTATATTTCTTTTCCATGGGGATGGTCTTGATCCCTGTCTCCTGTACAATGTCACGAACCTCATTCCATAGTTCATCAGGCACTCTATCTGTCAGATCTAGGCCCTTAAATCTATTTCTCACTTCCACTGTGTAATAATAAGGGATTTGATTTAGGTCATACCTGAATGGTCTAGCAGTTTTCCCTACTTTCTTCAATTTGAGTCTGAATTTTACAATAAGGAGTTCATGATCTGAGCCACAGTCAGCTCCTGGTCTTGTTTTTGTTGACTGTATAGAGCTTCTCCATCTTTGGCTGCACAGAATATAATCAATCTGATTTCGGTGTTGACCATCTGGTGATGTCCATGTGTAGAGTCTTCTCTTGTGTTGTTGGAAGAGGGTGTTTGCTATGACCAGTGCATTTCCTTGGCAAAACTCTATTAGTCTTTGCCCTGTTTCATTCCGCATTCCAAGGCCAAATTTGCCTGTTACTCCAGGTGTTTCTTGACTTCCTACTTTTGCATTCCAGTCCCCTATCATGAAAAGGACATCTTTTTTGGGTGTTAGTTCTAAAAGGTATTGTAGGTCTTCATAAAACCATTCAAATTCAGCTTCTTCAGCATTACTGGTTGGGGCATAGACTTGGATAACTGTGATATTGAATGGTTTGCCTTGGAGACGAACAGAGATCATTCTGTCGTTTTTGAGATTGCATCCAGGTACTGCATTTCTTTTGTTGACCATGATGGCTACTCCATTTCTTCTTAGGGATTCCTGCCTGCAGTAGTAGATATAATGGTCATCTGAGTTAAATTCACCCATTCCAGTCCATTTTAGTTCGCTGATTCCTAGAATGTCGATGTTCACCCTTGCCATCTCTTGTTTGGCCACTTCCAATTTGCCTTGATTCATGGACCTGACATTCCAGGTTCCTATGCAGGATTGCTTTTTCCAGCATCGGATCTTGCTTCTATCACCAGTCACATCCACACCTGGGTATTGTTTTTGCTTTGGCTCCATCCCTTCATTCTTTCTGGAGTTATTTCTCCACTGATCTCCAGTAGCATATTGGGCACCTATTGACCTTGGGAGTTCCTCTTTCTGTATCCTATCATTTTGCCTTTTCATACTGTTCATGGGGTTCTCAAGGAAAGTGGCTTGCCATTCCCTTCTCCAGTGGACCATACTCTGTCAGACCTCTCCACCATGACCTGTCCATCTTGGGTTGCCCCACAGGCATGGCTTGGTTTCATTGAGTTAGACGAGGCTGTGGTCCTAGTGTGATTAGATTGACTAGTTTTCTGTGAGTATGGTTTCAGTGTATCTGCCCTCTGATGCCCTCTTGCAACACCTACCATCTTACTTGGGTTTCTCTTACCTTGGGTGTGGGGTATCTCTTCACAGCTGCTCCAGCAAGGCACACCCGCTGATCCTTATCTTGGACTAGGGGTATCTCCTTACCACCTTCCTGACCTTCAAGGTGGGATAGCTCCTCTAGGCCCACCACACCTCAGGATGCTCCTCCCGGCTGCCGGCCCTGCCCTTGGGCATGGGTGGCTCCTCCCAGCTGCCACCCTTGGCCTCAGGCTCAGGGTGGCTCCTCAGGGTCACTGCCCTTGGCCTCTGGTGCAAGGTGTCTCCTCCCGGCCGCCCCTGACCTCGGACGCGGGGTGTCTCCTCCTGGCTGCCACTGACCTCGGACGCAGGGTAGCTCCTCTCGTCTGTTCCTGCGCCTTTGCAGCCTGGCACTCTAGGCCTCTGTCCCTGACCTCAGACCCGGGGTAGCTCCTCTCGGCTGTGCTCTGCGCTTAGTGCGCTGGCTCTCACAGCCACCTGTGCTTAGTGCTCTTGCAGCCCCCTGTGCTTAGTGCGCTGGCTCTCATTTCTGCTTTATTGACTCTGCCAAAGCCTTTGACTGTGTGGATCACAATAAACTGTGGAAAATTGTGTGGATCACAATAAACTGTGGAAAATTCTGAAAGAGATGGAAATACCAGACCACCTGACCTGCCTCTTGAGAAATCTGTATGCAGGTCAGGAAGTAACAGTTAGAACTGGACATGGAACAACAGACTGGTTCCAAATAGGAAAAGGAGTACGTCAAGGCTGTATATTGTCACCCTGCTTATTTAACTTATATGCAGAGTACATCATGAGAAATGCTGGGCTGGAAGAAACACAAGCTGGAATCCAGATTGCCGGGAGAAATATCAATAACCACAGATATGCAGATGACACCACCCTTATGGAAGAAAGTGAAGAGGAGCTAAAAAGCCTCTTGATGAAAGTGAAAGAGGAGAGTGAAAAAGTTGGCTTAAAGCTCAACATTCAGAAAATGAAGATCATGGCATCCAGTCCCATCACTTCATGGGAAATAGATGGGGAAACAGTGGAAACAGTGTCAGACTTTATTTTTTTGGCTCCAAAATCACTACAAATGGTGATTGCAGCCATGAAATTAAAAGACGCTTACTCCTTAGAAGAAAAGTTATAACCAACCTAGATAGTATATTCAAAAGCAGAGACGTTACATTGCCGACTAAGGTCCGTCTAGTCAAGGCTGTGGTTTTTCCAGTGGTCATGTATGGATGTGAGAATTGGACTGTGAAGAAGCCTGAGCACTGAAGAATTGATGCTTTTGAACTGTGGTGTTGGAGAAGATTCTTGAGAGTCCCTTGGACTGCAAGGAGTTCCAACCAGTCCATTCTGAAGGAGATCAACCCTGGGATTTCTTTGGAAGGAATGATGCTAAAGCTGAAACTCCAGTACTTTGGCCACCTGATGCGAAGAGTTGACTCATTGGAAAAGCCTCTGATGCTGGGAGGGATTGGGGGCAGGAGGAGAAGGGGACGACAGAGGATGAGATGGCTGGATGGCATCACTGACTCAATGGACGTGAGTCTGAGTGAACTCCGGGAGATGGTGATGGACAGGGAGGCCTGGCGTGCTGCGATTCATGGGGTTGCAAATAGTCAGACACGACTGAGCGACTGAAATGAACTCTGTGTATTCTTGACACCTCTTCTTAATATCTTCTGCTTCTGTTAGGTCCATACCATTTCTGTCCTTTACTGAGCCCATCTTTGCATAAAATGTTCCCTTGGTATCTCTAATTTTCTTGAAGAGATCTCTAGTCTTTCCCATCCTATTATTTTCCTCTATATCTTTGCATTGATTGCTGAGGAAGGCTTTCTTCTCTCCTTGCTATTCTTCAGAACTCTGCATTCAAATGGGTATATCTTTCCTTTTCTCCTTTGCTTTTTGCTTCCCTTCTTTTCACAGCTATTTGTAAGGCCTCCTCAGACAGCCATTTTGCTTTTTTTGCATTTCTTTTTCTTGGGGATGGTCTTGATTCCTGTCTGCTGTACAATGTCATGAACCTGATTCCCTAGTTCATCAGGCACTCTGTCTATCAGATCTAGTCCTTTACATCTATTTCTCACTTCCACTGTATAGTCATAAGGGATTTGATTTAGGTCATACCTGAATGGTATAGTGGTTTTCTCCACTTTCTTCAATTCTGTCTGAATCTGAAAATAAGGAGTTCATAATCTGAGCCACTGTCAGTTCCTGGTCTTGTTTTTGCTAACTGTATAGAGCTTCTCCATCTTTGGCTGCAAAGAATATAATCAATCTGATTTTGGTGTTGACCATCTGGTGATGTCCATGTGTAGAGTCTTCTCTTGTGTTGTTGGAAGAGGGTGTTTGCTATGACCAGTGTGTTCTCTTGACAGAACTCTATTAGCCTTTGCCCTGCTTTATTCTGCCTTTTTAAGTAGTAAAAGTGAAATGAGAGTGAGAGTCATAAGTCGTATCCAAACTTTTGCAACCCCATGGACTATACAGTTCATGAAATTCTCCTGGCAGAATACTGGAGTGGGTAGTCTTTCCCTTCTCCAGGGGATCTTCCTGACCCAGGAATCGAACCAGGGTCTCCTGCCTTGGAGACAGATTCTTTACTAACTGAGCCATCAGGGAAGCCCCATTTTATGTAATAGGTCATCCAAATGAACCTTTCCCAAAAAACAGAGCAGCTGTGTGCATGCACAGGGCATTGCCTTCTCATCCTTTCTTCATGCTTCATGGATAAAGACATATTGGGTGTATATTTCAACCGATAGAACCTTAGGAACCCGTCACCTTAGAGCTGCCTATGTACATCTTCAAATAATGATAGTAATATTTGGATATCTTCATTTGTGTTATTTCAGATAACTCACAAAAATCTAATTGGAAGGCAACGTGTCATAAAAATAACAATGGTGCTATCTGTCATTCAGCACTCCTGACAGATAATGGCATCAAAAGTCAGTGCTCACCTGAATTTTCAGTGACATTTAGTTTAGAACTTCCACTCCAGCCATCATTGGTGCCACTGCATTTGTACCAGCAGCACAAATAGTCTGACTTAAAAGTGCTGAATTGTATATGTGTTGAATTGTAGAAGTGTTGAAATGTATAGGATGGTAAGTTGACAACAGCTGTCAGCATTGAACAGTACATCCCCCACTGGGATGTCCAGTATTTTCCAGAGTCAGTCTTCCTGATGTTCATCTACAGAAACACTGATCAAAAAGAAATCTGATATGTCCAACAGATTAGTCATCTTTGTGTTCACTTAAATTATATCTAAAATGGTCACAAGTCCATTGATGAGCTGTGTAGGACAAAGCCTGGACACTCCCTGTTATATTCAGGTAAACATACCCACAGTGTGATATTGCTGTTTGATCCTGTCCTCCCCTCATTCATATTTGTTACCACTTTGGATGATACTATAGTGTATTTTATTTTAAAAATGTAAATTTACTTATAGTGTGTTTTAATCTTCATATCTAAATGTTGCTTGCATTTTTTTTTATATAGAGCTGTGCAGTTCTTATGCTGAAAAAGGCTGAAATCTTAATTTTAGACTCTGTATTTGCTTTTAGTGTGGCATTGTAACTTGAGAAGGGTTATACAAAAAATAGAAAAAATTCATTGCCTAAAACACAGTGAGCACATGGGCAATTTTCTGCCTTAAAAGAGGAAGCCAAATGCCTAATGACCATACGTGTGCTTTGTTGTCTCTTGGAGACTCATGAGAGTTATCAATACAAGGTTTTTTCACTGTCATCAATGTGACCCCCTTGTCTGAAAATCCCACTGCCAGTCACATAGGACAGTGTGTCATTTCCTCTTGTCCTGCTCAGCTCTATATTCTATCAACACATATCTTTTTGCTTTTTCATTATTTTGTGACAATCCATTTCTGGTTTTAAGGGCAATTTTATTACCCTCACTTGAAATATTATGATAGCATTTACAAATATAAATGATAGGCCCAGACACTTAAAACTGGTAAAGGCCAAAACTCTGACTCCTTACTTTTGCATTCCAGTCCCCTATTACAAAAAAGACATCTTTTTTGGGTGTTAGTTCTAGAAGGTCTTGTAGGTGTTCATAGAACCGTTCAACTTCAGCTTCTTCAGCATTACTGGTTGGGGCATAGACTTGGATTACTGTGATACTGAATGGTTTGCCTTGGAAATGAACAGAGTGCATTCTGTCATTTTTGAGACTGCACCCAAGTACTGCGTTTCAGACTCTTTTATTGACTATGAGGTCTACTCCATCTATTCTAAGGGATTCTTGCCCACAGTAGTAGATATAATGGTCATCTGAATTAAATTTGGCCATTCCAGTCCATTTTAGTTCACTGATTCCTAAACTGTCAATGTTCAGTCTTGCCATCTCCTGTTTGACCACTTCCAATTTACCTTGATTCATACACCTAATATTCCAGGTTCCTCTTTGCAGCACCAGACTTTGCTTCCATTGCCAGTCACATCCATAACTGGATGTTGTTTTCGCTTTGGCTGTTTCTCTTCATTCTTTCTGGAGCTATTTCTCCACTGATCTCCAGTAGCATATTGGGCACCTACCAACATAAGGAGTTCATTTTTCAGTGTCATATATTTTTGACTTTTCATACTGTTCATGGGGTTCTCAAGGCAAGAATACTGAGGTGGTTTGCCATTCCCTTCTCAATGGACCATGTTTTGTCAGAATTATCTACAGTGACCCATCTCTCTTGGGTGGCCCTACACAGATTGGCTCATAGTTTCATTGAGTTAGACAAGGCTGTGGTCCGTGTGATCAGTTTGACTGGTTTTCTGAAATTGTGGTTTTCTTTCTGTCTTCCCTCCGAGGGATAAGTAAAGAAGGTTCCTGATGGGAGAGACTCACTGTGAAGGGGGAAACTGGGTCTTGCTCTGATGGGCAGGGGCATGTTCCATTCAGTTCAGTTGCTCAGTCATCTCCGACCCTTTGCGACCCCATGGACTGCAGCACACCAGGCCTCTCTGTCCATCACCAACTCCCAGAGCTTACTCAAATTCATGTTCTTTGACAGTGATGCAACCCAACTATCTCATCTTCTGTCGTCCTCTTCTCCTCCTGCCTTCAGTCTTTTTCCCGGCATCAGGGTCTTTTCTGATGAGTTAGTTCTTTGCATCATGTGGTCAAAGTATTGGAGCTTCAGCTTCAGCATCAGAGCTTCCAATGACTATTCAGGACTGATTTCCTTGAGGATTGCCTGTTTGATTTCCTTGTGGTCCAAGGGACTGTCAAGAGTCTTCTCCAACACTACAGTTCAAAAACATCAGTTCTTTGGCACTCAGCTTTCTTTATGGTCCAACTCTCACATCCATACGTGACCACTGAAAAAAACATAGCTTTGACTAGACAGACCTTAGTTGGCAAAATAATGTCTCTGCTTTTTAATATGCTATCTAGGTTGGTCATCGCTTTTCTTCCAAGGAGCATGTGTCTTTTAATTTCATGACTGCAGTCACCATCTACAGTGATTTTGGAGACTAAAAAAGTAAAGTCTGTCACTGTTTCCATTGTTTCCCCATCTATTTGCCATGAAGTGATGGGACCAGATGAGGCTCTTTAGTTCTCTTATGCTTTCTGCCATAAGTGTGGTGTCATCTGCATATCTGAAGTTATTGATATTTCTCCTGGCAATCTTGATTCCAGCTTGTGCTTCATCCAGCCTGGCATTTCTCATGATGTCATCTGCCTATAAGTTAAATAAGCATGGTGACAATATACAGCCTTGACGTACTCCTTTCCTGATTTGGAACCAGACTTTTGTTCCATGTCCGGTTCTAACCATTGCTTCTTAACCTGCATACAGATTTCTCAGCCGACAGGTAAGGTGGTCTGGTATTTCCATTTCTTGAAGAATTATCCACAGTTTGTTGTGATCCACACAGTCAAAGGCTTTGGCATAGTCAATAAAGCACAAGTTTTTTTCTGGAACTCTCTTGCTTTTTTGATGATCCAACAGATGTTGACAATTTGATCTCTGATTCTTCTGCCTTTTCTAAATCCAGCTTGAACATCTGGAATCTCACAGTTCATGTACTGTTGAAGTCTCATTTGGAGAATTTTGAGCTTTACTTTGCTAGCGTGTGAGATGATTGCAATCGTGTGGTAGTTTGAGCATTCTTTGGCATTGCCTTTCTTTGGGATTGGAATGAAAACTGACCTTTCCCAGTTCTGTGGCAACTGCTGAATTTTCCAAATTTAGGATTTGAAATAGCTCAGCTGGAATTCCATCACCTCCATTAGTTTTGTTAATAGTGATGCTTCGTAAGGCCCACTTGATTTTGCATTCCAGGATGTCTCGCTGTAGTGGGTGATCTCACCATCATGGCTATCTGGGTCATGAAGATCTTTTTTGTATTGTTCTTCAGTGTATTCTTACCACCTCTTCTTAATCTCTTCTGCTTTTGTTAGGTCCATACCATTTCTGTCCTTTATTGTGTCCATCTTTGCATGACATGTTCCCTTAGTATCTCCAATTTTCTTGAAGAGATCTCTAGTCTTTCCCATCCTATTGCTTTCCTCTATTTCTTTGCACTGGTCACCGAGGAAGGCTTTCTTATCTCTCCTTGCTATTCTTTGGAACTCTGCATTCAGATACATATATTTTTCCATTTCTCCTTTGCCTTTAGCTTCTCTTCTTTCCTCAACTATTTGTAAGGCCTCTTCAGACGACCATTTTGCTTTTTTGCATTTCTTTTTCTTAGGGATGGTCTTGATCACTGCCTCCTATACAATGTCACAAACCTCCATCCATAGTTCTTCAGGTGCTTTGTCTATCAGATCTAAACCTTTGAATCTATTTGTCACTTTCACTGCATAATCATAAGGGATTTAATTTCAGTCATACCTAAATGGTCTAGTGGTTTTCCCTTCTTTCTTCAATTTAAATATGAATTTGTCAATAAGAAGTTCATGGTCTGAGCCACAGTCAGCTTCTGGTCTTGTTTCTCTGATGACAGAGCTTCTCCATATTTCGCTGCAAAGAGTATAATCAATCTGATTCAGTATTGACCATCTGGCGATGTCCATGTGTAGGGTCTTCTCTTGTGTTGTTGGAAGAGGGTGTTTACTATGACCAGTGCATTCTCTTGCAAAACTCTGTGAGCCTTAGCCGTGCTTCATTCTGTACTCCAAGGCCAAACTTGCCTGTTACTCCACATGTCTCTTGACTTCCTACTTTTGCATTCCACCTCATTTAATGAAAAAGATATCTTTTGTGTGTGTGTGTTAGTTCTAGAGGGTCTTGTAGTTCTTCATAGAACTATTCAGCTTAATCCTCTTCAGAATAACTGGCTGGGGTATAGACTTGGATTACTGTGCCAATGGTTTGCCTTGGAAATAAACAGAGATCATTCTGTCATGTTTGAGATTACACCCAGGTATATTGTGGTTCCCACTCTTTTTTCGACTATGATGGCCACTCCATCTCTTCTAAGGTATTCTTGCCCACAGTAGTAGATATAATGGTCATCTGAATTAAATATGGCCATTCCAGTCCGTTTTAGTTCACTGATTCCTAAAATGTCGATGTTCAGTCTTGTCTTCTCCTATTTGACCACTTCCTATTTACCCTGATTCATGGATCTAACATTCCAGGTTCCTATGCAGTATTACTCTTACAGCACCAGAGTTTACTTCCATCACCAGTCACATCCACAACTGGGCATTGTTTTCACTTTGACTCCATCTCTTCATTCTTTCTGGTGTTATTTCTCCATTCTTCTCTGGTAGCATATTGTGCACCTACTAACCTGAGACGTTCATCTTTCAGTGTCATATCTGTTTGACTTTTCATGCTGTTCATGGAGTTCTCAAGGCAAGAATACCAAAGTGGTTTGCTGTTGCCTTCTCCAGGGGACCATGTTTTGTGAGAACTCTTCACAATGACCTATGTTTCTTGGGTGGCCCTACACAGCCTGGCTCATAGTTTCACTGAGTTAGACAAGGCTGTGGTCCATGTGGTCAGTTTGATTAGTTTTCTGTGACTGTGGTTTTCTTTCTGTCTGCCTTCGGAGGGATTAGGAAAGAAGCTTCCTGATGGGAGAGACTGACTGTTGGGGGTGGGGAGGAATGGGTCTTGTTCTGATGGGCAAGGCCATGCTCAGTAAATGTTTAATGCAATTTTCTGTTGATGTGTGTTTCCTCCCTGTTGTTCAACCTGAGATCAAACCATGGTGGAGTTAATGAAGAAAATGGTGAACTCCTTCAAAAGGCCTTTTGCATTCACTGCCACACTCAGTGCCCCTGATCCTGCAGCAGGGCACCCCCAACTCATGCCTCTGCCAGAGACTCCTGGATGTGCACAGACAAGTCTGGGTCAGTCTCTTGTGTGGTCACTGCTCCTTTCTCTTGGGTCCTGGTGCCCACAAGGTTTTATCTGTGCTCCAAGAGTCTGTTTCTCCAGTTCAGTGTAGGTTCTGTATTCAGATCCCACTCTCCTCCAAAGTCAAATGCTCTGGGGGTTTTGCCAGGTACCCAGGTTGGGAAATCTGTTGTGGTTCCTAGAATTTCCTCAACAGTGCGAGAATTTCTTTGGTATAATTATTCTGCAGTTTGTGGGTTGTCTGCTTGGTGACTTTCTGGTGGGGTTAATGGCGACCTCCTCTAAGAGGGCTTATGCCACACCCAAGTGTGTGCTGCACCCAGAGCCCCAGTGCCTGCAGCCAGCCACTGCTGACTCGTGCCTCTGCAGGAGACACTCAAACACTCAAGCTGTGGCTCAGATCATGAATTCCTTATTGTCAGATTCAGACTTAAATTGAAGAAAGTAGGGAAAACCACTAGACCATCCAGGTATGACCTAAATCAAATCCCTTACTATTATACAGTGGAAGTGACAAATAGATTCAAGGGATTAGACCTGATAGACAGTGTGCCTGAAGAACTATGGACGAAGGTTCATGACATTGTAGAGAAGGCACTGATCAAGACCGTCCCCAAGGAAAAGAAATGCAAAAAGGCAAAATGGGTGTCTGAAGAGCCTTACAAATAGTTGAGGAAAGAAGAGAAGCTAAAGGCAAAGGAGAAATGGAAAAATATACCCATCTGAATGCAGAGCCAAAGAATAGCAAGGAGAGATAATAAAGCCTTCCTCAGTAATCAGTGCAAAGAAATAGAGGAAAATAATACGATGGGAAAGACTAGAGATCTCTTCAAGAAAACTAGAGATACCAAGGGAACATGTCATGCAAAGATGGACACAATAAAGGACAGAAATGGTATAGACCTAACAGAAGCAGAAGACACTAAGAACAGGTGGCAAGAATACACAGGAACTATACAAAAAAGATCTTCATGACCCAGATAACCATGATGGTGTAATCACCCACTACAGCAAGACATCGTAGAGTGTGAAGTCAAGTGAGCCTTAGGAAGCATCATTATGAACAAAACTAGTGGAGGTGATGGAATTCCAGTTGAGCTATTTCAAATCCTAAAAGATGATGGTGTTAAAGTGCTGCACTCAATATGGGTGCAAATTTGGAAAACTCAGCAGTGGCAAGAGAACTGGAAAAGGTTAGTTTTCATTCCAATCCCAAAGAAAGGCAACGTCAAAGAATCCTCAAACTACCACACGATTGCACTCATTTCACATGCTAGTGAAGTAATGCTCAAAATTCTCCAAGCCAGGCGTCAATAATACATGAACTGTGAGCTTCCAGATGTTCAAGGTAGATTTAGAAAAGGCAGAGGAACCAGAGATCAAATTGTCAACATCTGTCGGATCATCAAAAAAGCAAGAGAGTTCCTGAAAATACACCTACTTCTGCTCTATTGACTATGCCAAAGCCTTTTACTGTGTGGATTACAACAAATTGTGGGAAATTCTTCAAGAAATAGGACTTACCAGACCACCTTAGCTGTCTCCTGAGAAATCTGTATATAGGTCAAGAAGCAACGGTTACAGCCAGAAATGGAGCAAAAGACTGGTTCCAAATCAGGAAAGGAGTATATCACGGCTGTATGTTGTCATCGTGCTTATTTAACTTATATTCAGAGTACATCATGAGAAATGCCAGGCTGGATGAAGCACAAGCTGGAATCAAGATTGCCAGGAGAAATATCAATAACCTCAGATATGCAGATGACACCACCCTTATGGCAGAAAGTGAAGAGGAGCTAAAGAGCATCCTGATAAAAGTGAAAGAAGAGAGTGAAAAAGCTGGCTTAAAACTCAACATTCAAAAAACGAATATCATGGCATCCGGTCCAATCACTTCATGACAAACAGATGGGGAAAGAGTGGAAACAGTGTCAGACTTTATTTTCTTGGGCTCCAAAATCACTGCAGATAGCAGCCTTGAAATTAAAAGATGCTTGCTCCTGGGAGGAAAAGTTTTGACCATCCTCAGTTCAGTTCAGTTGCTCAGTCGTGTCTGACTCTTTGCGACCCCGTGAATCGCAGCACACCAGGCCTCCTTGTCCGTCACCAACTCCCGGAATTTACCCAAACTCCTGTCCGTCGAGTCGGTGATGCCATCCAACCATCTCATCCTCTGTTGTCCCCTTCTCCTCCTGCCCCTAATCCCTCCCAGGGTCTTTTCCAATGAGTCAACTCTTCTCATGAGGTGGCCAAAGTATTGGAGTTTTAGCTTCAGTTTGAGTCCTTCCAAAGAATACCCAGGACTGATCTCCTTTAGGATGGACTGGCTGGATCTCCTTGCAGTCCAAGGGACTCTCAAGAGTCTTCTCCAAAACCACAGTTCAAACACATCAAATCTTCGGTGCTCAGCTTTCTTCACAGTCCAACTCTCACATCCATACATGACTACTGGAAAAACCGTAGCCTTGATGAGACAGACCTTTGTTGGCAAAGTAATGTCTCTGCTTTACAATATGCTGTCTAGGTTGGTCATAACTTTCCTTCCAAGGAGTGTCTTTTCATTTCATGGCTGCAATCACCATCTGCAGTAAGTTTGGAGCCCCCCAAAAATAAAGTCTGACACTGTTTCTACTGTTTCTCCATCTATTTCCCATGAAGTGATGGGACCAGATGCCATGATCTTAGTTTTCTGAATGTTGAGCTTTAAGGCAAGTTTTTCACTGTCCTCTTTCACTTTTATCAAGAGGCTTTTTAGTTCCTCTTCACTTTCTACCATAACGGTGGTGTTATCTGCATATCTGAGGTTATTGATATTTCTCCTGGCAATCTTGATTCCAGCTTGTGCTTCTTCCAGCCCAGCATTTCTCATAATGTACTCTGCATATAAGTTAAATAAGCAGGGTAACAATATACAGCCTTGATGTCCTCCTTTTCCTATTTGGAACCATTTTGTTGTTCTATGTCTCCTAGATAGCATTTATTAAAAAGCAGAGACATTACTTTTCTGGCAAAGGTCCATCTAATCAAAACTGTGGTTTTTCCAATGTGAGAATGGGTATATATGGATGTGAGAGTTGAAGTATAAAGAAAGCTGAGTGCTGAAAAATTGATACTTTTGAACTGTGGTGTTAGAGAAGACTCTTGAGCGTCCCTTGGGCAGCAAGGAAATCAAACCAGTGAACCCTCAAAGAAGTAAGACCTGAATATTCATTGAAAAGTCTGATGCTGAAGCTGAAACTCCAGTACTTTGGCCACGTGATGTGAAGAACTGACTCACTGGAAAAGACCCTGATACTGGGAAAGATTGAAGGCAGGAGGAGAAGGGCTGACAGAGGATGAGGTGTTTGGATGGCATCACCAAGTCAATGGACATGAATTTGAGTGAGCTCTGGAAGTTGGTGATAGACAGGTAAGCCTGGCGTGCTGTAGTCCATAGGGTTGCAAAGAGTCAGACATGACTGAGTGACTGAACTGACCTGAACTAAAAACCCTGACATCACCATGGCAAAATGTCTTCCCTTGTCACATCATTTCCTGGGTGGGAACGGAGACTGTGCTGTGCTTTGGCCCCTCTGGATGGGATGGAACGTCTGCACAGGCTGCTGTCTGGAGCTCATGTGCACAGTTTTCTGTCTGCAGACGTGCTCACTCCTACAGAAATCTCTGAGGGCAGATTTTAAACATCATCTTGTATATATGTAGGAAACTGCTAGATGTCAGCACAAAATCTGGTCAAATTGGCAACATGGCTTAAGCTGGCAGCCTCAAATGTGTTAAAAATTTGGACTACAACACTTTTGAGTATGTAAGTTATTAAAGTACAGCTTTAAAGTATTTTCAGGATAGAAGTTGAATCAGACACATGCTGGGTCCCTCCAGAATATTCTGAATGCAGTTTGACAACCTTTGCTTTCACACGACTGAGTTCCCTTTAGTTAAATTCAATATTGAATGTATGAATGGCCCAAGATACACTCATTTTCTTACTTACAAAAGGCTACTTGCTAATGCAAATAAAGCTCAAAATGGCGATGTTGCAGGCAATCTAAGTCTAAGAAAAGTTATGCAGTAAGCTGGCTGAAAATGCTGAGTCGTGGACCCCATGTTTATTGATTCAGATTCAGCAAATCTGGGGTTGATCCCAATATTCTGTAGTTTCAAAAGCATCATTGGAGGATTCCGATACAAGTTGTACATGCATCACATTTTGCAAAACAAATCTGGGGTTGATCCCAATATTCTGTAGTTTCAAAAGCATCATTGGAGGATTCCGATACAAGTTGTACATGCATCACATTTTGCAAAACACTGGTCCTGAAGCTCCAGTTTTCTGAAAGAACGCCAGTGATGGCTGCTTTCCCCAGAAAGCTGCCTGAGCTGTTTGAGTATTGTTCCTTCCAGTGCAATATGCTCACTTCAGACTTTGCTGTGAAATAGGAAGATTCAGCTGGTAAAGAATCTGCCTGCAATACGGGAGACCTGGGTTTGATCCCTGGGTTGGGAGGATTCCCTGGAAAAGGGAAAGGTTACCACTCCAGTATTCTGGCCTGGAGAATTCCATGGACTATGCAGTCCATGGGGTCACAAAGAGTTGGACACGACTGAGCAACTTTCACTTCACTTCAGGAAGACTGAGTTACTGTTGCAGAGCTCTTTGTTTCATTGTGCCAAGATAGCTTGCCTTTAAATAGCCTTTAAATAAAAGATAGGTATTGTAAAATCCAGAGAAACCTGGTAAAGTTAATTAACTTTATCACCACAGTTTTTCCCAGCTGTCAATTAACTGTGTTTCCATAAAGAGAAATTCTTCCTGCACAGTAGTAATTCTTTTAAACAACAGTGTAAGTGTGATATGTCATTATATTTTATTAAGCAAATCTAACCAGAGTCCATGAGGTCACGAAGAGTCAGACACGACAGAGCGACTTCACTTTCACTTTTCACTTTCATGCATTTGAGAAGGAAATGGCAACCCACTCCAGCATTCTTGCCTGGAGAATCCCAGGGACTGCAGAGCCTGGTGGGCTGCCGTCTATGGGGTCGCACAGAGTTGGACACGACTGAAGCGACTTAGCAGCAGCAGCAGCAACCAGCACCTATGGTGTTGTTCCTGAACAAGACAAAGAAAGAAACCCTTGTGAGGACTTGGTTGGTACTGGTGTGTGATGCTGATGTCTAGACAGGGAGCCACTCCAGAGCCAGTTATGGGAGCCTTCCTCCATTTGTCTGTAGCTTAGTTGGACAATATCTGAGCAGGATTGCTGCTGGGATCCCCCTCTCCATTGCATAGCCTATCACCTTTTTTAATTAAAATATATTTTAATTTATTGAATTATAATTGGTTTACAGTATTGTGTTAATTTCTGCTGTACAGCAAAGTGATTCAGTTATATATGTGTGTATTATATATATATTATACACACACATTCTTTTTCATATTCTTTTCCATTATGGCTTATCACAGGATATTGAATATGGTTCCCTATGCTGTCCGGTAGGCCTTTGTTGTTTATCCATTCTCTATGTAAGAGTTTGCATTTGATAACTCTGGACTCCCTGTCCATCCCCTACCCCTCCCTCCTACCATGATTTGATTACTGTTCTCATTCAAATTTCCCTAGGAGAAAGCCTTAGGGACTTGAGTGCCAACTGTCTGATTGGGAGATACAGGAAATACCAGGGGCATAGGGGTCTGAGATCAGACAGGGAAGAAAGTCAGTGCAGGGCAGAGGCCATGTTGCTAGGCAAGTTTGCTCTGGGGGCAGCTGGAGGTCTGTCTGAAACGCTAGGAGATGATGAAGAACAAGCCCCAGGAGAGAGGAAGAAGGCGCTGGGGAGGATCACCATCACCTTCCCATGCTGCATGGTCAGTGGTTGCTTCTGTGAGCTGTTTTGGCTTCATTTTTATGCCACGGGAGCAGGCTTATTACTCAAAAAAAGCCACCCAAACTGGAAATGTGTCCTAGAGTCTCCCCCTACTCAAATATGGTTGAAAGTGGCTTATAACAAACACATTTTTCTCCCTTCTATCACTCAGGAAATTACAAGAGTTGTAGGAGCTCTGTGCCAGGAATTAAGGATCAAGACCAAATATATATTTCTTATAATATCACAACCCCTATTAAATTGGTTATATAAGTTAATCCCCCCAATATCCGTGGAATCCCCCTCCATTTGTCTCCACCGTGTTTTCTTGGGTTCTCAACATCTGTCCTCTGGGTCGTTGCAGTCACCATGTTACTTGTGTAGCAACTGTGCTTGCCACTTCTGAGTTTTCATCTGTGTTTCTCCTGGTAATACTTTTTTTGAGGGGAAGGTAAAACTTTCCCTCATAGCTCAGTGGGTAAAGAATCTGCCTGCAATGCAGGAGACCTGGGTTTGATTCCTGGGTTGAGATGATCCCCTGGAGAAGGAAATGGCAATCCACTCCAGTATTCTTGCCTGGAAAATCCCATGGACAGAGGAGCCTGGTGGGCTATAGTCCACAGGTTGCAAGAGTTGGACATGACTTAGTGACTAAACCACCAAAACTTTAAAACTGTTCACACACACAAAGCATATAACAATAACAAATAAAGTCAATCTTTGAACACAGGGATTAGTGGTACTGATCCTCCATAGAGTTGGAAATCTTAGTATAATTTATGATCTTTCTTCCATACGCACAAGCATATACTACATGGAAAAAAGGTGACTCTGCCAATGGGATTAAATAAAGAACCTTGGATGGAGAGATTATCCTGGATTATCTGAGTGGAAGCAATGTACTCACAGGAGTCTTAAAAACAGAAGAGAGAGACACGGATAGGTCAGAGAGATGAGATGAAAGAAGGTTCTAAAAATAGGTTTTAAAGAACATTGTTGCTATTTTGGTTGTATTACTTTGAATTTATAGATTAATTTTTGGAGAACTGACATTTTTATAACTTTGAGTTTTACCATCCATGAACTTGGTTTTTCTATCTATTACTGAAGTCTTCTTTTTTGTCTTTGAATAATATGTTATAATTGTACCTATCATGTAAGATTTATGAAAATTTTTATAGTGCTTTGAAGAAAGTCTAAGTTGGTAATTCCTGGCATCTAGAGATACAACTTTTAATAAAGACTTGGTACTTAATATTTCTGAACTTTTCTATCACACTGTTAATTTATGTTGAACTTTTTATGTTGATAGTTATAGCAATTACATCATCTTTGAACAATGAATATTTTGTTTATTTCCAGTATTTATATTTTAAATCTTTCTCATCTTTATAGGCTCCTTTTAGGACCTCTTGTATAATACTAAATGAACGTTCAGAGTGAGTGTCTTCTTCCTATGTATATTTTAAAGGAAATGGCCCCATTGTTTAACTATATGAATATATTTGCTCAGTAAGGTTTTCTTCTTTTTTTTGCCCAGTGAGGTTTTAACAAATTTATTTCCATTCTTAGTTTGCCTTTGCAATTATTCAGTTTTTAATAAACAGATACTGGTTTTATGAAATGACTTTCTGTATCTGTTGAAAATGATTTTTTTTCCTCTAATAGTTTATATCAAATTACATTATTAGTTTTTTTAATGAAAGAGTTATTTCCTTTCCTAGCATAAATCCAACCCTTCCTAAATGTTGTTTTTATATGGTTGTAAAGGTGTTCGTGTACAAAAAAAAAGCAGGATTCCCTTTACTTATGATTTATTTGGATTTTTGTTCCTATAGCTATAAATTGATACAGATCATCTGAAGTTTATTTCTTTTTACTCTTATCTTTAAATTTACATATCAAGGTTATATCAGCCTCAAAATAGGAAAAAGAGAGGAGATAAAAGGATGAAGAGAGAGAGAGAGAAATACAAAAGAAAGGATGAGAGAGAGTGAAGAGAAAAAAAAGAATGAGATGAAACTAGAATGGTAAACATTGGTAATTACAAGAATGTGGGACTTCTTTGTAGTAGTATCTCTGCTTTCAGGAGAAATAGAGGCAAATTATTTTTTAGTTGAGAGAGCTCTATAGAGCTACCATAGCACATAATTTCAAAGAATATCTTGAGGATATTTCATTTCTTGAGTGTGTATTTTCAAGAAATTTCATAAGTGGTCACATTTTCTATGGAAATATTGACTCCAAGTCACTAGATTTGGAGGGCATTTGTTGTCAGATTACACATTTACACAAAATAATAGTTGTACAAATAAAAATAAACCTTATTAATTCCTCTAGCAGTCTTCATATTCCTGTGGTGGGACAGGAGCTCATTCTGCTGGCTGTCATCTCTCAGTTATTCTAGTTTAAATTCTCAGTTTTTCACAATTGTCTCTTTTCTTGCCCACCTCTCTTTGGGTCTTAAACGCTGTATCAAGGACAGAGTTTTGTAGCATATGACCTGAATCCTTAGAGACTCTATTGTCGAATTATCACTGGGTTTTGCCTTGGGTGGTTTGTCTCTTCTGATTTCTGGACTGGTATTTGTTGAGCTGCAACTGGACCTGCCTTGCTTTCTGAATTGTCTTTCAGGTTCTAACCATTGGCCCCTGCCAGAGAGCACACTCAGGCTTCCTTATCCTATGTTCAAGCTATTGCCACACATCTCTGAAACACAGGGGAATTTTGGCATTCTCCAGAAAACAGAAGATCTCAGGTTTACCTTGTGCAGATGCTATTTTTCCAGTGCACATTTGAAAGACACCATGGATGCATGAGGCTTTTAGAGAAATGCCGTCCCCTTATTGCTGCACCTATAAAGTAGACCCATTCATCCTTCTCCTGATGTTATCAGATTCTCTGATAACTCTTTGTGGGCTCAGTCTCTTAATCATGTCTGACTCTTTGCAACCCCGTGGACTGTAGCCTGCCAGGCTCCTCTGTCCATGGAATTTTCCAGGCAAGAAAACTGGAGTGGGTTGCCATTTCCTATTCTAGGGGATCTTCCCAACCCAGGGATCAAACCTGTGTCTCTTGGGTGTCATGCATTGGCAGGCAGATTCTATACCACTGCACCCCCTGGTGGCTTTATCCTTCTACAGGAGTTGGCATCTTTAGTAGACTCCCTTCCCTACTTCCCACACTAAGAGCTGATATGCTAGCCTAAGAAGAGTGGCACAGACAGGTGCTTTAACCTCTTCAAACTCCTTCTTTCTTGTCCTAGAAATCATCTCAGTGCCCCAGAAATCTCTCTCCCAATTTATACCTGGATGGGGAGACTATACTTCCTTTCGTTGTATCACATCTATCTTCTAGGTTTTATCATGAAGTTGTCATCCTCTGACACCATAATATATCTGGCTGTTACAGAGAACAGAATTTATAAATTTAGAATTTATAAATTTCTTTTTTAATCACAATCAACTAAGCCTTTAAAGATGAAGCATAGGCATTCTTTTACAGGTGTTGAAAACTTAAATAGTCAATAAGATTAAGGAATATTTTGCTTCTTTAACAAATATAGGAGGATTACAGTTAGCAACACCTCCTACATTTGGTTGATGAAATGTGAGCAGAATAACCAGTGTCACCTCTTTAAAACATTTTCAGGTAGAATGCACAATGTGCCACATTTCCGTTTCCTGCCTTGGCCATTATGGAAATATGTTTCGTGGAAAAGTATGGTCATCTTGGGTTCCTGAATGACTACCATGAAAAAGCCTCCTGCCTAACCCACAAACAAATATGAAAAGTTTGTTGTATTAGCTATTAAGATCTTAGGGTTATTTATTACAGCAGTATAATGTATAGAATTGTATAATACATCCTGACTGATGTATTAACAAAGAAAAACAGTCATCACATGGTTTTCTGTAACAAAAGCCAATATGAGCTTTATTATGCAAAGCTGAGTGTGTTTCTATCTGCGATTAAAAGAGTGAATTCTTCCTTTGAGAAGTTTTGAGAGGCCAGAAATTTGGGGAACAATAATTGTATTCATAATTGCCTTCTATTTGTCGAATGGCCTTTCTGTGTTGGGGGAAATTCCCTTATGAGGAATTTTATCATTCCAAAGTAGAAATCAGAAACGAATTCCCAGCTTCTCTTGCAGTTAGGTTGTAGGTGTTTGACATACCTATACCTGTGGGAGATATTGGTTTGGAAGTGGGGGACAGAATAAAGTTATTTTGAGTAGGATTCAATTTTGCTCATGGGCAGTCTCTGGATTTGGGAGACGGTAGTGGCAGTTGACTGTGTGGATAACAATAAACTGGAAAATTCTTCAAGAGATGGGAATACCAGACCACCTGACCTGCCTCTTGAGAAACCTATATGCAGGTCAGGAAGCAACAGTTAGAACTGGACATGGAACAACAGACTGGTTCCAAATAGGAAAAGGAGTATGTCAAGGCTGTATATTGTCACCCTGCTTATTTAACTTCTATGCAGAGTATATCATGAGAAATGCTGGACTGGAAGAAACACAAGCTGGAATCACGATTGCCAGGAGAAATATCAATAACCTCAGATATGCAGATGACACCACCCTTATGGCAGAAAGTGAAGAGGAACTAAAAAGCCTCTTGATGAAAGTGAAAGAGGAGAGTGAAAAAGTTGGCTTAAAGTCCATCAGTAGATGAATGGATAAGAAAGCTGTGGTACATATACACAATGGAGTATTACTCAGCCATTAAAAAGAATACATTTGAATCAGTTCTGATGAGATGGATGAAACTGGAGCCAATTATACAGAGTGAAGTGAGCCAGAAAGAAAAACACCAATACAGTATACTAACACATATATATGGAATTTAGGAAGATGGCAATGATGACCCTGTATGCAGGACAGCAAAAAAGACACAGATGTGTATAGCGGACTTCTGGACTCAGAGGGAGAGGGAGAGGGTGTGATGATTTGAGAGAATGGCATTGAAACATGTATAATAACATGTAAGAATCGAAATGCCAGTCTATGTCTGATGCAGGATATGACACGCTTGGGGCTGACGCGCAGGGATGACCCAGAGAGATGTTGTGGGGAGGGGGGTGGGAGGGGGGTTCATGTTTGGGAACGCATGTACACCTGTGGTGGATTCATGTCAATCTATGCCAAAACCAATACAGAATTGTAAAGTAAAAATTAAAAATAAATAAATAAATTTTAAAAAAAAAAAAAAAAAGAAGAAGTAATGCCTGGAGAAGCCCATGGACTGAGGAGTTACGGTCCATAGGGTCGCAAAGAGTTGGACACAACTGAAGCGACTGAGCATGCATAGTTTCAGCATTATTGAAAGTTAAGCATTATTTTAAGTAAAATGAAAGCAAAAGGTGCTACCATAAAAATATCAACTGGTTTTAATTTTTTTTCTAATTTTTTGTCTCTAAAATGTTTTCTTTAATGATGATATGTTTACCCTTGTAATGAATAAAATCAAAAGGAGGAAACCTTTAGAAATAAAAAAAATAATAATAATAATTTAAAAAAAAAAAAAAAAAACTCAACATTCAGAAAACAAAGATCATATCATCTGGTCCCATCACTTCATGGGGAATAGATGGGACATCTAACAGTAGAAACAGTGTCAGACTTTATTTTGGGGGCTCCAAAATCACTGCAGATGGTGACTGCAGCCATGAAATTAAAAGACACTTACTCCTTGGAAGGAAAGTTATGACCAACTAGATAGCATATTGAAAAGCAGAGACATTACTTTGCCAACAAAGGTCCATCTAGTCAAGGCTATGGTTTTTCCAGTGGTCATGTATAGATGTGAGAATTGGACTGTGAAGAAAGCTGAGCGCTGAAGAAATGATGCTTTTGAACTGTGGTATTAGAGAAGACTCTTGAGAGTCCCTTGGACTGCAAGGAGATCCACCCAGTCTATTCTAAAGGAGATCAACCGTGGGTGTTCTTTGGAAGGAATGATGCTAAAACTGAAACTCCAGTACTTTGGCCACTTCATGTGAAGAGCTGACTCATTGGAAAAGACTGATGTTGGGAGGGATTGGGGGCAGGAGGAGAAGGGGACGACAGAGGATGAGATGGCTGGATGGCATCACCGACTCGATGGACGTGAGTTTGAGTGAACTCTGGGAGTTGGTGATGGACAGGGAGGCCTGACGTGCTGCTATTCATGGGGTCGCAAAGAGTCGGACACTTTTCAGTGAGTGAACTGAACTGAACTGAACTGAAGTGGTTTCACATGCTTGTCATGGAGTGTTGTCCAGTGGGATTCTATTTCTGTATCTCTACCTATTTATAGATGTGTTACAAGAAATTGACTTATTCAATTATGTGAGTCAAAAGAGAAAGTTTGAAATCTGTAGGACAGGCAGCCAGAAAGAATAGAGTATAAGCAAGATGGAATCCCATGAGCTGGGCCAAAACTTGTGAACAGGCCAACTTTCCTCTTTCTTTTTCAGGAAGGCCTCATCCATGTGTTCTTGGTCTGATTCATTAAGGCCTCTCAGGTTATCCTTGATAATCTCCCTCACTTAAAGTCAACTTATTAGGGTCTTTAATTACACCTTCCATATCCATTCATAGCAGCATTTAGGTTAGTATTTAGTTAAATAACTCAGGACTGTAGCCTAACCCAGTTGACATATTTAAAAAATCCATCACCAAGTGGCATTACAAATGGCAGAAGTTACAGAAAAGCCAAGATCCTTCCTTTCAGTGTGTGATGTGACAGTTGCATTGGTTTCTTTTTCTTTTTAAATCCACCCTCTTCTGCAGCATTGCTTGTGTATTCTTCCCTGCACGCCCCCCGCCCCCCACAGAAGCTCAGTTTTGTCTGTTCCTGTAGCTAAACATTAATTCTGAAAGCTACTAATATTTTTTCATAAATACCTTTCTAGTTAATCTAGGTGACTAGATTTTGTTTGCTCTAGGTAAAGCATCTGACCAATAGTAAAGTATCTCTCCCATAGGGAGAAGAATCACCTTTTCTTGTAAGACTAAGGTCCTTGGTCAAAATGACAATACAGAGATTTCTGGGTTCTGTTTACAGGCTGGCTGTTTTTATTTAGACCATGTTCTTTTGCTTTTAGGTTAGTAAATTCTTGAAGTCATGCCCTCTCTATGGAAGATGCTTCCCTGCTCTGCTCCTCTATTTTTCTCTGTGGGTATCTTTGCAACAGAAACAGTTGGTGTAGTTATTGGAGATTTTCAGGCCTTTTAGTCCATGGAAATGTCAATATCTCCTGTTTGTTGCTTAGTGTGCTGACAGGAGAGGCCAAACTGCAGATTATGTGGAAAGTGGAAGAGGAAGAAGTAGAAGAATATAATTGAACAATAAACTAGAGAATGAAGTTTCTGTTTTAATAGAGAAACTATTAATGATAGGTTATAAATTTTGTCCCCAAATATATATGTACTGTATTTTGTCTGGCTCAGTTCTTATTAAAGACTGTTTTATGAAATATCATATCACAATCCTACTTAAATGCTCTCACTCTCACTTCTATCTTTATATACATGTATGCATATACATATATGTAAATATACATTCAAACATGCATATGTTGACTAAAGCATCCCCCTTTATTACTACAATAGAATGGGAAAGAGATCTCTTCAAGAAAATTAGAGATACCAAGGGAACATTTCATGCAAAGATGAAAATTGTCTCATTACAGTGCTCCTATTCTTAAGATTATGTAGCATTGTTGCTGACAAAGCTGTACTCACAGCATTGAGTGAGTACAAATATATACTTTGAGTGAGTACAAATATATACTTCAGCATCAAGTGAAAAATATAAATATACATATGTAACATACATTAAGCCCATGTATTTATATGTTTAGGTTCCACTCCTGTCTAAAACATTTTATCTCCATACTTGATTCATATGGAATGGGCATAATAAAAGACAGACATGGTATGGACCTAACAGAAGCAGAAGATATTATGAAGAGGTGGCAAGCATACACAGAAGAACTATACAAAAAAGATCGTCATGACCCAGATAACCAAGGTGGTGTGATCACTCACCTAAAGCCAGACAACCTGGAATGCAGTCAGGTGGGCCTTAGGAAGCATGACTACGAACAAAGCTAGTGGAGGTGATGGAATTTCAGCTGAGCTATTTCAAATCTTGAAAGATGATGCTGTGAAAGTGCTGCATTCAATACGCCAGCAAATTCAGAAAACGCAGCAGTGGCCACAGGACTGGAAGAGGTCAGTTTTTACTTCAATCCTAAAGAAGGGCAATGCCAAAGAATGTTCAAGTGAATAAGTGAAAGTGAAAGTTGCTCAGTCATGTCTGACTCTTTGCGGCCCCATATACTATAACGTCCATGGCATTCTCTAGGCCAGAATAATGGAGTGGGTAGCCTTTCCCTTCTCCAGGGAATCTTCCCAACCCAGGGATCTAACCCAGGTCTCCCACATTGCAGGCGGATTCTTTACTGGCTGAGGCACAAGGGAAGCCCAAGAATATTCAAACTACACACAATTGCACTCATCTCACATGCTAGCAAAGTAAAGCTCAAAATACTCCAACCAAGGCTTCGATAGTACGTGAACTGTGAATTTCCAGATGTTCAAGCTGGATTTAGAAAAGCCAGAGGAACCAGGAATCAAATTGCCAACATCCGTTGGATCATAGAAAAAGCAAGAGAGTTCCAGAAAAACACCTACTTCTGCTTTATTAGTTATGCCAAAGACTTTTGCTGTGTAGATAACAACAAACTGTGGAAAATTCTTCAAGAGATTGAACTTACCAGACTACCTCACCTGCTTCTTGAGAAATCTGTATGCAGGATAAGAAGAAACAGTTAGAACTGGACATGGAACAACAGACTGGTTCCGAATTGGGAAAGGAGTATATCAAGGCTTGCACCATGCTTATTTAACTTATATATGCAGAACACATTATGTGAAATGCCAGGCTGGATGAAGCACAAGCTGGAATCAAGATTGGTGGGAGAAATATCAATAACCTCAGATACACAGATGACACCACCCTTATGGCAGAAAGTGAAGAAGAACTAAAGAGCCTCCTGATGAAAGTGAAAGAAGAGAGTGAAAAAGCTGGTTTAAAAATCAATTAACAGCCATATTGGTCTAGAAACGTTAAACATAATTTTTTCCATTTGTACCGGGGTAACACACTGTATTAAATATGTAAGGTCTTATCTACATGGGTTTGATTACAGAAACTAATAAAGTATTCTCTAAAAAAAAAAAAAGTCAACATTCAGAAAACTAAGGTCACAGCATCCAGTCTGATCATTTCATGACAGATAGATGGGGAAACAGTGGAAACAGTGACAGACTTTATTTTCTTGGCCTCCAAAATCACTGCAAATGGTGACTGCAACCATGAAATTAAAAGACGCTTGCTTCGTGGAAGAAAAGCTATGATCAAACTAGACAGCATACTAAAAAGCAGATATGTTAATTTGCCAACAAAGGTCCATATAGTTAAAGCTATGGTTTTTCCAATAGTCATGTATGGATATGACAGTTGGATCATAAAGAAAGTTGAGTACTAAAGAATTGATGCTTTTGAAATGTGGTGTTGGAGAAGATTCATTTTATTAAAATATAAATTTATTTATTTTAATTGGAGGCTAATTACTTTACAATATTGTATTGGAGAAGACTCTTGAGAGTCCCTTGGACTGCAAGGAGATCCAACCAGTCCATCCTGAAGGAAATCAGTCCTGGGTGTTCATTGGAAGGACTGTTGCTGAAGCTGAAGCTCCAATACTTTGGCCACCTGATGCGAAGAACTGACTCATTGATAAAGACCCTGATGCTGGGAGTGATTGAAGGCAGGAGGAGAAGGGGATGACAGAGGATGAGGTGGTTAGATGGCATCATTGACTCGATGGACATGAGTTTGACCAAGCTCTAGGAGTTGGTGCTGGACAGGGAAGCCTAGCGTGCTGCAGTCCATGGGGTCGCAAAGAGCTGGACAGTACTGAATGACTGAACTGATAATTATTATTATTATTATTATTACTTACAACAAGATGACAAAGAACACAGCTTATGGAGAGTAACTGCCTAGTTTTGTTTTGTTGTTAAATTTATTTTTATTTTTTCATTGTGGTAAAATGTATGTTATATAACATGTACCATTTTAATATTTTTTAAGTGTCCACTTCTATAGCATTAAGTACATTTACATTGTTGTACAACCATCACTGCTATCCATCTTTGACCTTTTCCATTTTCCCATCAGTTGAGTTCAGTTCCTCAGTCGTGTCTGACTCTGTGACCCCATGGACTGCAGCACAGCAGGCTTCCCTGTCCATCGCCAGCTCCCAGAACTTATTCAAATTAATGTCCCTCGAGACAGTGATTCCATCCAACCACCATCTCATCCTCTGTCATCCCCTTCTCCTCCCGCCTTCGATCTTTCCCAGCATCAAGGTCTTTTGCAATGAGTCAGTTCTTTGCCTCAGGTGGCTAAATTAGTGGAGCTTCAGCTTCAACCTCACTCCTTCCAATGAATATTCAAGACTGATTTCCTTTAGGATGGACCGGTTGGATCTCCTTGCAGACTTGAAGACTCCTTGAAGACTCCTTGTTAGAGTCTTCTCTAACACCATAGTTCAAAAGCATCAATTCTTTAGCACTCAGCTTTCTTTATAGTCCAGCTCTCACATCCAACGTGACTACTGGAAAAACCATAGCTTTGACGAGATGGACCTTTGTTGGAAAAGAAATGTCTCTGCTTTTTAATAGGCTATCTTTGTTGGCCATAGCTTTTCTTCCAAGAAGCAAGCGTCTTTTAGTTTCATGGCTGCAGTCACCATCTGCAGTGATTTTGGAGCCCAAGAAAATAAGTTCTGTCACTGTTTCCATTGTTTCCCCATCTATTTACCATGAAGTGATGGGACCAGATGCCATGATCTTCGTTTTCTGAATGTTGAGTTTGAAGCCAACTTTTTCACTCTCCTCTTTCACTTTCACCAAGAGCCTCTTTAGTTCTTCTTCAATTTCTGGCATAAGGGTGGTGTCATCTGCATATCTGAGGTGATTGATATTTTCATTTTCTTATACTAAAACACTGTACCCATTAAAATATAACTCTCCATTCCCCCCCCCTTTTCCAATTGCTGCCAACCACCATTCTACTTTACGCCTCTATGCATTTGAGTACTTCATGTAAGTGAAATCTTAAACATTTATTCTTTCGTGTCCAGATTATTACCCCCAGCAGGATGTCTTTTAGGTCATCCATGTTGTAGCATGTATGAAAATTTTATTCCTTTTTAAGACTGAATAATAGTCTATTGATTGTATTTACCATGTTTGTTTATCCATTCATCTGTCAATTTGAGTTGTTTCCACTTTTTGGGTATTGTGAGTAATGCTGCTATGAAATGGGTTACAAACATCTGAGTCCCTGCTTTCAGTTAGTTATTGTGTATATCCAGAAGTGAAATTGCGAATCATATGTTAATTCTATGTCGAATTGGAACTGCCATACTGGTTTCCACAGCCTCTGTACCATTTTACATTCCCATCAGCAGTGCGAAAACATTTCACATCCTTGCCAAAACTTGTTTTCAATAACCATCTTAAGAGGTGTAAAGTTTTATCAAGTATATTTTCTGTCTTCTTAATGCATTGGCATTTGGCTTCTGATTCTAGAGATGCTGCCCCTCCTAGGGCTAGCCAGAGCCTAGAGAGAGGAATTGATTCCCCTGTGAGTGCGTCTTTGACACACAAACCAATGATTCAGAGTGTGCAGCCCCACCATCTCATTTAGGAAATTCTCACACACCAAGTCAGAATTCTTCCTGCTCTGAATCGCCCATGGCCATCCCATGGAGCATCCCTATAGTCCAGAGCCTGCTGAAATCATTCAAAATAGCCAATCCTAAACTGAGCCTCCTGGCCCATTTCTCCCCAGAAAGACCCCAGTAAAGACTCTGGGCCATGCTCTCCTCTCTTCCTGCCTCCTAACTCACCTCTGTGCTTCCACATGTGCTCTTGAATGGCTCGACATACTGTTTCTTGAAATCTATGAGCATAAACTTCTTCATAACAATCCTTTTCTTGTCCATGTATCTTATTGTACGTGATTGAAATAGACTTCAGGTACATTTTCAGAGCAAGATGTTATCTCATTGTGGTTGTAATAAGCATTTCCCTAATGTTAGTGTTGTTGAGCATCTTTTTATATGACTATTGGTCATTTCCTTATCTTTGGAGAAGTATCTATTTAAGCCTCTTTTTAAATTGAGTTGTTGGTTTTTTGGTTATTGTTGAGTTCTAGGAGGTCTTTAGATATTCTAGGTATTATTTTGAAATTTGCATGTATTTTTCCCATTCTGTGTGTTTCCTTTTTACCCTGTAATACTGTCCTTTGATGTACCCAACATTTAAATTTTGATGAAGCCTGACTTGTCCATTTTTTTTTTCCTTTGTTGCTTGGCTTTGGTGTGATATCTTAGAATGAACACCAATTCTAAGTTTAATTTGCTGGCATGACATTTTTCTTATTGTCTCTTCATATCTTTTTGCTATATGTATATCTAGACACTGTGTGATATCTCTTTTCTCATTCTTGACATGTTAATTATGCCTTCACTTTCTTTCCTCATCAGTGTGGCTGGGTTTATCATTCTTACTGCTATATTTAAAGAACCAGCTTTTAGTTTCATTGACTGTCTCTGTTTTCTTGTTTTATTTAATTTGTTTATGCTTTAGTTGTTATAAGTCTTTCTCTTGCTTAATTTGGCTCTCTTTGCTCCTCTTTTTTTTCTTTATATAAAGCTGTAGTCATTTGAGATCTTTCATTTTTTCTAATATTAGAATTTATTTATGTAAATTTATCCCTAATTAGTGTTAGTAGCATTGCACAGATTTTAATTTTCAACTTTATTTAGTTCAGAATACTTTATAATTTCCTTTTAAATTCTTCTCTAAACTGTGGGATTATTTTGAAGAGTGTTATTTAGTTTTAAAACACTTATTACTAAATTTCTAATTTAGTTCTGTGTTGATAAAATACTTTCTGTGACTTCAGATTATTTTAAATGTATTTAGACTTGTTCTTTGACCCATATTAATAATATGATCTATTCTGGTGTTTCATGTACCCTTGAAAACTATATGGATTCTGCTGGTAGAGTGTTTAATTAAGTTAAGATTGTTGATTGTGCTGTTCAAATAGTCAATTTCCTTATTTTATTAACTTGTTCTATCATTATTGATTGAGGGGGTAATGAAATCTCTGACTATTATTGTGGATTTGTCTGCTACAGAGTTCCATTTTAACATCTTATCACAAACAACAGCGGTGTTATCTCTGTATGTATGTAAATGGTTGTGTATTCATTTTCTACTGATGCCAAAACAAATTACCACAAACTCCGCAGTTAAAGCAACACCCTTTTATTATCTCACAGTTTCTTAGTTCATAAATATGGATGTGGCACTACTGGGTTCTCTGCTCAGTGTTTTACCAAATAAAATCAAAGTGTCAACTGGGCTCAGCTCAAGTCCTCTTCAAGTTTGTTCAGGTTGTTAGCAGTTTAGTCCCTTGCAACTGTTGGACTGAGGTCCCTACTTTTTTTCTTGGCTGTGAGCTAGGGGTAGTTCTCAGTTACTACAACTTGTAGCCATGTTGTCCTGCACAACACAGCAAGCTAGGTCTTCAAACCCAGCAGGAGAATTTCTCTCCATTCTAAAAGGATTCAGGGCCTCTTTTAAGACCTTACATCACTAGGTCAGCCCCACCCCAGATTATCTCCCTTTTGATTAACTCACAGTCACCTGTTAGGGACCTTACTTACATCAGCAAAATCCCTTGGAATGGTCATGTCATGCAATCTTCTGAGAAGAGTGATACATCATATTCACAGGTCCTGCCCACAACTCAATGAGTGGGAATTATAGAAAGTCATGCACCACTGGAGGTCATTTTAGAACCCTGCCTACTGCATATCATATGACCGGGAGAATAATGTGAAATGATACACACCACAGTGATACATTTGACCTGTGATGGGGTCAGGTAGAATCAATGGGAATGAGAGAAAGAAGTAAGCAACAACAAAAACACCTATAAAAAAGCAACTCTAGGAAAATGAGAGGAAAAAGTCAAAATATAAAATTAGGTAAACATGTAGAGCACAAAATCTACTATATAATGAAAGTATAAAACTGTAAGTAAGGGGACTTCCCTGGTGGTCCAGGGGTTAAGATGATGCTTCTGCTATAGTGGGCACAGTTTCCATCCCTGGTAGGGGAGCTAAGACCCCACAAACTGTGTGGAATGCCATTTTTTTTTAATGTAAGTAACCTTTTGAATATGCGCATGACTAAGACTGGGAGGTTTATTAGAAAAATAAAAATACTTAACTTTGACCTGAAGACAGAATTATGGATGATTTTTGCCTTGAATTTTATTTTAGTAGAACGTTTTAAATAAAGCAAAATCATAAACAATGAACACAACACATTTTTATACTTGGCATTCATTCTGAAACGTTTCTTTCTATTAGAGATAATAACATCTCATGGGCAAAACTGCTTTTATTATTATCATTTTTAGTGTTTCCCTTATCCAGAGGGTTAAAGTTTACTAAGGCAGGCAAGGGACAGTTCCATAATGGCAGACAGAGACATAGAGGAGAAATCAATTTCTGAAAGGTAATAAACTACCACGCCTTTAATTTTCCATGGGACGCCACAGTTTGAGATAATGTGATTCATCTCATCCACTAATACATGAGTGAATATGGATGCTTAAGTTTGACTTTCAGGGTATTTGAAGATGTAGTTGTTCTTTATGGCTGCTGTTAGGCACACGGAAGCCCTGAATCTAAACAAGAATTTCTCCTTTTTTTTTTCTCCTCCACACACATTATATTGAGCTGTCATTCACAGCCACAGCAGGAAAACAAAACTGTCTTGGAATAACTTGGATGACAGACACTCTCTAATGGTATGTAGCTCTCAAAAAAAAAAAAAAAATCACATCACAACCAATCTTTGATGTGCTCAGTATTTCCAGATCCATCTTACAATGACAAATTAAAACATCTGTACAATGAACTTTGACACCAGCATGAATGCAACTGTCCCTGGTCCTATATAGTTTTCATTTTTTCTGCTCCACATCTTTGATAATACTCTCAAAATGTCCCAAATCCCTTCAAAAGCAACTCACCAACAACTGGTAGTTGAAAATAATCTCTACATTTAACAGCTCAGCCAATTTAACCCCCTGTTGAAAGAAGTCTAAGTATGAAGTTAAACCCTGAAGAGTACAATTGTGGAAAATCAAATTCAGGAATGACAGCTTTAAAAATCTTATTCATTATTACAACAGCTTTGAAACACTATACCATTCAACATAAACTGTCACTTATTATTAAACAGTTGACTGTGACATTTTTTTCTATGACCACAATCATTTGTTCACCTATCTCACTTTAATTATGTTTTTTTGAAAAGCAGGCTGATTTTTTAAAATTAATTTATTTTTATTGAAGGATAATTGCTTTACAGAATTTTGCTTTTTTCTGTCAAACCTCAACATGAATCAGGCATGTGAGTGAGTGAGTGAAAGTCGCTCAGTCTTGTCCAACTCTTTGCGACCCCATGTATTATACAGTTCATGGAATTCTCCAGGCCAGAATACTGGAGTGGGTAGCCTTTCCCTTCTCCAAGGGATCTTCCAAACCGAGGAATCAAACCCAGGTCTCCCTCATTGCAGGCAGATTCTTTACCAGCTGAGCCACAAGGGGAGCCCAAGGGAAGACCTATGAATCAGGCATAGGTATACACATATCCTCTCCCTTTTGAACCTCCTTCCCAGCTCCCTGCCCATCCCACCCCTCTAGGTTGATACAGAGCCCCTGTTTGAGTTTCCTGAGCCATGCAGCAAGTTCCTGTTGGCTATCTATTTTACATATGGTAATGTAAGTTTCCACGTTACTCTTTCTATACATCTCAAAAAGTTGTGGTATATATACACAATGGAATATTACCCAGACTGACTTTTGATAAAAGTAATATACCAGCGTGATGTTTAGCAAATTTTTTCTTAAATCCAAATCATAATTGGGCATAGATAATATATGAGTACAGAACCCATCCAAAATGCAAATTAACTGTAGTGTCCACTGGAACAGAATGCATAGAAAACTCTAAGTAATTTAATTTTTCTTCTGTCATTTTGAAATTCTCAGTAGAGTGTTATAAATTTCCAAAATTATTCTTCCTTTCACTATTTATTGAGTTTCTAGTTTATTGCAGGCATTTGCATGGCATTAGGGTACAGAAACAAAGAATGCAAATAGGATCTTTGCCTTCATAGGACTTGTAACCTTCCTGCAGAGCCATTTAGCAGTTGCTTTAGGGTATATGTAAGTTATGGTGATGATTTTCTACTCGCATTTGCTGGATATCCATTGGTGCATTTCATTGGTCAGACAGTCTACATTCACTACGTGATATGTGCCAGGCATCATGTTGAAATTACATAAATACAAAAGGAACTAAAAAAGCAGCAGGAAAGAGACCTCTTCAATGTAATACTTCCAATTGATAAATTTCAGACTTGTAACATGTAAAACGTAGAGAGTTATTGAATAAAATATAGCATACTCTTACCTGTTGTGTATATGTGTATATATGTATATATGCATGTGTGTGTATATGCATGCATTCTTCATATCTACCTCCATACCTACCTACTTATTGATGGGAAAGGAAGACAAGATTGGACAAGGAGGATTCCAACCCTTGAACTGTATCCGGGGAGTGAAAATGGGAGCCATTAAAGATGATTTTCCCAAGTCTTTCATCTTTCTACCATTATTTGAATCCCAAAACTGGAATCCAAAGTTCTTAATTTCTGATAGCTCAGAAATTAAGCTGAAGGTAAAGAATCTGCCTGCAATGCAGGAGACCCTGGTTCAATTCCTGGGTTGGAAAAATCTGCTGGAGAAGAGATAGACTACCCACTCCAGTATTCTTTGGCTTCCCTTGTGGCTCAGCTGGTAAAGAATCTGCCTGCAATGCAGGAGACCCCGGTTCAATTCCTGGGTTGGGAAGATCTGCTGGAGAAGGGATAGACTACCCACTCCAGTATTCTTCGGCTTCCCTTGTGGCTCAGCTGGTAAAGAATCTGCCTGCAATGTGGGAGACCTGGATGTGACCCCTGGGTTAGGAAGATCCCCTGGAGAAGGGAAAGGCTACCCACTCCAGTATTCTGGCCTGGGTCGCAAAGAGTCGGACTCAATTGAGTGACTTGCACTTAAGGCCCTCATCACATAGTGAAGCTGCATCAGAAGGAGGATTAGCGACAAATAAGCGGGTGCGGTTGAGAGTTCTGATATGGCTGCAACCACTGTTGCATAGTAAGTCCCCTTGGAATTTAGTGGCTTAAAGCAGTTACCCTTTATTATTGCCAACAAATCTATGAGTCATGTGGGTGGTTCTGCTGACCGGGGTGAGGTGCAGCTGATCTCGGCAAGTCTTGCTTATGTATCTCTGGTCAGCTGGAGTGTAGGCTAAATGCTGGCAGTTGTCTGGAAGGGACAGTGGGGTGATGGTCACGTAGCCTCCGTCTTCCATCAGGTTACAAGCTCAGGCTTGTGCACAGGATGCAGGCAGGGGCCCAAAGGGAAAGTGGAGACGTGCGAGGGCTCTGAGACCTAAGTTCAGGATGAGAAGAGAGCCACCTATACTGCTTTCTACTGGTTAAATAAGGTTGTAAGACCAACCTAAATTCAACAGGGGGAGAAATAGCTCTACCCTTTGATGGCGGTTTTCACAGAACTCACATTGACAAAGGATGTGGATACCTGGAGAGAAATACTTGAAGCCATTTTTGTTGCAAACAATCTATCACCTTCTGGCTAGTATGGATCTAAAAGCATTCTGGGCTCATCAGATGCCTAGGACATTTGGTAAAGTTGGGGGTGTGCCACATTAATCACCAGAGGACTTTTTTTGGTACCCTGAAACCGATTTTTCTGTTATTCCTACCCTTGACCACTTCCTGTGATAAGTTTATAACATTTCAGAAATTCCAGTGTCCGGCCCAGTTTTTTCATGTTCCTATTTAGTGTTCTCAAGCAGCAGATTAGGTCTCTTAATTAAGCTATGGAGAATTCATTAGAAATGTTATAGCATATAAAGTTCTGCTCCCCGATGTTTGTCCTAGTTACTGATAGAGAAACGTGCGCGTTGTGAAAGCGATTGGGAGAAAAACAAAGGGAAAGGCTGTAAGTGTCTAAAAGCATCAAGAAATAGCATCCTTGCCACCCTGTGGAAGTTTCTGAAATTGCATTATCCCAAAGCATTGAAAATATGGCCACTTGCACTTCTCTGTGTAAGCTTCTGGGCATCATGATGTCCAGCACGGATAAAATGAACTGCATCGGGGGAAGGACTCTTCCATGTGGCAGAACTGAACAGAGCCAGTACATATACCTCGTTCTGTCAAGTTTCCAACCCTACCATAAGCCTCACCTCAATAATGGTGGGAGATGTCTGAGTCTCATCTCAGGATCAGGATTTCAGAGCCAGAAGAAACCTTTGAATTCATTTAATTCAATTCTCAGAGCTTCTTACTAGGTAAACTTTTTTTTTAAACTACAACTTACAGAGAAGTGCACAGATAGTTTAATATCTCAGTGAGTGCACAAAGTGAGTTTACCATGTGACCTGCACCCAGAACAAGAAATATAATAGAAATTACCAACACCCCAGAAGCCCACCTCAGCCTCCCCTACAGTCACTACCTCTCCCCCTTTATCCTGACTGCTAAACAGCATAGTTCAGTTTTGCCTCTTTGGGGCTTTTTATAAGTGGAATTATACTGTTCTCTTTTGCATCTGGCTCGCCTGCTCAATATCCTGTCTGTGGGATCCATTCACATTGCTATGTGTTCTTGCAGAGCGTTCGTTTTCATCAGTGTTACATTCCAGCACGTGAATAGAGAGCAGTGATCCATTTCTGTAATCACTTGAGTTGTTTGCAGCTTTTGCCTGGCACAAATTATCCTGCTATGAACATTTTAGTACACATTTTTCGGTGCATATAAGCTTGTTTCTCTGCTGTGTGTCTACACCTGTGTAGAATTCCTAGGTCACATGTTGTTGACTTGGTAAATTCTACCAAATAGTTTTCCAAAGTGGTTGTGGCAACTATGAACACTGGGGGTTATGAACTTTGAGGAGACAATTCCATCTATAACACTATGGACTCCTGTTTTTCTTAACTCTTATTCTCAAATAATTACTTGAAAGATTTACAGGAAGTTGCAGAAATGCATACAGGGAGGTCCCAAGCACCTTTCATTCAGCCTCCTTTAATGTTAGCATCTTGTATAATCTGGTTTTTCTCTCTTTTTAATAAGAAGCAAATGAATTATACATTTATAGCTAAAGCACAGGCCTCCTGATGACTCATGAAAAGCTGTATAAAATTCTCTTTAACATTATCTTATATTTTACAAAATCTATGATTTAAAAATTATGAAATAATATAGTCTCTGTGATCTCTCAGTAAAATGCAAAAAACATTTATCCATTTTCTAGGGTGTGGGGGCAAGATTAGCATCAAGCCTGGTGCAGGATCAGTGTTCAATAGATGGTAGTTGCTTATTATTATATTATACATATATTAATATATGATATATAATGTAATATATTATATTATTATTATAGCAACTGCATTATCCCAGACTCTGGACATTTTTATCACCATTTCTTAGTATAAGGATATGATGCACAAAGAGATGATATGCTTTTTCAAGGGACCAAGGTGATAAGCCACGGAGCCGGGACTCGGACTTGAACCTCTGACCCTATACTTCAGTTGCTGATTGTGACAGCATACTTGATGATACACATTGTGTTGTGTTTCTTCCCTTCCTTGTATCAATTCCCTACTTTCCAACAAGTATTTTCCAGCACTGCATCCCAATTAAAGTATTTACACTAAAACTTCTGCTCAAGACCTGTCCTTGAGGGATCCAGACTACAACTCTCATCTGCATGCACTGTCTTCTCCTTCCGTCCATCTCCTTAATTTCTATTTTGATCCAAAAGGCAGCTTTCAAAAAGTGGTTTATTTGTGAAACTTTCAGGCTTCTCCATTGTTCCCCCAAAGTTGGTATACACACGGCTGGTTCTTTGTACAGTACTGATATTTTCTGTGGCCACTGTCTTCATCTCATGGTTTTTATCCAGATCAATTGCTTGAAGGACTCTGGCTTGGAAAGGTTTAGTGTTTTACTTGACCTTCTTATGAGGAATATTTGTATGTTACTGGAACATTCTCTCTCATTCCTTGACCTGAGATACTTCAAGAGCAAGCCCTTTTCTGTTAGCATAAAGGTCATGCTTTCTTCATTTAAAGCAAATCCTGAAGCATGTGAGTTTAACTAATGGTTAAATCCATATTAAGTTTAATTACAAATAGATGAGTATATAGCATTCTGGTTCACGCCCCAATGATTTATGACATACAAATGTGCTGGAATATTGCTGTTTAAATCCAAGGCAGGAGAGAAAGGCCCAGCAATCACAAGGACAACCTTAGGACAAAAGCCACTGCTAAGCATTATTCAGGCAGTTAAGATTAACATGGGATAGCACAACCTTCCATTAGTTACTCACCAGCAGACACATTAAAAAAAAAAAAGAGAGAGAGCTGGCTTGTAGCTCTTTGGTGTATTATTTTTAAATGAGAAAATAGAAAAACACAGAGGCTGAGCAAGGACCCAGGGTCATGCAATTGGCTAGGTTGCCAAGTCCTCTCAGTCCTAATCCATTGGACCAGCAGGCATCTTAGAGAGTGAGAAGACCCACAAGCTCAAGCAGATATCTCAGACTTTAGCATGCATCGGAGTCACCCCAGGGGGATTGTTAAAAGAAGATTGCTGTGTTCCATCACCCAAAATTTCTGATTCAGTAGGGCTGGGCTCTGGGGCACTGAGAATTTGCATTTCTAAGAAGTTCCTAGGTGAGACTGAGGTTGCTAGTCTAGGGACCACATTTTGAGAATGACTACTCTAGTGAAATCAATTTATTCTAAAATGGACCTCAGATGATACTAGTGCAGGGAGCATGGCCTATAAGCTGGCAGACCCCAGGGAACTCTATTGCTAGAAGCAAGAGGCTTCACCTTCAGGCCTGGGCAGAGAATGTTAGAGGTGCAGTGCCAAGGAATTAGGTCTCAAAACTAGGATACCAAGAAGAATTTGGATTTGCAAAGATAAGTAAGAAACACAGGCAGAAATGAGACTGAAGTTTAGAACTGCTGAGCCCCGGAAGCTCCAAGGTTCAGAAGCATGACTCTAGCGCTTTTCAACCAATTTGCTTCCTGTTGATACTTGACTTCTGACATCAGGGGAGAAGAGAGTTTTTAATCTCAGGTAAATGCTGAACTATGAGGAATAAAAGTACCAAATCAATATAGTTCTTTTTTCCTCTAATACCTGTATCTGAACGTTTCTTACCGAGGATACTTGTGAAGCATGCATGGGTGTAACCCCACTCCTGAAATACCTTTGTCTATACTCTTTCCTTAGATTTTTTGCCAGTCCTCCCTGGCATCATCGTCTTGTTTTGTGCTCCAGACCTCTGTTAATTATGAAAAGAAGCTCCTTCCCATCTATCTTATTTAAACATAACACCCCCCTTCCCTAATACTAGGTGTAGATTGAATTTAATGGAAATGTCTTGAACTGTGAAATCTTATGTCATTGATTTTCAAATCTTACCCCAGCAATTTACTGGCTTTGAATCTTACTCAAGTTGTTAAATCTCCATGAGGTTGTTTTTCTCATCTGTCTTATTCAACTTGGACCACCATAACAATATTACAGACTGCGTGGTTTAAATGACAGAAATTTGATTTTCACAGTTCTGAAGGCTTGAAATCTATGAACAAGGTGCTGCCTAATTTGGTTTCTGGTGAGGCTGTATTTCTGGCTTGCAGTGACTACCTTCCTGCTGTGTCCTCATGTGGCCTCTCTTCTCTGCATAAGTGGAGAACAAGAGCAAGCTCTGTGTCTCTTCCTCTTCTTACCAGGACTCCAGCCCAGTCATATTAGGGTTCTGCTCCTGTGACCTCATTTAACCTCAATTACCTCCTCAAGGCCCCTGTCTCCAAATACAGTCACATTGGGGGTTATCAACTCTGGGGGAAAGACTGTTCAGTCCATAACATTGTCTAATTCAGATGAGAATCATAACATGTAGCTCAACAGTGTATTGCTTTCAGGTTTGAGAAAACACAGGTCTTTGCTAAATGTGAAATCTTTTTTCTCTTCATTTTATTGTCTTTCTCCTTCTCCTGTAAAATAAAATTTGTTCGCTTGTTCATTATTTCTTTAACAGACTGATTACTTATTATGTGCTTGTTCCATTTCTCAATGCCAGAAATATAGTTAACTAGCCACATGTGGAGTTTGTTCTCTGGGAGATAACTTATGAAACGTAAATATACCTACTTTTCTGGTTGTGATAAGGAACATGATATAAGATCAAGCATGAGGTTATTTCCTGTATGGTGGGCATAGAAGGCCTCTCTGAAGATGTAATATTTACCTGGTGTGAAAGACTGATTGAACAGTGTAGAGACCCTGAGTCAGGAAGTTGTATCTTTCCTTCCTGGCAACCATAGTTATTCCTATTTATGGCAGAAAGAAAATAATAGTAATTAGTTTCTGTTATATGATAAGCAATGAAGCTTGGTGATTTTAGAAAAAACTGAAGTTGAGCCCAGGTTCTTTCTTTAGTTGCTTTGGGACTGACAAATTATATAGCCTCTCAGAGCCTTGGATTCCTTACTAGGAAAAACTGTTAAATAAGTGTCTTGTTTATATAGCTTCTGTGAGGTTTAAGAGCATTATTGCAAGAAAAGAAAAATTTCAATAAAACTCCATTATGCCATCAGGTGGTGCTAATGGTAAAGAACCTGCTTGCCAAGCAGGAGACATAAGAGATGCAGATTCAATCCCTAGATTGGGAAGATCCCCTGGAGTAGGAAACGGCAACCCACTCCAGTATTATATTTTTGCCTGGAGAATCCCTTGAACAGAGGAGCCTGGTGGGCTAGAGTCCATTGGGTCGAAAAGAGGTGGACACGACTGAAACAACTTAGCATGCACACACTCATACCTTCATTCTTATTCCCTTGTTACCAACAGCTAGTAAATTTCCAAAGAGGACTGCCAAATGCCTGATAGTATTTATGGCCTATGTGGGATTTTACTATTGGAAAACTACTAATATTTGAACAATGATTATTTATGAGGACACAAAAGCACCTTTCCCTCTAGGGATTAGAAAACTTAAAGAAGAAAGGGAGCGTGTGTGTGTGTTGAAAATACAGCATTTGGAATTATCTGGAACATTAGTGGAAACTATGGTGAATTGGAAGATATAGTGACCTCTGTGTAACATCGTGCCTATGTTTATTTCTTAATTTTTGTAAGTTTACCATGTTCATGCAAGATCTGAACATTAGGAGAAGCTGGGTTTGGGGTGTGTAATAAGCTATGTACTATCTTTGCAATTCATAAATTATCTCAAAATTAAAAGTTTTTTTAAAGTGTTGAATTAAGAAAGTGCTGGAGCGCCTGTGACATAGTTTTTAATAGTGTTGTATGGGACACATATTTGTTCTGTGAAAATAGGATTATTTTTTCTGGAAACAGCAACAATGCATCCAGAAAAAGTTGTTGCAGAGAAATGTTGTATGCCACTGAAACCAGTTTCCTCTTTGCTCTGGGCTCAAGTTAAACTACGTTTACCAGCCTCCTTTGTGGTCATCTGACCATGTCTGGTAAGAGGAATGTGATCAGCAATAATCTTCCAGATTTGGACCATGGAAACCTCCCACAATCCTCTGTTCTCTCTTCCCCATCTAAGACCCTTGGGGAAAGAGAGAGAACAGGATAGGAGGAAACTAGGCCTTGAATGAGCCTGTAAGTCTGCTATCCAATCAGAAATTCAGTGTGGGCTTTGAGGGAATGAGAAATTTGGGGGCAGCATTGAATTACTGAATTGGTTACTTAACAAACAAATGCAAAAGTCTAGGCAGCATGCTATGGAATTTAATTGGGCAATATTGTTTTTGGTTAAGCATAATTTGGTCCTGCAAAAAAAAAAAAAAAAACCCCAAAGTAGATAAGTATTCCCAATATAAATGTCCATGGTACACATATTGAAATGAGATACTTTATGTGAATAGGTGCTTCCTGGTATTTCTATTTCAGTGGTTTCTATTCACATATGATTTAGAGACTGTAAGCACCTTAAAGGCAAGGGATCATACCTGTCTTGTTCTTGGCTATATTCTCAGAATTTAACTCAGTGCAATGCATTCAATGACATTTAATTGAATCCAGAAAAAGTGGAAATAACTGAATGACTGTGATTGATTGATTCATGCAGAACAAGGAGAGGGGTTTTCATTACATCTTTTGAGACAGACTAACAGAGAGTCAGTTCTTTTTGTAGTTAAAATACACTTTTCTATCTCACCTGTTTGAATTAATGAGTGAAATGACATAGTGCTTTTTGTCTGATACTATATATTTTAGTTTTAAATTTTTTGCTTAGCACATAGTAAGTGCTAAATAAATACTTGTTGAATGAATGTTGCAAAAACTCTCCAAGTATCTTGTTAGCTTGGGGGTGGATGGAGATGAGAACTAACTGCACCGTGTTGCTCTAGATCGCTGATGATAACTAGATTTATGTTTGTACTTAGTGAAGACTACAGCTGAACTCCTACTGAAGACTACAGCTGAACTCCTACGTGTGTCTCCTACGCGGGTGTGCTATCGGTCCTAGTGTGTGAGTGCTCGGTCGTGTCTGATTCTTTGAAACCCCATGGACTGTATTCCTCCAGGCTCCTCTGTCCATGGAATTGTCCAGGCACAAATACTGGAGCGGGTTGCCATTTCTTACTTCAGAGAATCTTCCCAACTCAGGGATTGAACCCATGTCTCTCGAGTCTTCTGCATTGTCAGGCAGATTCTTTACCACTGCACTACAGGTCTGAGATAAAAATGGACGTGAGTCTGAGTGAATTCCGGGAGATGGTGATGGACAGGGAGGCCTGGTGTGCTGCGATTCATGGGGTCGCAAAGAGTCAGACACGACTGAGTGACTGAACTGAAGTGATTGACATAGCAGAGCACTGAAGAAAACCTTAACTCTCGTTTTGACTGATGAAGAAAACTTTTCAGCATTTTATATATTGGATTAAAGTAATTAAAGGAATAAGGATTAAAAAATAGCATGCAAGTCTAAGAATGAATTAGAATAAGGTTTTCCTCTATCATAAATCCAGATATTGCAAGATCATTCATATGTCTTCTCATTTGTTAGTGCCTATAGTTTATGCTAAAAGAAATTAAAAAGCTGTGAGGTATCCTCTTGTGAGTTATTATATTCTAGATTTTTCTGTTTGCAGGGTTTCCCAGAAACTGCTAAAATTAATTTCTAAACTCTGCCCTTTAGATTGCAACCACCAAGAGGAAAAAGAAGGGAAACAGATAATAGAAGTGTATATCATAACAAATAAACTAAGAATATCTCCAAATTAATAAAGTCTTCTAATGAACAGCTCCACTGAATAAAGTATTGGGACATGGATGCAATGGAGATACATGAAGTAGTTTCATTCTGAAGCTGACATAAAATAATAATAAAACAAATAGCTTTGTGTCAGGATAATTTCAGATCTATTAATCTGTATTTTGAACCCACTGCTGTGCAGTGAGCAGACAGATAGAAGGCTGTTAGTGTCTTGTCCTCACTCTTCCCATCACTCTCCACCCCATCCTGGCAAATGGGCATTACTTTCTCTTGATTCCCTTGATTTGATTCAGGATGGGGACTCATGTACACAGAATGGGGACACATGATTCATGTCAATGTATGGCACAAACCACTACAGTATTGTAAAGTAATTAGTCTCCAATTAAAATTAATACATTAATTAAAAAAAATAACCTGTTTTATAGCAAAAAGCAAATTAATTTCTTGAAGAAAATCTGTTTTCTTCTTTTCTGTTTCAAAAGCTAAAACTCAGTAAGACTAAGTGAGACCCTTCCCAAGAAGGTGGACAGGTACTTTAGTCAGAAGAGAGGCAGATGAATACTTGTCAAAGAGGAGAGTCATAAGTTGAGGAAAAAAGATATTTCCCCAAGAATGGGGAGGAAATGGAAATTTGTGTGTCTAGCAAGAATCCATCACCCAAGATCCCCCTTTCCTGCCCCCAAATGCTCCAAAACCCGTCAGGACTACAGAGGAAATAGCTCTGTGGTACACCGAGGGGGCTGGACAGAATGGATGTGATTCCACAGCTTATGAAAATTCTTGTCCAAGGTGCCTAGAAAGCTGCAGAGCTCTTAGGCTGCAGAGACAAGGTTACCTGGAGGATGAAGAATTTATAAGCTACTAGTATGTGCTGGCAATCAGCTTACTCCCTGCCCCCCACCAAGTGTTCTGTTCTGCCCAAGAAACCTGGGGTCATTCAAGGCTTTGCCAAGTAATGATGGAGAGAATGAGGCAGGGTGAAGGCAGAGTTGTGGGATAGCTTCTAGTAATGAATAAGATTTAATTTTCCATTCAGACTTGCATTTAGACTTAATGTGACTGAAGCAACATAAAGAAGTGTGACGTTTCTTTGATTTTGAATTGTAGTGGTAGCAAATTCATACCACCTACTTGTTTTTAGGATTTTCTCTTTTCTGTGGTATATTATCCAATCATATATTTTACTTAAACTAAATAAAGACTGGTTTTGATTTCAAAGGCAGTTATTAAAGCAGAAAATGCATGCATGAACAGAAATTTTCTTTCAATAATAAATTGATATCAAAGTTGTTTCCAGTTACTGGTGGCATTTCCAAAACAGCTTTATTGGTGATTATAATTCAGTTGAACGGAAGAAGAAGGGGAAAGAATGTATTTTCTGTAAGCCACCTAAAGTACATACTACTGATGGATTTAATTATAATGCCACATTTCTTTTCAAGTGATGTTCCTATAGCCTGAAATGAACATAGATAAAATGATGTCTTTATGTGTATTCACTGATGAAGCAGCATCTTGGAATTGAAATACTTGTCTTAGTTCTAATGAACTCAAAATACTTCTACTTGCCATTCGTTACTTTCCCAACCACAGGTGTTATATCAGTTATAACTTATTATTATATCAGTTATATCCTATTGCTGACCTATTTCTGGGAATATGCTGCATTTATAAATATATCTATAAATACTCTGCATTTATGGCTCCTCCCACTATAGTGGGTAGAGTTCCCTTTCCCAAAATATTGATGTTTTGCTTGATATTACAAAGTACTTTGGCCAATTTGGACCTGGTGCGTGAAGAAGTTTCAGTGAGGTCTGGGGTTCTGCTTGATTTCTTGTGTTTCTGCCCTTTTTCATCAGGAGAACCTGCCTCTAGTTGCCACTGGTCTAAGAAGGAGAAGAGCCATGTGGATCAGATCTGGACCTAGACTTAGTCTGGATCCAAGCCTGGTTGAGCACAGCCTGCTGCTAAGTCACTTCAGTTGTGTCCGACTCTGTGTGACCCCATAGACGGCAGCCCACCAGGCTCCCCCGTCCCTGGGATTCTCCAGGCAAGAACACTGGAGTGGGTTGCCATTTCCTTCTCTTATTGAGGTACAATTAGTATATAACAAAATGCAACCTTTTTACGTGTAGAGTGTGATGAGTTATGACAACCTAGTTCAGCCAAATCCTAGTTCAGCTGAAAACATATGAACAAGAATTGAATGTGTGTTGTTAGCCACTGAGTGTGTGATAGTTTGTTACACAGCATTACACTATATATAGCAGACTGATGTATCTTTCTCCTTTGGCAGGTCTCCAAGCTGCTTGTGGTGCCTTGAATATTTCGATTAGTTAGCTTTTTCTATTTATTTAAGACTAAGGGAAGTTTATATACAATGGCTCTGTTCAGAATGGAACAGATTTCACTTGAGATTGTGAGTCAGCATTCAGATCCAATTCATTTTGGGAAAGATTTTATGATGTTGTAAGAGGAAGTGGGATTTGAACATAGACCCAATACAATTCAAAGGTCAGACAGATAGACAATTAACTATAAAAAGGGTACAGAAAGGCAATATACTCCTGGAGAGGCACAAACGATGTGTTCTTATTATCACTTTAAGCTGGTCCTTACAAAAATACGAAAACTATTTGATGGAAAAGGGGAGAAAGATGTTTTCAGTGAGAAGAGCATTAATTTATCCAATCTTTATTCCTGTTCTCTCTAATCACTTTCCATGAGCCAGGTGCTAGTGTAAAGGACACAATTATGGCACCTGGTCACTGGCCATGGCTGGAGGATGAAGTAGGCTGGGGTGGAACAAGGGCCAGCTCCTCCGCGTGATGCAGGTCAGTTCTGGAGCAGTGGACAGCCGTGTGTCCACAGGCCTTTGCAGTTTTGGGGAGAATTGGGAAACCGTCATTCTGTTGCGATCTGACCCAGAAAGGGTTCTAGACATTTGTCCAACTGTCATCTTATGTCAGGCTGAACATAAGCTTGTAACAGAGGGACTCTTCCTGTTGCCAGATTCCCTGGGAAAAGGCATGAGGAAGAGATGCAGCCCTGGAGAAAGAAGATGTGCCTGGAGATCCACAGGTTACCTTTGTCCAAGTCCCTGGGGCATTTTGGATTGGTGGCCATTGAGCTTCGTGTTGGAGTGTGTGGAGAGGAAGAAGTAAAGTTACAATAGACAAAGCCTTTTTTAGTTTTGACTTTTGATGAATACATTGAACAAAATAATTGAAGGAATTAGAAGCAAGGTCTGTAAAGTTTATCTATTTATATAATAAAACTGTATAACAAACCACCTCAACGCTTAGGAACTTAAAATAATAGCTATTTATTGTCTTATGAAAGTCTATAATTCAGCTTGATGGTTCTTCCATTGGAGGCCAGGCAGGCTGCTCTTGGCTGGGCTCACCCACACCTCCGCTATCAGCTGCGGGTCATCAAGGCATAGTGCTGGCATGCTCTGGGTCACTTGTGTGGCCGAGGAAATGGCTCAGATAACTAGGCTAAGCTAGCTCTGTTCCATGAAGTCTCTGTCATCCACCAGGATGATCAGACTTATACACACGGCAACTGGGCAGGGATTCAAAAGAATGAGATGAAGCCCACAGGGCTTCTCCAGGCCAAGGCTCAGCACTGGCTTTCATCATGTTTACCACATTGTTTTGGTGAAGTCAACTCTCAGACCACCCAAATTCAAGAGTTGCAGGAATATGCTTGCCCTCTTGATGGAAGGATCTGCAAAGTGACAGCACCTGGGGTTCTCTGGACTGAACTGCACCCCCTGCCAAATCCATATGTTGAAACCCTAACCCCTGGAGTGACAGTGTTTGGAGATAGGGCCTTTGGAGCGATTAGGTTTGGATGAGGTTATGAGGCCTGAGTGCCCATGTGATGGGATTAGTACCCTTATCACCAGACACTTGGGAGAGTTGTCTCTCTCTCTGCCATGGGGGGATGCAGCAAGGAGGCAGCCATCTGCAGAGAAGGAAGCGAGCTCTCACTACTGGAAGCCAACCACACCGGCACCCAGATCTCAGACATGTAGCGTTCAGATCTGTGTGTGATCTGTGCTGCTCTTTGGTAAAGGAGGAAGAAGGCTCCAACTATATATCCAAGCTCCTCATTCACTGAGCCATTTCCAACAAAATGAATTTCTGTTATGTAAACCACATAGTCTGTAGCACTGTGTTATGAAAACCCAAGTAACTAATGTGTGGGGCTTGGATAATGGCGGGGAGGGAGAACCAGGGCTCCTTTGTATTCATTTGCCCCAGTGAGTGAGCAACACTCATCCCCTTTCCATGCTTAGGGACTTCACCAACCTGATCTGACCTTTGATCACAGCAGTTCTCTTAGATAAGAAGGATGAGTCTCAGGAGTGCTAAACTGGTGCCTGATCATGGTTCTGACTCCCTCGAGCATGTGCTCTTCCTACTCTCTGAATCGCTGCCTCCCAACTGTCCCTGAAACAGTTCAGCAGCTGAAACAATCAGCTCTGCCATAGCAGGACCCTAAAGAGTGAGCCGAGAAGATTGTGTGGGCTGAGATCACCACAGCTGGCCTGGGAATGCCTGATTGAATGAAGGGTGACCAGAGAGAAATGAACCTTTTACAAGGGGACTACCATCATCTGGGGGGCCAGAATTCCAGATCCAAGGAGGCCTGATGAATGCTGGTTCCAAGAGAAAGAGAGGTGAGAGTGAGACTGTCAGGCAGGACTATCCTTGCCCTCTCCTGGGACAGTGATGCTGTATAATAGTGACATCTGCTTGTGGTCAAGGATGCCGAAGATGGAGTCTGCTGCAGGGGCAGGGTGTGCAGGCCTGAGGCTAGAGGTGCGCAGATCCCCAGCTCAGTGGGGGTCTGGAGTGGAAGTTGGGAAGGGAATTGCCAGTTGGTTCAAGCATGGGCATTTTCTGTTTTGATCTTTGCTATGCCAGTAACACCTTGAACCATATCATGTACTTGCAGACACCAAGTAAATATTTGTTGAGTCATGAGGAAGAGAATATAATCCAATGCAAGGAGTACCCAGAGGACTAAATTGTTGTAAGTTCATAGGACAGCAAGCGAGAACATCTCAAATGGTTTTCCAGACCATCCTTGGTAAAGGAGGATGAAAACTCCAACTAGACAACCATTTCTCACTCACTAAGTCAGAGCCCAGCACTGACTCTCACAGCATGCCCTCTGTCTACAGATGACTAAGGACTGAAGGCGGTTGTGATCTGCAGCTTCCATTTCAAGCGCACTCTCCAGCGATGTGCACCAAAGATCTTGGCCTTCTGTCTCTAGGAAAACTGAACTTGTAGATGGGAGGGTATTACTGCTATCAAGTAGACCAGGGCTACTCAGAATCAGGTTGCAGACTTGTAGCATCAGGAACACCTGGTTCCACAGTAGAAATTCAAGTTCTCAGGCCCTGCCCCAGACCTACTGGAAACAGAGTCTCTGCTGGTGAGGCCCTCCAGGTGATTCTTCTCTGTGCACATGTGTGAGAAGCACAGAGGCCAAAGCTGTCTCAGTGCTATAGTTAGCGGTGTGTCAGGGGCCTCTGAATCCACTCGTGTCACATAACTTGAAATTGATCTATGGCATAAATATTACTGATTTCTGATGAAAGAATAGAGGAAAGGTATCACATGTCTGAACAGAATGTGAACATGTTCTCCGTGGTCTCCACTGGAACAGTCCTTTTCCTTGTATAATTTCTCTTTGAATTACTCTGAGGAAACCCAGTAGCATTCACCAGGGTTGTAGAAAATAATGGTGGGTCCCTAGATCTAGTGTCAATTTCCACCCTGTTGTCTACAAACTAGGGCACTGTGGGCAAGTTCACTGCTTTAGTCAGTTGGTTTACCTGTAAAATATGTGACTGAAAGGCTTAAAAAGGGAACGCGTGTAATACACACAGTATCATGCTCCTTCCACATTAAGTGCTCAATGAGTGCCCTTTGCTATCATTATTGCTGTTGTAAATGTAATAATATAGTTAGTATATTTAACTATACTAAATAGGTTAAATAAATTTAAGTGTACCTAACATAATAATGCCCTGAGATATTTTTTCATTTATAGTGTGGGTCAGTGTGAGTTGATGGCACAGTCTACATATTTTTAAAATAGAGTTACAGACAGTGATGACTAACATATAAAAATCACATATCCTCTCATTATGGGTGTCAAGTTTTTCTTTCACCACGTATTTTGAATCTAGGTCTCTTGATCCCCTCTTTGGTTTCAGCAACATTTGTGGGCAGAAATATCTTTCTGATGTACCTCCAACTTGACACAGGAAATCAAACAGAAATGACTAATTAAAAAAATATATCGCTGCATGAAAAGTGACACGGAATACATTTGCTATTGAGTCACATGTTGTTCATCCCCTGAGAAGAAATAGCACATGGAGCAAAGTAATGGCTTCTGTAAAACCCGGCGAGCTTCTTTAAAATATTTTCTTTCAGTTCCCAGGTTCTAAAGGAGCAATTTGTGTGCACAATGAAAAAAAAGGTTTGTGTCAAGGAGGGTAAATTCGACCCATGGCTCCTCTTTTCCCTCTCCAGCCCACCCCAGTCTCACTTATGGTTTAAGAAAGAAGCAGATGCTGCCGCCTCCACTGGGAAATAGAATCTTTTCAGGCCCCAGGCAGTCCTTCTGTTGGGAAAGGTCGAGGTCAGGCACCAAGAACATCAAAGGGGAGACAGGTCTTCTGAGTAAAGAAAAAGCTCGTACCCCAGGAAGAAAAGAGGGGAGGGGAGCCGGAATCCATATTCTCTTGTTTTCTTGTGAGAAGCACATGGTAGACTTTCCCAGGGTAGACTCCCAGAAATCAGACTGATTGTTTTCCTCTTAATTTGTATTATCCCTGTGTTTTTGTGTATACATTAATATAAGAAATAGACCTCTGAACATCAATTTATAAACATTTGTACTCATTCATTGTTTTGTATCTTTCTCCAGAATACTAAAATGGGGTCATTAAGATTCAGAGATTTCTGTCTTTTTGAAATAAAATAAATGCATTGAAAAGCATTGTTTTAAGCTATATGATATAGCAGTGGCACTAATGAGTTGGATACGTAACTGGCTACAGTCTTTAAGTTTTGTTGAGATTTTTAGTGATAAGGTGGGTATAGGATAACCCATTTGGTCCTGTATTAGTGATTAGAGTTTAGCAGAGAAGAAGGTAATATTTTAGAGTGGGTCTAATAACCTCATAATGTCTCCTGCCAGTTTTCTTAACAGTGAGGCTGTATTCGAGAATGATCAACCCCTGGGTACAGTATGTTCAGAACACTGAGCATTTTATTTCTCACTAGCATTTTTTTTTCCCTGACAAACCATCCTTTTGATCTTTTACTTGTGATGAGGGAAGGAAAGTTTATTGATCTGGATTTGTCTGTCTGATGCTTTATGCCAGAATCTTTCTGGATTCTTGAAGGAAAATGTCTTCTTATATAGCTATCATTTAGAATTTTAATGATTTCTTCTTTAGACTTATGATAAATAATAGCTAGTATTGACGTCACACTAGTATGTAACCTATTTGGTTTGGCAGAGTGAATGCTTTTATTGTGATATGGTATTTAAGTAGATTTTTTAATATTGAATACAGCCCTTATCAAAACCAAATTCTCTTGGAACCAACATATTTTTGCGTTCTCATCCATGTTGACCTTTGGAGAGAGAAACTGGCTGCCAAGACCTAAGCTCTCTAGTGTTTGGGGGAATATCATCTCAAAGTTCTTTGCCTGTGGTGGACTCTGGGAGAAGCAGAGGACAGGCCAGAGTTATGTGATAACCAGGATTTCAACTGTTGATTTTCAGTGTCTTTAGGAATTGCTGTTGGTGAAAGGGGGCAGAATTGGATGCCTGGAGGAAACGCATTCCTATTTCCCTATTATTTTAGATGATTTTTTTTTTTTTTTATAATTTGCCACTTGGAGTAACTAGTTATTAGGTAGAATAGGTGAGGTTTTATCAAGTTTTGCAAGATCCCAGAGCAAACAATACATAGTCAGGCCCTAAAGTGGAGCATTCTAAAAGAAAAAAGTCAAATATTGAGAGAAAGAGAAAAACATAATTTCCCCACTGGCTCTGCATCCTTATGTAGGTTACACAACCTCTCCATGTCTTCGTTCCTCTGCTTGCTTCGTGTGGCAGCTGTGAAAATGAGCCTCGCGGATCTCTGCCTGAGTGTTCAGTGAGCCCTTGCGGGGACTGCCCCCATCAGTGAGGGAGAGCAACATGGGTATTGAGGGGGGCCTTCCAGGAAGACGCAGGTCTCCTCTCCTGGGGGATCTAGTTTGACAGTTCCAGGGTAGACACAACAATGCCCCTGCCAAAGATCTCCACACCCTCATCTTCAGAGCCTGTGAGTATGTTACCTTATACGGTAAAAGGAGTTGTGCAGATGTGATTAAGGTAAAGATATTGAGCTAGGAAGACTATCCTAATGGTCTCAGTGTAACCAACAAGGGTTCTTATTACAGGGAGGTGACAGGGTCAAAGTCAGAAAAGGAGCTGTGAGGAAAGAACGGAGGTCAGAGACGGTACTGGAGAGGAGCGACTTTGAAGGCGCTCTGCTGCTGGCTGTGATCACGGAGAGTCACACAGCCGAGGAGTAAAAATGGCCTCTAGAAGCTGGAAAAGGCAAGGAGACTAATTCTGTCTCAGATGCTCCAGAAGGAATGCAGTCCTAGCAACAGCTGGGTTTAGGACTTCTGACCTTCAGAACAGTAAGATAATATATTTGTGTTATTATAAACCACAAAAATTGTGATTTCTGACAGCAGCAACAGAAATCCAGTACAGATTTAGCCATGGTCTTGAGACAAGAGACAATGGCTTAGAATGGGCACTGCAGACAAAGACCCTTCCACTAAACCTTCATTTCTTCTCTCCTTTATCTGTGGCTCTGCTTCCTCTGAGTCCTAACTGTCCTTCACAAGAATGTCCCCCAAGAATCCTTTTGCACATCTAATCCTGTCTTGGTGTCTGCTTCTGAGAAGACCTGACCTAATTCACCTAATAAGCTTAGATGATTAAGGGCAAGTAAGGGGCTTCCCAGGAGGTGCTAATGGTAAAGAACCTGCCTTCCAATGCAGGAGATGCGGGACACACAGTTTGATCTCTGGGTCAGGAAGATCACCTGGAGCAGGAAATCGCAATGCTCTCCAGTATTCTTGCCTGGAGAATCCCATGGACAGAAGAGCCTTTTGGGCTACAGTCTATGGGGCCACAAAGAGTTGGACACTGCTGAAGTGACTTAGTAGCAACAACAGCAGCAAGGGGCCTACTGCATGGTTTAAGTATTCAGAGCTGTTAGCTATCGTGATTTATAATTGCCATAGCACCAATAACATAGGGCAAGATGTAGTTAACCTCTTCCTTGGACAAAATCTTGGAAGGGTTTATAGTTTACTGGTTTACATTCAAACAGTTAAATTGTCTCCAGGCATTTTGTTCAGTAGCCCAGCAGGATCACAAACTCCAAACTTCATTCAGAGTTCATTCTGTAGTTATTCAGAGCTGCTCTGGATGGATTAGCAGGTCTAGTTTTGAGGCTCAGAATTAAGAAGCACATTGTTGCTAAACATCAAGGTCATGTCCTTTGCTATAGCTTTTACCCAGCAAGAAAGTTGGCATTTTGAGATCCATCTGCTTCAGTTCCTGGTATCTCTATAGTTGGTTCCTGCCTCAGGCTGGGAAGAGAAAAGTTTGAATGGGCATTAGAGGAAAATAATAAAGCTTTCTGCTGTTGCCTCAAGAGTTCCACTTAGTGTAATTGATGAAAATGACAAAAGTATCATCACAAATCAGCACTGAAATGATGGAATCGTCAATGAATGCTAATTTAAAGGTTGGTTTTATATATATATGAAAAGAGATCAAATCAGTGACACTGCACACGAAAAGTCAATTTCAGCTGGATTAGATATCTTAAATGTAAAAAGCAAAACTCTCATAAATTTAGAAGAAAATATGGGTGAATGTCTTCCTGAAATCAGAGTGGGAGGATTTCTTATTCAAGATATAAAAGAGACAGAATTTGAATTAAAATATTGATAAATACAGTGCGGTGTGACTTACCAGTCGGTTGCAAACTCCTCCTATGGCAGCCTGACTCCTCTTTGCAGTGTGACAGCCATGCTTTGCTCAGTAAGAGTTTATGGCTTTACTGTCTTGAATCCGGATGGACCTGGGGGTTGCCCTGAGCACTTAAAGGCAGTGGGATTGATGCTGATGACATTCGAGCTGAGGCCTGAGAGACATGAAGCTTTTACTTCCACTCTCTCTGAGCTGAACAGTCATGTGCGACAGCCTAAACCAGTCGTTGGGGGAGACACGGTGGAGGAGAAGAGCCAAAAGTCATCCAAAAGTCTCAGCTAGACATTGAGGGAGGTTATTTGGGACTAGCTGTTCCCCAGGTCTGTTCCCAGACCTGTCCAATGGCCACTAACACATGAGTGAGACCAGCCAAAACCATCGAGTAGAGATGAGCCCAACTCAAATCACCAGTCCATAGCATTTTAGCAAACAAATGACTGTGCTATTTGATGCTATTATATATTGGGGTTCAGTTCAGTTCAGTCGCTCAGTTGTGTCCAACTCTCTGCAACCCCATGGACTGCAGTACGCCAGGCCTCCCTGTCCATCACCAACTCCAGGAGCTTACTCAAACTCATGTCCATTGAGTCAGTGATGCCATCTGACCATCTCATCCTCTGTCATCCCCTTCTCCTATCGCCTTCAATCTTTTCCCAGCATCAGGGTCTTTTCAAATGAGTCAGCTCTTCATATCAGGTGGCCAAAATATTGGAGTTTCAGCTTCAACATCAGTCCTTCCAATGAACATTCAGGACTGATTTCCTTTAAGATTGACTGGTTGGAACTCCTTGCAGTCCAAGGGACTCTCAAGAGTCTTCCCCATTTCGATTCTTACATGTTATTATACTATAATAACATGTAAGAATCGAAATGCCAGTCTATGTCTGATGCAGGATATGACACGCTTGGGGCTGACGCGCGGGGATGACCCAGAGAGATGTTGTGGGGAGGGGGGTGGGAGGGGGGTTCATGTTTGGGAACGCATGTACACCTGTGGTGGATTCATGTCAATCTATGCCAAAACCAATACAGAATTGTAAAGTAAAAATTAAAAATAAATAAATAAATAAATAAAAAAAAAAGAGTCTTCCCCAACACCACAGTTCAAAAGCATCAATTCTACTGCGTTCAGCTTTCTTTATAGTCCAACTCTCGTTTCCATACATGACCATTGGAAAAACCATAGCCTTGACTAGATGGACCTTTGTTGGCAAAGTAATGTCTGTGCTTTTTAATTTGCTGTCTAGGTTGGTCATAACTTTCCTTTCATGGCTGCAATCACCATCTGCAGTGATTTTGGAGCTCCAAAAAATAAAGTCTGACACTGTTTCTACTGTTTCCCCATCTATGTGCCATGAAGTGATGGGACCAGATGCCATGATCTTCGTTTTCTGAATGTTGAGCTTTAAGCCAAATTTTTCACTCTCTTCTTTCACTTTCAACAAGAGGCTCTTTAGTTCTTCTTCACTTTCCGCCATAAAGGTAGTGTCATCTGCATATCTGAGTTTAGTGATATTTCTCCTGGGAATCTGATTCCAGCTTATGCTTCCTCCAGCCCAGTGTTTCTCATGATGTACTCTGCATATAAGTTAAATAAGCAGGGTGACAATATACAGCCTTGACGTTCTCCTTTTCCTATTTGGAACCAGCCTGTTGTTCCATGTCCAGTTCTAACTGTTGCTTCCTGACCTGCATACAAATTTCTCAAGAGGCAGGTCAGGTGGTCTGCTATTTCCATCTCTTGAAGAATTTTTCAGTTTGTTGTGATCCACACAGTCAAAGGCTTTGGCATAGTCAATAAAGCAGAAATAGTTGTTTTTCTGGAACTCTGTTGCTTTTTCCATGATCCAGTGGATGCTGACAAATTTATCTCTGGTTCCTCTGCCCTTTATAAAACCAGATTGAACATCTGGAAGTTCACGTATGATTCACGTACTGTTGAAGCCTGGCTTGGAGAATTTTGAGCATTACTTTACTTGTGTGTGAGATGAGTGCAATTGTGCGGTAGTTTGAGCATTGTTTGGCATTGCCTTTCTTTGGGATTGGAATGAAAACTGACCTTTTCCAGTCCTGTGGCCACTGCTGAGTTTTCCACATTTGCTGGCATATTGAGTACAGCACTTTCACAGCATTGTCTTTTAGGATTTGAAATAGCTCTACTGGAATTCCATCACCTCCAGTAGCTTTGTTCATAGTGATGCTTCCTAAGGCCCACTTGACTTCACATTCCAGGATGTCTGGCTCTAGGTGAGTGATCACACCACTGTGATATATTGGGGTAGTTTGTACATAACTGATAAATAAAAAACTTATATACTTTATAAGACACTCTGAACAGAATAAAATTTAAACCACAGACTGAGACAATATTTGAATGAATATAAATTGTCGAAGACTTACTACCAAAGATATATGAAGATGTTGACAATCAATAAGAAAAATTAGATTAAGCCTTAGGAAACTATATGAACAAGAAATTCACAGGCAAGGAAAAAGTAGTGTTCGATAAGTATATTAAAACATACCCAATCTTAGGTGTACTCTAGGAAATTAAAATTAAAACAGATATAAAAAGAAGTTTCATGGAAATCAATTCAATAAAAAGTAGAGTATGAAAAATTTTGCTAAGAAGATGGAGTAGTGACAGTCTCCTACACTGATTGTGGTGGGGACACAAGGAGGTACGTACAAGTGTTATCAATTCATCCAGATAATGAATCTTATGATAAAGCACTATATGAAGTGGAAATGAGTACTATATGAAGTGCTGGGTCTAGAGATGTGAAAAGTCACAAAGTTGAAATGTTGAAGGAAAATAGCATATACCGATGTCACTTAAATTTAAAAGCGTAAAATAAAATTCTTGTTTTTATTGATACAAACATAGATAGAAAAATCACTTAAAAATGAGTAGGAGTGATGATCCTTACAAGCTAGTGGTAACTTTTGATGGAGAGATGCATAAAGGAGATGGGATAAGGGATGAACAGTTAATAGTTTAAAGCTTAAGTTGTGAGCACATAGGTGTCCATCAGCTTTTTATAGTTCTGTCTCCCTGAGCTATGTGATAATTAAAGACACAGAAAAACTAAGAAACAACCCCCATCAAAAATGAAGATTTTTCCTAGTTTCCTGAAAAGCTGCTGTTACCCAAGAAGGTGCGAAGATAGAGTATTGAAACTCCAGCCAACTTTTAAGTCCACTGATCTCAGGTTCATTCAGGCATTTCCTGACCACCTTTATCTAACATCCAACTTGTTGTTAAGACAGGGCACCCATTTAAAATCCTTAATTGAGTTAAACATAAAGTGGATTTTCAGTATTTGAAAAGCCATCAATACCAGTTAACCCACTTGACCTTGGCCTAGGAAACAACTTTCTTGTCTTTTACTTGTGGCTGTGTGGATGTAAATATACAGGAAACCAGTTTAGAGATGTTTGTTTCTATGACTGACGGGTGTAACTAAGAGCTATGAAAGTGACAATGTGGAAAATGTGTCTCTTTTCTCTTTTCCACACTAAAAATAAAAAAAGCAAGCAAAATTTTTCATCTGAAGATGAGTGAGAGATTTCATAAGGAAAGAAGATGGAGCATGTGATGTAAATACATGAGATTATCTTTTGTACATTTTCAACCAAAGAAATATATTTTCATAAATTGGAGCAGATCTCTGATTTTAAGCAAGCATTCTTGTCTGAGACAACATAGAGCTAGAGAGAGATGGGAATGCATTTGATGGGCAGATGCTGACTCAGCAACTCATGTCTCTTGGCTCTTATTAATAGAATGGGGAATGGGAAGTACTCGGGGCTTTTAGAAGACAAAGGCTGAGTCTTGGAAGGGAGTGAAGGAAGCAACCAAGAGAAGAGAAAGCTAAAAAATATGGTGCAGTTTCAGCTAAAGTCCAGCCTCATTATGATCCCACGAGTTGCTGTGGAAAGTAAACTTTACCACAAGCTTCTTTCACCTTGAGGCAAGAGGGCTGGGTTTTACCCTGCATCAGTCACTCATTGGCTGTCGGTGGCTTCTTGGAGGTAGGGGAGGAAGTGTGTAATACACCAAATGAGGAGATTCCCATCAGAAAAATGCCGTTCCCTGAGAAGGGGGCAGCTATGATTTAGCAAGCAACTCATTGCTCTAGAAGGTGGGTCATAGAGGATCTTGTTGTGATTTATGTCAGAGTGTTCCACCTGTGTTTCCCTCATTGCAGCGCTAGATGACCATCAGCAGATGAGCAGATAAGGAAGTTGTGGTATGCTTACACAATGGAATATTACTCAGCTATGGAAAGAATGCATTTAACGCAGTTGTAATGAGGGGGATGAACCTAGAGTGGATTAACCAGAGTGAAAGTCAGAAAGAGAAAGACAGATATATATTAACACGTATATATGGAATCTAGAAAGATAGTATTGATGATCCTATGTGCAGAGTGCAAAGGAGATACAGACATAAAGAACAGACTTTTGGACACAGTGGGAAAAGGAGAGGGTGGGATGATTTGAGAGAATAGCATTGAAACCTATAATATTACCATGTAAAATAGACAGCCAGTGGGAGTTTGATAATGACACAGGGAACCCAAAGCTGTTCTCTCTGACAGCCTGGAGGGATGGAGTGGGGAGGGAGGTGAGGGGATTTGAGAGGGAGGGGACACATTGTGTGCCTATGGCCAATTTATGTTGCTGTGTGGCAGAGACCATCCCAGTATTGTGAAGTAATTATCTTCCAATTAAAATAAGTCAATTTTAAAAAATAGAAAACTAAAAAAAAAAAAAAAAAAAAACACAACAACTCAGCAGCCCTTAGGTCAGGCACCTGCTGATGAAGGGTGTAAGGGTGTCTGAGCAGGGCAGCTGCAGCGTCCTGTGTAATCTGAGAAATCAACCCAGTGCTCCCCTCCACTCCCCAGAATCTCACCGTAGGTGGAGGAAGCTCAAGGCTCTCTCAAAGATGAACACATCACTCCCTTATTTCCTTTTTCAATTTCATTCCTCCCACAACAATTTCCGTTAAATCAAGCCCAGGAAATTACTTTTACATTCTTGTGCTTTCCTCCCTATGCTACAGCTTACCCTATAAACATTACTCTTTGAGTTCTCCGGCCTTCTTGAATCTTCATATTCAAATCCAGGTTTTGGACTCAGAAGGCATGTTTTCCTCGTAAAAATATACCAGTGACCACAGATACATAGAAGCCATTAATTGAGGTTGTTAATGCAGTTGGTCTATGTAGACACATAGTATGAGCTTCCAAGGTGCCTCAGTAATGAAGAATCCACCTGCCAAGCAGGAGGTGCAGGTTCGATCCCTGGGTCCAGAAAATCCCCTGGAGAAGGAAATGGTAACCCACTGCAGTATTCTTGCCTGGAAAATCCCATGGACAGAGGAACCTGGCAGGCTACAGTCCATGTGGTCACAAAGAGTTGGATAAAATTAGCAACTAAACAACAACAACAGGACACACACTATAGACACATGAACACACACACACACACTCTATAAACAGAGGTATGAATATTTACTAAGGAAAAAAGTCATTTTCTTCAAGGGAGCCCTCCACTAACTACCTTTCTGTTCTCAGCCACTTCTTATTTTCTCAAACATGCCCTGTAGTAGTTGAACCTGTGTCTAGAATGCACAATTGACTGATCAATTGACTGTCAATTGATCTGATTGACTGATCAATTCAAATTTCGAAACAAATGTGAGAAATGAAAGTTATCTTTCATGTCAATCTATGCCAAAACCAATACAGAATTGTAAAGTAAAAATTAAAAATAAATAAATAAATTAAAAAAAAAAAAAAAAAAAAGATGAACTAGTCCAAACCCTCCATTCTACAGCTGAAATCTGTAGCCCAGAGAAGCTAAGTTATTTTCCCAAGTTCACACAGCTTATTAGATATAGGGATGAGACTGGGCTCCTTCTCCCCTAGTCCTAATTTTCTGACTGGCTGAAAGTGCTGCACTCAATATGCCAGAAAATTTGGAAAATTCAGCAGTGGCCACAGGACTGGAAAAGGTCAGCTTTCATTCCAATCCCAAAGAAAGGCAATGCCAAAAAATGCTCAAACTATCGCACAACTGCTCTCATCTCACACGCTAGTAAAGTAATGCTCAAAATTCTCCAACCCAGGCTCCAGCAATACATGAACCGTGAACTTCCAGATGTTCAAACTGGTGTTAGAAAAGGCAGAGGAACCAGAGATCAAATTGCTGACATCTGTTGGATCATCAAAAAAGCAAGAGAGTTCCAGAAAAACATCTATTTCTGCTTTATTGACTATGCCAAAGTCTCTGACTGTGTGGATTACAATAAACTGTGGAAAATTCTGAAAAAATGGGAATACCAGACCACCTGGCCTGCCTCTTGAGAAACCTGTATGCAGGTCAGGAAGCAATAGTTAGAACTGGACATGGAACAACAGACTGGTTCCAAATAGGAAAAGGAGTACGTCAAGGATGTATGTTGTCACTGTGCTTATTTAACTTATATGCAGAGTACATCATGAGAAACACTGGGCTGGAGGAAACACAAGCTGGAATCAAGATTGCCAGGAGAAATATCAATAACATCAGATACACAGATGACACCACCCTTATGGCAGAACGTGAAGAAGAACTGAAGAGCCTCTTGCTGAAAGTGAAGGAAGAGAGTGAAAAATTTGGCTTAAAGCTCAACATTCAGAAAACTAAGATCATGGCATTGGGTCCCATCACTGATGGCAAATAGATGGGGAAACAGTGGGAACAGTGACAGACTTTATTTTGGGGGCTCCAAAATCACTGCAGATGGTGAATGTACCCATGAAATTAAAAGACGCTTACTCCTTGGAAGGAAAGTTATGACCAACCTAGACAGCATACTAAAAAGCAGAGACATTACTTTGCCAACAAAGGTCCATCTAGTAAAGGCTATGGTTTTTCCAGTGGTCATGTATGGATGTGAGAGCTCGACATGGGTTTGGGTAGACTCCGGGAGTTGGTGATAGACAGGGAGGCCTGGTGTCCTGTGGTTCATGGGGTCACAATGAGTTGGACACGACTGAGCGGCTGATCTGGGACTGTACTGCAGGATTTCCTTCTGAGGGACTTTCTAAACTTTGAAGCATAATGTTATTTAAATGTGCTCAGTCATGTTCGACTCTGACCCCATGAACTGTAGTCCACAAGACTTCTCTGTCCATGGGATTTCCCAGGCAAGAATAGTGGAGTGGGCAGTCATTTCCTTCTCTAGGGGATTTTGCCTGTCTAGGGGTTGAATTTGGGTTTCCTCCATTGCAAGCAGATTCTTGACCACTGAGCCACAGTACTCACCATAAAAAGCAGAGACATTACTTTGCCAGCAATGGTTCATCTAGTCAAAGCTATGGTTTTTCAAGTATTCACGTATGAATGTGAGACTTGGACTATAAAGAAAGCTGAGCACCGAAGAATTGATGCTTTTGAACTGTGGTGTTGGAGAAGACTCTTGAGAGTCCCTTGGACTGCAAGGAGATCCAACCAGTCCATCCTAAAGGAAATCAGTTCTGAATATTCATTCAAAGGACTGATGTTGAAGCTGAAGCTCTAATACTTTGGCCATCTGATGCAAAGAACTGACTCCTTGGAAAAGATCTTGATGCAAGGAAAGATTGAAGGTGGGAGGTGAAGGGGATGACAGAGGATGAGATGGTTGGATGGCATCACTGACTCAATGGATATGAGTTTGAGCAAGCTCTGAGAAATGGTGAGGGACAGGGAGGCCTGGCGTGCTGCAGTCCATGGGGTTGCAAAGAGTCAGACATGACTGAGCAACTGAACTGAACTGAGCCACCATACACATGTGCCATCTTGTACTACCACTTATTTAGCATGTAGGTGCTGTTATACTTTAAAGAAATGGTTCATCTTTATGTTTGAATTGGAAAAATGCTCAGTTGAGCACAGTCAAGGAACAAAACATGTCCAGCCCTAGCCATGAAGGAATTGCTTGCTGTAGATAGCACCATTTTCAGAAGGCAGGGGTGAAGGTCCTACAGTCAGGAGTTCAAAAACCGCATGAAATAGTGAGAGCTGAAACAGAATGACTTTCCAGAAAGTAGAACCTGGAATAATGGAATTCTGAATTTCTTGAAGGATATTGTCCCCTTTGAGAAATGTAACACAAACTTTAGAACTTCTTTTCTTGAAAAATCACACACTGACAGCATTTTGCATAGGGTGTCAAACCCATCCTTCTCTCCCTACATGAGTTAATAATCTCTAGTCGGGAAAACAGAAAACATCCTAAGTATTTCAAATGAAGGAAATTTAACAAAGTGAACTGGATACCTTGATGGAAAAGTGAAACCAAAAGGGGCTGGGTGAGACAGAAAGAGAGGGGAGTGAACGTCAGAGGGAGATGCTGTTGGGGGTCCTGGGCTGGAGTCCCGCGGGCTGTCCCAGGCTGGCGTGTGCCTGGGGGTGCTGTGCTCCCATCTCTGTGGCTGCTGGAGACTCGTGCAGAAATCTGACCCAGAGGACATGCGCCTCTCCTTCCTCCCCAGCTTTACATGTCTCAGAAGGGTCTTCTGTTAGCAGAAACACCAGATGTCACTGTTAAGAAAGCCTGAAACAGAGGCTGAAGACCCTCAGTTGCTCACAGAGCAGAGATGGGAGGGAATGGGGATAGAGAGCAAACAGGCAAATGCCCGTCCCAGTGCCTAAAGTACAAACAGCAACTTCAAATAAGGATGTGTGAATATTTCACAAAACTTAAGGGGAAAACATAATTAATACTAGACATTAATGCATGGGTATCTAACTTCACACAACAAGCCTGCTTCTGGATATCGATGAAATACTAACATCCAATGAGTACAGTCTATTAAAGTTGGTCCCTGAAATCTTCCTGTGTACTTAATAGGTAGATTCATGTAAGCTAGTCCAGACCTATTGAATTAAATCTCATAGGTGGCCTTGAAAACCACACTGAGTAGCTTTGAGGACCACTGGCTCTTGTTTGGTAAAATTTGATTCTTTTTTTCTTTTTAACCAAGATGATGTTTTTTGACCTGTATTCGATATTTTATGAATCAGTGGGTCTCTAACTTTAGCAGAAATCAGATTGCTGGGCCCCATACGTGGAATTTCTGATTCAGTGGATCTGGGGTGGGGCCAGTTATTTGTAGTTCTAACAAGTCCTCGCTCCTCAGCTGATACTGCTATTGCTGACTCAAGGATCACACTTTGAAGCCAGTAGTATGAATACTTCTTCCCTAGTGGCTCAGTAAAAGAATCCACCTGCAATATACGAGATGCATGTTCCATCCCTGGGCTGGGAAGATCCTCAGGAGGAGGAGATGGCAGGAGCCTGGTGGATTACAGTCTATGCGGTCACAAATAAGTCGGGCATGACTTAGTGGCTAAACAACATGGATACTAATTTGTAATATTTTTCAAAAGTAGATGTGCATTTGGTCTAATCAAGTCTAACTAAAATCCCCAGAGTCATAGGACTTCAGAGCAAAGGAGACTTCGGTGATAATGATGCCAAACTCCTACCTTCGATTCTTGAGTTACAGATTCAGTGTCTTGGCCTCGGTCATTAGACAGAGAAAAGAAGGTGTGGGAAGGTGGTGGGCATTTCCTGCCTCCTGGTCCAACGTGCTCACTGTTGATCGCTCTGCTTAGGAACTTGCATCTTTATGTGCTTCTGGGGCCAAATTCCTATTGGTATATACAGGATTATCATCACGACTTGAGTCATTAGAGGTCAGAGAGGGTGATGAAATTACAGATTTTCATAAAATTGAATATGAAACAAGAGGTCATCTGCTTCACAGTGAAAAAGCATACTGAAAGACTTCTCTTGCCTTTTGGGGTATCTTAGTTAAATCACCAGAGGAGCAATTTCTTTTTATGAAGGATATTAAGAAAAGGACTGAAATCTGAAGCTATTGTAAATAAGGCCATAGTTTTGGTTGCAGAGCCTGTGACCAGCTGCCAACACAAATATTAACATAGAAACAGAGACTCTGAGAGTATGTGGCTGGTGACACTTCAGATAAATATTCAGCTCATGACCCCAGGAGGCAAAAATATAGGACAACTCTCTGAAATGTGTAGCTGCACAGACCCAAGGGTGATATAATGACTATGTCCAGCTTGTTGTTGACTAAATAAAAATAAGTTTGATTCATCACAGATGAGCAATAATTGTCTTCATAACTCATTATTTATATCATAGGCCATCTGTGATGTTTTCATGATTTCCAGAAGAGAATACATTCAACTGAAAAGGGAGGAAATCGTGCCAGTTTAGAAATGACATCTGGAAGGATTTGGAATTGAAAGGCTTAGCAAGAAAAACTGGGGCTGCTTACAGATGCCAAAGTCGAAGAGGATCTCTGACTCACTGCATCTGTTCTAGACCCCTGGGCTAGGCTGTAAAAAAGTAAATCCCCAAGACAAGGATGCAAACACAGCCTTTTAGATAGGTAGTGCTGGGGGGAAGCCAGCTGGAGGAAGAGGAAGAAGACCAGAGGCAAGAGGAAGTCAAGCAAGAGTCAGATCTCAAGAAGGGGAGATTTGTCTGAGCCCACAGGGGAGCCAGGGGCTGTAAGTTTGGCCTTGAAGCTGTTTTGAGCCTGAAGAAGCTGGCCTGCCATTCCCTCCATCTGTCTAGCATTGGCCAAAGGTGACCCCAGCCACCTGTAGCTCTGAATGAATGTCCATGGTGCTCCAGGGGCCCCAGGAATGCTCACAGGTTCTGGGAGTGAGAAGTAAAGGTCATTAAAGCTGGCAGAGGGACATACCTAACATGTTAGAAGTGTCTGTAAGGGATTTCAGCTGTCCACTTCAAGACCCAAATTCTCTCTTGATGTTAGGGTTTCCCAAAGGAACAGCTTTAGAAGAATTATTGGAAAATCTATTCAGTTCAGTTCAGTCGCTCAGTCGTGTCCTACTCTTTGTGACCCCATGAATCACAGCATGCCAGGCCTCCCTGTCCATCAGCATATTCCGGAGTTCACTCAGACTCATGTCCATCAAGTCCGTGATGTCATCCAGCCATCTCATCCTCGGTCATCCCCTTCTCCTCCTGCCCCCAATCCCTCCCAGCATCAGAGGCTTTTCCAATGAGTCAGCTCTTCTCATGAGGTGGCCGAAGTACTGGAGTTTCAGCTTTAGCATCATTCCTTCCAAAGAAATCCCAGGGTTGATCTCCTTCAGAATGGACTGGTTGGATCTCCTTGCAGTCCAAGGGACTCTCAAGAGTCTTCTCTAACACCACAGTTCAAAAGCATCAATTCTTCGGCACTCAGCCTTCTTCACAGTCCAACTCTCACATCCATACATGACCACAGGAAAAACCATAGCCTTGACTAGACAGACTTTTGTTGACAAAGTAATAATGTCTCTGCTTTTGAATATGCTATCTAGGTTGGTCATAACTTTTCTTCCAAGGAGTAAGCGTCTTTTAATTTCATGGCTGCAGTCACCATCTGCAGTGATTTTGGAGCCCAGAAAAATAAAGTCTGACACTGTTTCCACTGTTTCCCCATCTATTTCCCATGAAGTGATGGGACCAATTGCCATGATCTTCGTTTTCTGAATGTTGAGCTTTAAGCCAACTTTTTCACTCTCCTCTTTCACTTTCATCAAGAGGCTTTTTAGTTCCTTTTCACTTTCTGCCATAAGGGTGGTGTCATCTGCATATCTGAGGTTATTGATATTTCTCCCGGCAATCTTGATTCCAGCTTGTGTTTCTTCCAGTCCAGCGTTTCTCATGATGTACTCTGCACAGAAGTTAAATAAGCAGGGTGACAATATACAGCCTTGACGTACTCCTTTTCCTATTTGGAACCAGTCGGTTGTTCCATGTCCAGTTCTAACTGTTGCTTCCTGACCTGCATACAGATTTCTCAAGAGGCAGGTTAGGTGGTCTGGTATTCCCATCTCTTTCAGAATTTTCCAGAGTTCATTGTGATCCACACAGTCAAAGGCTTTGGCATAGTCAATAAAGCAGAAGTAGATGTTTTTCTGGAACTCTCTTGCTTTTTCCATGATCCAGCGGACGTTGGCAATTTGATCTCTGGTTCCTCTGCCTTTTCTAAAACCAGCTTGAACATCAGGGAATTCACGGTTCACGTATTGCTGAAGCCTGGCTTGGAGAATTTTGAGCATTACTTTACTATACAGCCTTCCTGGTAATAAAACTGATATTTTTATCTGCATCTGACTGATCCTTACATCTTTTCCTTGAGGGTTTTTTTTAATCACCTTAAATGTTTCTAAATATGTGTCTCATCTTCTGAGATTGCTGTAATGGAACTGGTTTTCTTACATGATAACTTTTAGGTGATACTGGCAGGTTACAGCACTTGGGTGTCGCTTAGACAACTACACCTGCTTACCTAGCAGTCACACCTCAGTTCAACACATTCAGAAATCATAAGCAGATTGCCAAGGATCAATACAGCTGTGCACCACACCCTGCAGTGTGCTTCACTCCCTGATTGTTTAATGTAGGATTTTGGCATCCAGATTGAAGAGTCTGAGACCCCAGGGAGTCAGTATGCTGCTGTTGTGCTTAGTCACTCAGTCGTGTCTGACTCTTTGCAACCCACGGGACTGTAGTCCACCAGGCTCCTCTGTCCATGGGATTCTCCAGACAAGAATACTGGAGTGGATTGCCATGCCCTCCTCCAGGGGATCTTCCCAACCCAGGAATTGAACCCAGGTCTCCCGCACTGCAGGTGATTCTTTACTGTCTGAGCCACCAAGGTCCTGATATCCCATAGGAGATAATTTCTACATTGCTGCTGCTAAGTCGCTTCAGTCGTGTCCTACTCTGTGTGACCCCATAGACGGCAGCCCACCAGGCTCCTCTGTCCCTGGGATTCTCCAGGCAAGAACACTGGAGTGAGTTGCCATTTCCTTCTCCAATGCATGAAAGTGAAGTCGCTCAGTCGTGTCTGACTCAGTGACCCCATGGACTGCAGCCTACCAGGCTCCTCCGTCCATGGGATTTTCCAGGCAAGAGTACTGGAGTGGGTTGCCATTGCCTTCGAATTTCTACATTAGAGGACACAAATTTATTAATCTGTGAAGAGACATTTGTCATATGTCAATGTGTTGTGTCATTGTAAACTTGCAAGTATTTTTCCAACCAAGATGGAAATAGGAAGCAAAGGTATGAGAGCCATCTTCTGGAGAGATCTGTTAACAACCCTCCTGGATCGTGCTCCTCTTCTACTATGTTCCTCCTCTTGTGCTTCCGCCAAAACTGAAGGCAAAATTCTTTTCATCAACTATGCTCCTCCATTCACGACCTACTTCAATGAAAAAATGGACCTGTCCATACAGTTGCCCAGGCCAGAACTCCTGGAATTACTCCAGGCTCCTAGGTCTCTCTCATCCATTCAGCTAATCTGTCACTTGTTGTTCAGTCACTAAGTCGCGTCTGACTCTTTGTGACCCCATGGATGCCAGGCATGGACCCCATGGACCCCAAGCATGCCAGGCTTCCTTGTCCTTCACTGTCTCCTGGAGTTTGCTCAGATTCATGTCTATTGAGTCGATGATGCTATCTAACCATTTCATCTTCTGTTGCCCTCTTCACCTTTTGCCTTCAATCTTTCCCAGAATCAGGGTCTTTTCTAGTGAGTCAGTTCTTTGCATCAGTTGGGCAAAGTACAGGAGCTTCAGCTTCAACCTCAGTCCTTCCAGTGAATATTCAGACTGATTTCCTTTAGGATTGACTGCTTTGACCTCCTTGTAGTCCAAGGGACACTCAAGAGTCTTCTCCAACACCACAGTTCAAAAGCATCAATTCTTAGGCACTCACCCTTCTTTACGATCCAGCTGACATCCATACGTGACTACTGGAAAAACCAGCAGTCCCTAAATTCTGTCAATTATCTCTTCCCCACCACTAATGCCTGTATACAATTTCTCACTGTTAACTTCCTGAACCATTTGCCAAGCCTCTTATAAGGTCATCTGTCTCTAGTATTAATTCTATCTAATCCATATTTATGACACTTTTAAATGCATTTTTATATGTTATTTCCTTTAGCATCAATTTGATCATGCTATCTTCTGCTTTAAGTGATCCCAGGCATCCCACTGTGGCAGGCTCACGATGGCTCCCAAAGCTATGTCTGCATCCCAATGTCTGCAACCTGTGACTGCTACCTTACTAGGAAAAAGGGTCCTTGCAGGTATAATTAAATTAAGACTCATGAAATGAGAAGTTGATTTCTCATTATCCAGATGGACCCCAAATGCCATCATGTGTGTCTTTATAAGAAAGAAATAGACGGGAAGACGGTGTGGAAACAGCAACAGCCAAGCGTTGTCACCTGTGACCAGAAACTGGAATAAAGAAGGAAGGGACTCTCCCCTGAAGCCTCCAGGGGAAAGTGGCCCTGCAGACACGCACCTCCCACAACTGTCAGAGAGTTAAGCCCCTTAGTTTGTGGTCAGTTGTTACAGCAGCCCCAGGGAAATTAACAGACCCATTGTCCTTAAAAAATGGTCAAACTACTTTTATTTTATCCAAGGCTTTTCATGATCTGGGCTCTGCTTTCATTTCCCCACCTAACCTCTCATCATTACCCCAAATGAACTCTGTGCTCCGATGACTGAACAGTTTGAAGTTCTCCAATTGTGCCATTTCCTTCCCCAGCTTTCTGCATTACCTGTGTTCCTGCATTTCTCTAGAACCACCAGACTCCTCTTGAAGTGCAACAATCTAAGTGTCCTAGAAAATCTGTGTGTGGAGCATGATCATCCTTCTGAGCTGGAGATGGGAGGGGGATGTGGATGTTACCATGTAAACTTTCAAAAATGAAACTAATTAGCTAGGAAAGCTTGTATAAAAATTCACTGGCACATGTGTGACATACTGTCACTCAAGAATGAATGAAAATGTATCCTACATGTAGCTTATACTTGTCAGATTTCATAATCATTGTGCTAAATCATTCTGAGGGTGACGACTGATGTGTTAGAAAGGGGATTTTTCACAGTGTTAAGGATTAATCCTCACACATACATGGCCAGTGTGATAGATGAGGCAGGTGTTCTCCCATGCACTGGGCTTGGTAACGAGGCCCTGGCTGCTGGGAGTATTGGCTGTTTCTTTCCCCAACTTTATTAAGATATAATTGACATACAGTATTGTGTGATTTCAAAGTATATGACATGTTGATTTAATTCACTTATATATTGCAGTATGTGAATAACAGAAGAGCCTTAGCTAACACCTCCATCACGTAACATAATTTGTTTTTTTGCAGTGAGAATATTTAAAATCTACTCTCCTAGCAGCTTACGAGTAGATAGTCCAGTGATGCTTCCTGTAACCACCATGCTGTACATTGGAGCCCGAGAACCTATTTATTTTCTAACTGGAAGTCTGTACTCTTTGACCAACACTTCCCCCATTTCTCCCACCCTCCAACTCCTTAGTAACCACTTTTTTTATTCTCTGTTTCTACAAGTTTGGCTTTTTAAGATTCCACATATGAGTGAAATCATATAGCATTTGTATTTCACTGTCTGATTTATTTCACTTAGAATTATGTCCTCAAGGTTCATCCATGTTGCCACAAATGGTGGGATTTTGTTACTTCTCATGGCTGAATAATATTCTGTTATACACATACCACATCTTATTTACCATTTCTTCTACTGATGGACATTTAGGTTGCTTCCATATATTAGCTACTGTGAATAGCGCTGCAGTAAATGTGTGAGTACAGATTCGATTGTCATTTCCTTTCCAATTAAAAAATAAGCAAAGGACCTGAAGAGACATTTTTTCCAAAGAAGATATACAAATAGCCAACACATGCATGAAAAGGTGCTCAACATCATCAGTTCAGTTCAGTTCAGTTGCTCAGTCGTGTCCGACTCTGTGACCCCATGAATCGCAGCACGCCAGGCCTCCCTGTCCATCAGCATCTCCCGGAGTTCACTCAGACTCAGGTCCATCGAGTCCGTGATGCCATCCAGCCATTTCATCCTCGGTCGTCCCCCCTTCTCCTCCTGCCCCCAATCCCTCCCAGCATCAGAGGCTTTTCCAATGAGTCAACTCTTCGCATGAGGTGGCCAAAGTACTGGAGTTTCAGCTTTAGCATCATTCCTTCCAAAGAAATCCCAGGGTTGATCTCCTTCAGAATGGACTGGTTGGATCTCCTTGCAGTCCAAGGGACTCTCGAGAGTCTTCTCCAACACCACAGTTCAAAAGCATCAGGGAAATGCAAATCAAAACCGCACTGAGATGACACCCCACAGCTGTTACTGGGGCTATTATCAAAAAGGCCAGAGACAACAGGCGTTTGCGGCAATACAGAGAATAGGGAACCCTCTTGCACTGTTGGAGGGAATGTAAATTAGCATAGTCACGTGGAAAAGAGTGCGGAGATTCCTCAACAGATTAAAAAGAGAGTATTGGCTGTTGGTGGTTCACAGCTGTCCTCTCTGCCCCCAACAGCTTGCAGCCAAAGACTGACAAAAAGATTAAGAAACTGGCCCCTGTGCCTCTCTGTGGTTCAGTATGGGCTTCCCCTGGGGTCCGCGAAAGCCAGGCTCCCGCCGAGACCGCATCCTACTCAGCTCCTTCCTCTGCTCTGTTTGCTGCTCTCCCCGCATTTCTCCTGAAAGCACTGCACCCCAAAATCACTCATCCTCAGAGCCCCACCTCAGACTGCTTCTCGGAAATGTGATCTAAGCCAGACAGAATTCCAAACTTTATTACCACCAGTCTTTACAGCCTAAGTCCAAGATCAGCCAAGAATTGCAACCAAACCTCAGTTAACTAACGCTCTCATGCAGTGTAACAGTAAATACAGAGCTAGCATCAAAGAGTTTGAAACTCTCCAGTGAAAAATCCCTTCTACACAGCTTTTTATGCAGTTCAACAGTGAGTGCATAAATGAAGGAATGAATCCTAAAACTCCAAAGGGATTGTGAACACCTGCTGGGGGGTTCCCAAAAGTACACTCTGCTCCTTGGTAGAAAGTCCATTCTGAAGCAGAAATTTGGAAAGCCAGCCTCTCGCTCACCTAAACATCCTTCTGCAACATCAAGGCTGAGCTCCAGTTCCTTCTCCATGAAGTTGGCTGAATCCCCGGGAACGGAATTTGCTCTTCACTAAACAGTGTTGTCTGAATCATTTATTTGACTTTTATCAGACACCTGTCTAAGAGATCAGAGTGACCGCTGCTGAAATGAGTGTTTTGAATGTTGCAGACAAGTCAAAATGACTGATATTAACCTGAAAACAATTCCACTGTTAAAGTCAAAAGAGTCCTCAGGGAAAACAGCACTTCAGAATGTGAACTGAGAAAGGGGAGGTGGGGAGCTCTGAGTAAGCACACTGGACCCAGGGGGGAAAAGCTGTGTTTACTTCCTGCCCTGTGTAATTGGGGTAACCTTGACTTGATGACATCAGTGTCAAGAGGAGGAGTACATGGCATAATGCTTGTGGGTTAAGAGAGCCTTAGAAAGTGCTATTTATTATTATGGTTGCTATGCTCCTTGCCTTGGAGGATTGTTCCATCTGTTCTTTAGTCATTATACTTCTATGAATCAAAATTCAAGAAAGCTAATGAATATTATATTGTATTAAAAATTAATTTCTATTATGGGTCTTAGATGTAATCCAAGTTCATCTCACTATGCTACGCTGAATAATTATTAATAATAACATTTCCATGTTATGGATGGACCTAGAGATTATCATATGGAGAAGGAGAAATACTGACTGATATCCCTTATATGTGGAATCTAAAAAGAAATGATACAGTTGAACTTATTTACAAAACAGAAACAGACTCACAGAGAAGGAATTTATGGTTGCCAAGGGAGAAGGATGAGGGGAAGGGATAGTTAGGGAATTTGGGATCGACATGTACACACTACTATATTTAAAATGGATAACCAGCTAGGACCTACTGTTCAGCACATGGAACTCTGCTATGTTATGTGGCAGCCTGGATGGGAGGGGGGTTTGGGGAAGAATGGATACATGTATATGTACTGCTGAGTCCCTTTGCTGTACACCTGAAACTAACACAACATTGTTAATTGGCTACACTCCAATACAAAACAAAAAGTTTTTAAAAAGGTTATGTTAATAATCTTGTATTTAACTTGAAAATAGAATTCTATTTATGAAAACTTATAGTCTGTTATAAATAGAAAAATTACCTGCTAGGTGCCAAGCACTCTCTTAAGTGAGCCTAAGATACAGAACATCAAGCCTCTTACTGGAGAGAAGCAAAGATAGGCATTACCTTGATACACACCAAAGGGACTGTGTGCTTACAGCACCAACTTCTGAGAAAGAACAGAATGGACGCCATGAGAGAGAGGCAGAACAATCTGCTGATCCATGATGGTCAGAGAATCCTTCTCTGAGGAACGGATGTTAGCTGAGATCTGCACAGAAAGTAGTAACCGGCCAGGTAAACGTCTGTGCGAGGAAACTCTACCCCAAGTTAGGATAGCGCTGTGCACTGGGCTGATGGAGAGATGTGGGAGAATCACAGTGTGTATTTTAGGCTCAGGAACTAAGGTGCAACATTTTAGAAGAGTTATTAACAGATCATTTTGGGCGAGATTCTAAAGCTCTATATGCCCCAGTCTTCTTACCCATAAAATCGAGCTAATAATAATATCTGTTATTAGGTTGACATTGGTTAATATTAAGACGAAGAACTTAAAATTTGCTCTGCACATATGAATTATTTTACAAATGTATTCTTAATCTGTTCAAATAAACACAACTTGTTATTTTAAGTTGTTGACTCAATCATTAGTGACAGTTCCAAACATTTAATTATATTTCAAAGCATAATGCAAATGTTTTAAACCCTGGAGCACAGCCCAGCTGACAGAAATTGGTGGAGAAGGAGAGGAAGATGACAGGGAAAGTAGCCATCTGAATTGCTCATCTCTCAAGTAAGAGGCCAAGGCTAAAATGGGTAACATAAGAAAGGGAGAGTCAAGAAAACAACTTAAATGTGGAGGAAAGGGAACCCTTGTCACTGTTGATGGGGATGTAAATTGGTGCAAAGTGGAGGTTTCCCCAAAAACGAGAAACGGAACTAGCATTTTGTTGCTGTTCAGTCACTAGGTTGTGTCTGACTCTTTGCTACCCCACGGACCATAGCACGCCAGGCCTCCCGGTTCCCTGTCCTCCACTCTCTCTAGGAGTTTGCTCAGGCTCATGCCCATTGCATCAGTGATGCCATCCAGCCATCTCATCCTCTGCCATATGACCAAGCAGTTCCGCTCCTGGGTATATATCCAAAACAACCAAAAACACTGCTTCAAAGAGATACATGTACCTCAGTGTTCATAGCGGCATTATTTACAATAGCCAAAGGGAAGCAATAAGTGTCCATCAGTGGATGAATGGATAAAGAAAATACGGTGTATATATGCAATGGAATATTCCTCAATCATAAAAAAGAATGAAATTTTGTGAAATTTTGCCATTTGCAGCAACATGAATGGACTTAAAGGGCATTATGCTAAGTGAAATAAATCAGGCAGAGAAAGACAAACATTGTATGGCATCACTTAAATGTGCCATCTTAAAAATACTAGAAGCTAGTGAATATAATAAAAAGGAAACAGACCCACGGATATAGAGAACAAATGAGTAGGGAAGGTGGAGGGAGGCAAACTGGAGGGCGTGGAAGGTACAAACTTCTGGGTATAAGATAGGCTTTGTTTTTTATGATAAAGGGAAACTAGCCAATATCCTCTAATAACTATAAATGGAAAGTAACATTAAAGTTGTATAAAAATTAAAAAACAATAAACAAACACAACAGCAACAAAAAAGGAAGCTACCAAAATAACCACAGGGAACATTGGAAACAGTGATGTAACTGTTGAGAAAAGCTAGGGAAGGAGGAAAGCAGTGAGCTGAATCCTCACGGAGCTGAGCACAGTGACCATTTGGATCGACACTGCCTGGCACTTAAGAAAAAGCAGCAACAACCCATGTCCACATGGTCAACTTGTTTGTACCAGAAAATCTTTGCCTGAAAGAGAAAGAGTATTCAAGATTATTCATCAGTAAATAACTTTACTACCACCTTCAGGGAAGTCCAGCAAAACAGTTTTTTGTTTGTTTTTTTAGAAACAGCTTACTTGGGAAGCCATCTCACTTGAATGTTTTCTTATCTAGTCTCATTTTTAAGACATTCCCTTCCCTATGAAGCAATTCATGTCCAAGACCAATGACTCAAACTATGCAAGCATAGACCTCAAGAATCTATAGCATTACAGTCTGACCTTCCCTCTGAGACACTGCTGAAGCTCTACCAAGCTGGTGTTCTCCTTTTCTGCACTAATTTTTAACTTTGCTTTATTTACTGTTTATATTTTGGAGGAATTCAACAAAGCAGAAGAAAAAATAAATCAGAAGATAAGGTTGAGTTGCTGGTCTGGAAACACTGGTAGAAATGCAGTATCTGGAGATTTGAATGAAGCACTGGTACAGGTATAACAGAAATTTATAGAAAGTCACCTCAGAAATGTAGCTTCCAAACAGTTATCTCAAGAATGGGATTAAGAAGAAGAGGATGATTTTTCATCAAAGATTTTATGTATTATTTCAGTCTAACAGATGGGTTTTGCCTTGACAAAAACTAAAGAGTTACATATCTCAAATGGTAAAGAATCGACCTGCGATGCAAGTGACCCAGGTTCAATCTATTGGTCAGGAAGATCCCCTGGAGGAGGGCATGGGAATCACTCCAGTATTCCTGCCTGGAGAATCCCATGGACAGAGGAGCCTGGTGATCTACAGACTTTGGGATCCCAAAGAGTCGGACTTGACTGAGCGACTAACCCTAGTAATGATCAGAAGCACAAAAATCATCACTAAAATACTGTTCTTCCTTTATTCCAGAATGTGACACCAGGTGGTGCAAGAGGATAAAAACCCATCTGCCAATGCAGGAGCCTCAGGAGACGCAGGTGCAGTCCCTGGGCTGGGAAGATCCCCTGGAGGAGGGCACGGCAACCCACTCCAGTATTCTTGCCTTGAGAATCCCATGGACAGAGGAGCCTGGTGGGCTACAGTCCATAGGGTTGCAAAGAGTTAGACACGACTGAAGCGTCTTAATACACACACATGGACCTTTCAGGATCTTGCCCAATTTAACTGAATTCTGCTGACCCAGCAGAGTATCTGGTCCATAGTAGGCATTCTAAGTCATTAAACACTGTGGCATTGAGCTGACATTGGACTCTCACAGCACTTAAATATGCTTAGATATTTCCAGGGGCCGAGATGCTATTTCTGCCTTGGTCTGTTGATTTGAGTTTCAGTTGAGTCAGCTGTCTGTTTAAGGGATTGTGTTTGGACACCATCTTTTGGAATCAGGAATGAAGTGGAGATAGAAGAGAAACAGGAGTTAACCTGCTTATGTGCTTTTTTAAGTTTACTCTGAGTCCATTCTTGAGGCTACTGTGCTACAAAGGTTAGCACACACACCAGGTAAGGTAAGCTCCCCTACAGATCTCCCTTCCAGGGAGAACCTTCCACCAAAAGTCCATCAGCGGATGGCCACCAGCTGTTGCCCCTTGGCTTCCATAGCACCATTCATGCAGAGATACACTGTTCTGGGCTCATTCCTAGGCTATCAGTGAACACAGTGAGGAAACAGAGCGGGTTGTCTCTGCCTAAAGCAAGACTCCTTGTAAAGGACTGTCATTACCCCCAGATTGCCCCCTGGCCCAGCCAGGACTTTCTCTGAGCTGTGTCGTGGTTGGAGGCTCTTCCTACCTACCCGTCCACCTCCCCTCTCCTCCACGGGTGTCAGACCTGCGCTGTGGTCCCGAGGCTTTCCCTCCCTCCCTCCCTCCCTCCCTCCCTCCTACCGTTCCCTATGCACTTCATCCTTTCCAGGAATCCCCCTGACAGATCTTCTGCACACCCATTTCTCTTTCAGCATCTGCTTCTCAGAAGACCTGACTGATGTAGGTACAGAGCCAGAGAATTCATTTATGGTGAGGAGGGGACGGCAGATGTCTGCCTCTTCTCTTAAAAAAAAACAAACCGGAAACGTGTCTCCCAGGCCCATCTCCTCATCCTGCTTACAAGGAATGTAAGGAACACTGGGAAGCCTTTTTGAAAGTATGCTGGAGAAGTGGAGAGCAAGGGCTGTTGATCTGCATTCCTCTTCTGACCAGCTCCTCAGAGAATCGACTTCACACACAGATCCCGGTCATTGGGCAGCTGCTCTGTGTTTTAGTAAACTTTTTGAAACAAAGTAACCTCACATCAGTGGATAGGTGAGGTGCTGGTTCCCGTGTGAAAGCACAGCTCAGGACGTGGATTGGGAAGAGAACCATTCCTGTGTGTGTGTAGCCAGGGGTTCATGGCACTGTCGTTGCCCTGGCCCCCCGCTGAACCTTCACCCACCAAGTGCTGCCCTGATGGCTGATGCTTACTCCGGAGCACGCCCCACTGGGCTGGCACTGCCTCACCAGCTCTTCCTTACAAGACCTCTGCCTTCCACAAGCCTTGGTCCTAGAGAAGCATCCTGGACCCCAAACTACGTTTTGATATCTGACTCCATCAGGCACTGAGTGTAAATGTGAAAGGAAAGAAAAGCAAAAAGAGCGTGTAAATGAAATCACAGAAACGGAATTTGCAGCATGTAGGAAAGTAAATGGAGATGTGTTGGCTTCTTAGGAAACAGTTTATAACTCTAGGAAGCTACTTTGAATGATTAGTGTCTGTAGCGTTACAGAATAGAAGATGTTGGCCCCCAGGGTCCAATAACACAGATACACACGTGCAAGATTTTCCTGAGACCTGGAGGGATGTAGCTTCGTTTCTATGGCAGCATCAGAAGAAATATAATTACTTTTGTCCCTGGAAAGTATACTCTGACTTGGAGGAAAGTCAAATATATTTTTGTGAACAGTAGGGAAACACAGAGCAGACAATCTGTGAAATGAAATTTTATAGGACAAGCATCTTCTGAATGGTCAGGGAGAAAGAAGACCTCAGAAGAGCTTTTTGAGTAAGTGATGCTGGAGACCAGTTCCAAAGAAGTTTTGGTGGAGATGAGTTGGGAATGGAAAGTGGTTACATCACTTTTGGCTGCAAGCTGTGGAGGGCCATCCTCTGAGCTGCGTGCTGAGGTTTCCCCAGCGGCTGTGCAGATCCATGGTCCAGATGCAGCCTGGGGATCTTGGTTCGAGTCCAGCTCTGTCCTGTTGTCACTTAGCAGCTCTGCCTTCAGTTTCTCTGGGTCCCAGTGGTTTCATCTATACAACAGGTTTTAATAGTTCCCTATTAAGGTGGTTATGAGGCTTAAATGCATGTGTTTGGGGGAAATCCCTCCAAATAGGTTGCTTAATATTGTGTTGGGCTTCCCTGGTGGCTCAGTCAGTAAAGAATCCACCTGCAGTGCAGGAGACCGCCTGTAGCACAGGAGACCCTGGAGAAGGGAATGGGACCCCACTCTAGTATTCTTGCCTGCGGAATTCCACGGACAGAAGAGCCTGCTGCTGCTAAGTCACTTCAGTCACGTTCAACTCTGTTTGACCCCGTAGACGGCAGCCCACCAGGCTCCCCCATCCCTGGGATTCTCCAGGCAAGAACACTAGAGTTTCCTTCTCCAATGCATGAAAGTGAAAAGTAAAAGTGAGGTCGCTCAGTCGTGTCTGACTCTTAGCGACCCCATGGACTGCAGCCCACCAGGCTCCTCCATCCATGGGATTTTCCAGGCAAGAGTACTGGAGTGGGGTGCCATTGCCTTCTCCAACAGAAGAGCCTAGTGGGCTACAATCCATGGGGTCACAGAGTCGGACACAACTGAAGCGACTTAGCACGCATACGCACACCAACTATTGATACTTTGTATGCTATCTCCTGGGGCTTCCCAGGTGGCGCTAGTGGTAAAGAACCCGCCTGCCAATGCAGGAGACATAAGAGACGTGGGTTCAATCCTGGGTTGGGAAGATTCCGAGGAGGGCATAGCAACCCACTCCAGTGTTCTTGCTTGAAGAATCCCATGAATAGAGGATCCAGGCGGGCTACAGTCCATAGGGTCATAAAGAGTCGGACACGACTAGGGAAGCCTTGGTCAGTTAGCTGAGGCACGCCCGTGCCAGGAGGATTACATTTGTTAAGATCTGCTGTATTAACTGGAAGCCATTCAGAAAAGTAGATTCTAGAGGGAGACGGTTCCATCTGAGGGACTGGCATCTGTGACTCCATCAGGGTGGAGGAATACACCGAGACCTCAGGTCATCCCCTGTGAACTGTCACTTGTCCTTGAACACAAGTTCTTAATCTTGTATTTGTCCCAGGTTCCCCTTCATTATGTCGGTGACAGTGACTCCTTAAGTAAAAATCCTCTACCAAATCAGAGGCTATGAGGGCTCAGCTAACTAGAGGTTCTTAAAAACAAACTAAATTCATTCAAATGTTGGGATGTTGCTGCCTGTCTTCTGCGCGCGCGCTCTCACACACACACGCAGACATACCCACCCACGTGGAAACATTTCCATGACTGCATGCGTGCCTGTGTCTTATTCTTTTGAAAAAGAAAAAAAGAAAAAAATCCCACCTGTAGCCAGCAGATGGCAACAGTGGATCGTATTTAAACTACAGGGTTCCCTGCTCTCCTCACTTTTTGTTCCTTGTTTTCTTCTCTTTTCAGTAATGTGAAGATTGCAACACAGAGCTGAGGTAAAATCAATCACCATAAAGGTAAAGAAACATACCAGCTCAAACTAGGGCTTAAAGCCTCGAAAACATATTTACTTTCAAGCACTTTTTAAGAGCAAGTTTTGGAAGGCAGTGGAATAAAGGGGCAAATACTTTGGATAATTGCCCGATGTTTGATTGAATGCCTGATTAAAATCGCTATTCATTTGTGGAGTACTCAGAGGCACTGCATCCAAGCTGTGTTCTTTGTATTTTGCTCTCACATGTAATTATTGCCCCAAAGTTGCAGGTCCAGCCCCTAACGGATACATTTTACAGGTCATAAATGTCCTTAATGTTTAATTCTTCTCAGAGCTTCAGGAAGCCACAGGAATTCCAAGGCTGAGCTTTGCTCCAGGTTATCTGCCCACCATCTGCAACGATGTGCCTGCAGAGGCGATGCTTGGGGGACACTCCGTGTCTGGACATGGGAAGGAAAGCCATGGAATGCTAAATTGCTCTCTGGACACAAGCTTCTTGTGCAAAAACATACTGTAATGCTAGAACACAAAGTTGTCTGTGGGGCAAGAAGAAGGGCTAAGAGGAACACAGGAAAAAAATAATGATATAAGCCAAGTATAGGGTTATTTGTGAAGATCAGTGTTAGGATCGGGAAAGTTTACAAAATATGTCAATAGCAGCAAATGAAAACTGTCTGTGTGCTGACTAAGTTTCCTTACTTTTAAAAAGTAAAGTGAAGTTGCTTGGTCATGTCCGACTCTTTGCGACCCCATGAACTGTAGTGGAGTAGGTTGCCATTTCTTTCTCCAGAGAATCTTTCTGACCAAGGGATTGAACCCAGGTCTCCCACATTGTAGGCAGATGCTTTACCATCTGAGTCACTAGGGAAATCAAGATCATTAGGTGTTCTCAAAGTTTTAGGTTTTTTTTTAACATGTTCTATTGCTTCAGAAGGAGAAGGCAATGGCAACCCACTCCAGTGTTCTTGCCTCCCAGGGACGGCGGAGCCTGGTGGGCTACCGTCTATGGGGTCGCACAGAGTAGGACACAACTGAAGCAGTTTAGCAGCAGCAGCAGCATTGCTTCGAGAGAGAAGATGCTTGTATTTCCAAGCAGGCAAGATCAAGTTGGAAAGCTAGAGACAGAGAGTGGAGCAAGGATGTGTGAGTGTATGCGTGTATGTGTGTATATGTATACACACATGTGTGTTAAAAATATTCTTATCTTTGCTTTGTGGCACAGATCCTATGCCTGGCTGTTTCTAAGTTTTGGCTCTACTAAAAGCTTGTTGTTATTTTGAGACCTAAATAAAGGACATATATGCCCCCAAACAAAATCATTCCAGTTATCTAGCTAGATATATTCATCCAGTTACTGCAGGTATTGGAAAACAAAACAAAACAGACAAAACCCCAAAACCAGTTTTTAAAGAAAACTTTCAGAATTAGTTCTTACCTTGTAGATTTTATTTCAGTTACTGTCTTCATTAAATATCCTGAATAAATTTTTAAACAGTCAGCAATAGAATATCTAACATCTGCTTATTTGTGCAAGTGTAAAAACTATAGATGTAGGTAGCTACCTAGGGGGGAAAAAGACCCTGAAGAAAGTCAGTGTAAAACATAGATAATTTCAAAACAGTTCATTTGAAACTAACTTCTAAATATCTTTTAAAAACCTGAATTTAAAAATAGTCTTTAGACAATGGTTGAAGTAAACCAGTTTTTTTAAGCAAAAATAAAGTACAAAGATTTGAACACAGTACTTGTTACAATATTAATGTGGCACTAGAAACCATCTAAAGGTTGAAAATTAGGAAATCATTTAGCAAATGAAGGCATTTTCCTTCGTGAAGATGTTTTATTGTTAGAATAAGTAATTGACATGAAAGTACGTGTTCTTAATAAATATTTTTTAAATGTAAGGATACAAAGTTGTGCAAACATTACATGCATGCGTGCTGAGTCGCTCAGTCATGTCCAGCTCTTTGTGACCCCGTGGACTGTAGCCCACCAGGCTCTTCTGTCCATGGAATTTTCTAGGCAAGAATACTGGACTGGATTGCCATTACCTTCTCCAGGGGATCATCCCAACCCAGGGATTGGACCCATATCTCGTGCATCTCCTACACTGGCAGGAAGATTTTAACCACTGAGCCACCTGTATGAGTACTAAAATCCATAGATTTAAAAATAATTTCGTAGAAAATTAGAAGAAAATTCACTAATGTATCTATAGTAGAAATACTGAGGAGTGATGTTCCGGTTACTTTTTAACAAATTTCTCTATTATCCCCTGCCCCATCAGTCTTCCTGGCTCTGTCCTTTTTATTAGGAAGTTGACTACAAAACACGTACAAACACACAAGGTTGTGTATAGTTGTTTCCTGCCTCAGTTTGTTTCTCAAAATGAAGGCATTCTGGTATCCCCTGGGGGCCTATAACATACAACCCTAAGAGTATTAAAAAGAAAAAAAAAATTGCTTAAAATACTTAAAATGACTAATAAGAGTTGCATGAATTTTAGAAGTGGCTTTTGTGGTAAGTTTATTAAAATAAAACTTATTTAGAGAAAAAACATGGACCGTTGGTGATACTGGAATAAGAATAACACGCAGTCCGTTCTTCCCATGATATACAGGTTTCCCCTTGTGTAAGACAGTACAGTGCCTGATGTGGGACCTTTTGACCAAAATGCTGACGTGTAGAATCCTCTGAAAATATAAGCGAAGCCTGCGAGAGTGCCAGCTCTCCTGAGAGTTTCGGATCATAAGACCAGCAGGAGAATTCTCAGACCCAGGGTGAGGGTGGGGAGGAGGGCCAGGGGCCAGAGAAGGGAGGGCCTCCCTATAGTTTTGCCCCCTGGTGGTTTCCACGGAGCACGGATCCCCGCGCACTCCAACCTGCTCACAAACCAAATCACAATAAGCCCCGGTCCATAGAGCCTGGGTCCCGGGGAAGACAACGGCCTCAGGAGCCTCAGCCTCTGCGCCATGACCCCGAGAACAGCAGCCATCCTGGGAGGCCGTCCTGTGTGCTCGCCCTCTCCACTCCGTGCAGAGAAAATCAGCAATTCCACGCTTTTCTCATGGCAGAAGCCTGGTCCGGACGGCTGGCTGGTCTGAGGGAGCTGTGTGCCAGCAGTTTAGAGGGAGGGGATGGCTTTGGTGAGGGCAGATTTGGTGAGGGGTGTCTACAAGGAAACCTCATCTCGGCTGCGGCCCGTCCCTCACTGCCTCCAGACAAGCAGGAATTTACTGTATGCCTCCAAATGCAGGGGCTGCCCAGGTGGCTCAGTGTAGAATCCACCCGCCAAACAGGAGACATGGGTTCAATTCCTGGGCTGGGAAGGTGCCCCGGAGAAGGAAATGGCAACCCACTCCAGTATCCTTGTCTGGGAAATCCCATGGACAGTGGAGCCTGGAGGGCTACAGTCCATGGGGTTGCAAGAGTTGGACATGACTTAGTGACTCAACACTAGCACCACCACCAAATGCAGGGCCCTTATTTCTAGCAAATTTCCCAGAGTCCTTCCCTGCCCTTCTAAAATCTTTGGTGTGCACTTTTCCTGCTGGCATTACCAATCCACGAGAACGTAGAGGACAGGAACAGTATGCTCATTCAGAGGACGTTCTGTGCAAACTCAAGAAAGAGACCTATCTGCAGCTCTGTGGCAGCCTCCCCCTCCTTCCTGCCCCAAGCCTGTCACCCTCTGTCCAGTCTCCTGGGCTTTTGTTGGGTCTCTGCAGCTAGTTGTTTTGTACAGAAAGGAAGGGGCAGGAGGAAGAGCAGCGTGAGGGGGAGGAACGGAGAGGAATGCATGGTGTGGCTTCTGGAGAGCATGGGTAGGGTCCAGGCATCGTGGCTGTGAGTTTGTGAGGTCATCTTACTCCCTGTAAATTCCAGCCTGATTTCACAGTTTAAGCAAATACACATCGGATGGCTGTAGAATAGTCATAGAATAGATAACTGTATTCTTTGTAACTTTCATCTCAACCCAGGGGTCCCCAACATCTGGGCCACAGACTGGTACCTCCTGTCAGATCAGCAGCAGCATTAGATTAGAAATAAAGAGCACAATAAATGTAATGTGCTTGAATCATCCAGAAACCATACCTCCTGCTGCCCCTGCCCCCTGTCTATGGAAATTGTCTTTCATGAAGCTGGTCTCTGGTACCAAAAAATTTGAGGACTGCTGATTTAGAGGAATAAAACTCAGCATTAACCTATGGTGATATATAATATAGATAATATGGTAGGTGTCCAATCTGTGACCCCCAAACCTTGTGAACTTTCACTCTTTTTTCCCCAACTTATTCTAATAGGTATTTTATTTTATAGGACCACAGTGGACGACCCAAAGGTCTAGTAACAGCTGAAACTTACAGAGCATTTGCTTGAGGGCAGAGACAACTCCAAAGACACACAGCAACAAACTTTTAATCCTGTTGGTTTGAATCTCTTGCAGTTAGGTACAGAGTCAATAATTAATATCTTTAGAAACAATTGTAAATTGGGATCACACGTGTTTGCGTATAAAGCAGCCCTACGCATTATTGAGGGCTTCCCCAGTGACTCAGCGGTACATAATCTACCTGCAGTACGGGAGACAGGGGCTTGATCCCTGGGTAGGAAGATCCCCTGGAGATGGGCATGGCAACCCACTCCAGTATTCTTGCCTGAGAATCCCATGGACAGAGGAGCCTGGCGGCCTACCGTCCATATGGTTGCAAACAATCAGACATGACCGAAGTGATGGTTGCAAACAACCAGACACGACCGAAGTGACTGAAGTGACACATACATGCATCATTGAGACCTTTTTTGTTAAATGCATACACAAAAAGACCATCTCAAAGGTATGTATTTATAATATTTGAAAGCATGTTTTAGATATATATGTGGCGCAAAAGCACCTTTAATTTCAAATGACTTTCTGGGTATGTGCGTATTAGTTTTCAGTTAGTTTTGGTGACTTCTTAAGTCTGCTTTCCAACCTCTTACACCACCCCGTACCCCGACCTTGTCTTTCCCAATCTCTCTCTTCCCTTAAAACAAGGCAGCTAAATTGTCCTTGAATCAGTTTCAGACTTGAAAGATTTAGTAAACAAAAACGCTTTATAACATTTTCGGTGGGAGTTCTTAACAGATGTGTTCTTCCTCTTGAGGCTTTCCCCACTGTTTGATCTTTTCTTCCAAAGCCATTCGTTATAATATCATGGGCAGAATCCCAGGCGGGATAATTATGCCTACATGGGCCAGCAGCCAGAACACTGCATCCATCCTTCAGGATAAGCTTGTCACCCCTGCAAGGCTGTCCCAGCCAGCATGGCTGGGGGCTATGAGGGACCAGGGAAAGGGTGGGAGGTATGGCTCTTGGGCTGAGTTTCTTCAGAGCCACTGGCATAAGCCTTGCCTATGACCTTTAGGGAGCTAAGCGTGGAGTGAGGCTGAAGTGGGGTGGAGATATTATCACAGAATCAGGATGTCTGCTCAAGCAGAAACTTTTTTCATTTTTAGTTATTTCAGGTTGCCGGTTGCTGGTCTTTCTACAGTGAAGTAACCAAGTCAACATAGAAAACTCAGCTCTTCCAGGAATAAGCCCCAAGTTTGCTCTTTTAAGTTTTGCTGCTGTCAGGGGTGGGGGTGGGGCTTCCCTGGAGGCTCAGCAGTAAAAGAATCTGCCTGCCAGTGCAGGAGATGCAAAAGACTTAAGTTCGATCCCTGGGTCAGGAAGATCCCCTGAAGGAGGGCATGGCAGCTCACTCCAGTGTTCTTGCCTGGAGAATTCCATGGACAGAAGAGCCCGGTGGGTAACAAACAGTCCATGAGGTTGCAGAGAGTTGGACACAACTTAACGACTAAGCACACACACCCTGTTAGGGGGCAAACGGGTGTTTGTTCCTTTGGACAGTCGTGTAAAGGAAAGTTTTTCTGGAGGGGAGGGGAGTGAGTTCCAGGTGAACAAAGGCAGATAGAGCTCTGTCACAGGGAGGTAGGAATACTTTTAATCTACAGTCTTCACACCCCCACACCAACTCCCCACCATGCATCGCTAAGAGCTGCTCCCCTGAGAATTCAGGCCTTATTCAGTGAAGTCCATGGTTGGCCACTGAAGGAGCCTCGGTGAGCCAGGACTTCTGACAGGGCATCCAGGCCAGTGGGTTGGCAAGGCCTGGAATCGGGCTGGGCTCCCTCCAGGAACACCATTCTTCGTTCTGTTCGGCCACATCTGACTGCAGTCACTTTCTGTCATTCTCTAACAAATTACCACAAATTTAATGGCTTAAAATAGCATGAATGTATTACATCATTTCCAAGGGTCAGAAGTCTAGGTGTGGGGTTAACTGGGTGCTCTGCTGAAGTTCTCACCTAGCTGAAATCAAGAGGTCAGAGCTAAGGTCAAGTTCACAGCTGAAGCCAGATTCAGTCCTTACAGGTGTAGGACGCTCAGTGCCTGGAGGACTCAAACGTTACTGCCGAGTGACCGTCACATCATGGCTGTTTGTGTCTTCAGAGCCAGCGGCAGGGCCCTTCTGACGACTTTCTCTTTTTCTGACCTGAACAGCCTTGTTTAAGGCACTTACCTGAGTAGTTGGTCCAGAATAATCTCCCTTATGATGAAGTTAGTCATATAATTAGGGACCTTAATTATATCTACAGAATTTCTTCACTCTTGCCAGATAACATAATTAATCACAGAATGGTATCCTGTCATAGTCACAGGGCTGACGCACTCTTACGGGAGAGGGATTATACACAACAGGTACCCCCAGGGGGTAGGGATATGGGAAGAATTCTGCCTGCCACACTGATTAGAACACTCTCTTTACTTCCTGGTTAAAATTTTAATGTTCTAATCAGCCAGTTGCCTCTGGTTTGAATATCCTAGCTAGATAAACTATTTCATTGTTTGTCCAGTAATGAAAGAAATTTAAACTATAAACTCTTCTACTGGCATTATGTCACATACTTTGAGAATACTTTATAGCTCTGCACTTAATTGTAAGTTTTGTTAATATCACATCACCTTTACTCAGTCTAACTTGCATATATCAGAGAAGTCTAAAGGCATGGACTATAGATGAAAATGACTTAAGAAATATTTAGTGGTTCCAATTTTCAGGGCATCAGAAAATATGTATATATGACCATCTCACACAAACATAAAACTATTAATGGAAAAAATAAAAAGCATAAATCTGCAATGAATTCAATAACATTCTAATCTTCAGTTTTACAAATCACAAAAATATTCACAGACATTTAAGAGATAGTAGTGTATGGGATGTGTGCATATAATGTAATGTATTCTAATATATATATAAAGTAATTTACTTCATCTATTAACAGTTCTTGGAACACACAGATTTTTATACCTCAGGCAATACATCTATACCTACCTAGAGAAGAATTGATCTATTCTAGTTCACAGATGAGGGGATGTATCATTAAATAAGTATAAATGAGATAGGTCCATAGCCCCAGGGTTCATGAGAAACTGAAACTAGGATAAGGATCTCCCAGGCCTGTGAAATTTCTAAACATGTCACGCTGCTTCAACTCTGAACCACAGACATCTAAGTGTCTCTGCTGAAAGAAACTCTGCAAGTTAATAGATTCTCTCTGCTTGGTGTGTTTGAGAAACCACACTCTCTACACAGACTCACCTCTGAAATACTCAGTTCCAGACCACCACAATAAAGGCAGGCACACAAACATTTTGGTTTCCCAGTGCATATAAAAGTTATGTTTCACTACTTGTACTGGGAAGCCAAAAAATGTGTGTGCCTGCCTTTACTGCTATGTTCTTAATGATGTCTAGAATGGTAGATCCTTTCAAGGGGATTTTTGGTTGACTTTGCCCAGATCCATCAAAGGAATCACTATCTCTGACATCTATAGGCTTATGAAATATATTTCTTAAATAATAAGACTTGAAAGTTGAAATGAGATCCTGATCCATAAGCCCCTGACCCAACAGAATGTCTGTTGTTAACAGGCAAGAAACAACATTAATCTCATTGTACATCTCCATCAGAGCTCTTGGGTAACCATGAGCATTTTCAGTGAGCAGTAACATATTGAAAGGAATCGTTTTTTCTGAGCAGTAGGTCTCAACAGTGGACTTAAAATATTCCATAAACCATGCTGTGAACAGATGTGATGTCATAAGTCTTTGTTATCCATTTATAGAGCCTTGACAGTATATTTAGCATAATTCTTAAAGACCCTAGGACTTTCAGAATGGCAAATGGCTATTGTCTTCAACTTAAAGTCACCAGCTGCCTTAGTCCCTAAGAGAATCAGCATATACTTTGAAACTTTGAAGCCAGGTACTGACTTCAGCTCTCTAGCTACAAATATCCCAGATGGTATCTTCCCTAATACAAGGATGTTTTGTCTACATTGAAAATCTGTTTAGGATAGCTACCTTCACTTATCATCTTAGCTAGATCTTCTTCTGGATAACTCACTGCAGCTTCTACAGAGCAGCATATACTGCTTTACCTTTTTTTTTTTTTTTTTTTTTTTGCAGTTTTATGTTATGAAGACAGCTTCTTTCCCCAAACTCAAGAACCAACCTCTGCTAGTTTCAAATTTTAGCTCCCTCATTTTTCTCAACATTCCTAGAATTGAAGAGAGTTAGGGCCTTGCTGCAGATTTGGCTATGGTTGAGTGTTTTAGCTGGTTTGATCTATTCGGACCACTAAAGCTTTCTCCATATCAGCAATAGTTTTCCTTTCTTATCTGTTACTCACTAGAGTAACACTTCTAATTTCCTTCCAGAAATTTTCATTCAAAACTTATCTAATTGTTTGATGCAAGAGGCTTAACGTTCAGCCTGTCTTGGCTTTCAACATGCCTTCTTCAATAAGCTTAATCATTCCTAGTTTTTGATGTGAGGAAAGTGCAATTCTTCCTGTCACTGGAACACTTCAGAGCCACGGTAGGTTTATTAATTGGCCTAAATATACTATTGTGTCTCAGGGAACAGAGAGGCCTGAGGAGAAGAGGAGAGATGGGGGAATGGCTTATTGTTGGAGCAGTCGGAACACACGCAACATTTAGCAACTGTGTTTGGTCTCTTAGATGAACACAGTCTGTGGCAGCCCGAAATAATTATAATAGTAACACCAAGTTCACTGATCACAGATCCTATAACAAGTGTAATAATAATGAAAAAGCTTGAGATATTCTGTGACTTACCAAAGTGTGACACACAGACACAGAGTGAGCAGATGCTGTTGGAATAGTGGTGCTGATGGACTTGCTTGACAGAGGGTGACCAAAATTTTTCAATTTGTAGAAAACAGTATCTGTGAAGTGCATTAAAGTAGAATCCAATAAAATGAGATCTTCCTGTAGTTGGAAGTAGAAAATAATTGAGCAGGGAAGAAAAAGATAAAGGAAACAGGGTTAATTCCAGGTCCTTCTTGAATGAGGTATTATTTCCATTGTGATTTTTTTGGAAATGAATTAACTGAATCTAGAGTAAATTCAAATTCAGTTATATTGAAAATATTTGCTTTACAGCAAAAAGCAGTGACAAGTTTCCTTGGATAATCTAGAGTTTGGGATATTGTACAGTTGTTCTCTTAAATAAAGATGGAAAATGGAGATTTGATTGTTAACTCCTTTATTTCAAAGTCTATTTTATCTGATATGAGTATTGCTACTCCTGCTTTCTTTTGGTCTCCATTTGCATGAAATATCTTTTTTCCAGCCCTTCACTTTCAGTCTGTATGTGTCCTTTGTTTCAAGGTGGGTCTCTTGTGGACAATACATATAGGGGTCTTGTTTTTGTATCCATTCAGCCAGTCTTTGTGTTTTGGTTGGGACATTCAACCCATTTACATTTAAGGTAATTATTGATAAGTATGATCCCATTGCCATTTACTTTGTTGTTTTGTGTTCGAGTTTATAAACCTTTTCTGTTTCCTATCTAGAGAAGTCCCTTTAACATTTGTTGAAGAGCTGGTTTGGTGGTGCTGAATTCTCTCAGCTTTTGCTTGTCTGTAAAGCTTTTGATTTCTCCTTCATATTTGAATGAGATCCTTGCTGGGTATAGTAATCTGGGCTGTAGGTTTTTCTTTTTCATCACTTTAAGTATGTCCTGCCATTCCCTTCTGGCCTGAAGAGTTTCTTTTGAAAGGTCAGCTGTTATCCTTATGTGAATCCCCTTGTGTGTTATTTATTGCTTTTCCCTTGCTGCTTTTAATATTTGCTTTTTGTGTTTGATCTTTGTTAATTTGATTAATATGTGCCTTGGGGTGTTTCACCTTGGACTTATCCTGTTTGGGACTCTCTGGGTTTCTTGGACTTGGATGGCTATTTCCTTCCCCATTTTAGGGAAGTTTTCAACTATTATCTCCTCGAGTATTTTCTCATGGCCTTTCTTGTTGATTGTTAACTCCTAAATGAATTTTAAGCAACTTTATTGAGATATAATTTACAATATAAATTTACCTATGTAATGATTTTTAGTAAATTCCTTGAACAATGATCATCATAATCCACTTTTAGAAAATGTTTATTGCCTCAGTTAGATACCTCATATCTACTTGCAGTTAATCCCCACCCCATTTTTAAATCCCTCCCTCTGTCTTAGCCTGAGGCAATAACTAATATATTTCTGAAAATTTTCCTGTTTCCACCATTTCATATGAATAGAGTCATGATATATGGCCTTTCCATCTATCTTGTTTTACTTATAAGGTTTTTTGAAGCTTATGTTATAGAATTTATCAGAACTACATTCATTTTTTATCGCTGAATAGAATTCTATCATATGGACACAGTCCCTCGATCCAGGGTGGATTGGTTTCAGGACCCACTTTGGAGACCAAAATCCACAGATGCTCAGGTCCCAGAATAATCCGTTTTAATCTGTGGATTCTGTATCTTCAGATTCAACCAATCTTGAAGAGTAAACATAGTGCTAAATTTATTGAAAACAATTTGTGTATAAGTAGTGTGTTTTTCAAGGGTCATCTATATCCCACAGTTCATTATTTAATCCATTCACCATTTGTGGACAAGAGATTTATTTCCACTTTGTCTATTATGATGATCCTATTGCGAACATTACGTCTTTGTGTGGATATATACTTCTAATTCTCTTGAGTAGATATCCTGGGATGGAATTGCTGGGCCATGTGGTAAATTAAAGTTTTACTTTTAAGACCTGGTCAAAGTGTTTTCCAAAGGATCTATTCCATTTTGTTCTATTCCATCAGTAACATTTAAGGCTTCTAGTTATCTTCAACAATATTTTTTTATTATTTCTTTTTTTTAAATCATAGCAATTCTTATGTATGTGAAATGGCACCTAATTATGGTTTTGATTTGCACTTCTTTAATGACTAATGGTATTGACCATCTTTTTAGGTACTGTTAGCTATTTGTTTATCTTCTTTGGTGAAATGTCCATTCAAATCTTTTACCTAATTTATTATTGGCTTGTGTGTCTTATACAGATAGTCCCCAACTTACCATGGTTAGACTTAACAATTTTTTGACTTTACTATGCTGCAAAAATGGTGTACATTCAGTAAAAATCATGCATTGAATTTTAATCTTTTTCTGGTAGTAAAAGGCAGTACCTATCACTAGTTATGCTCCTATGATGCCACAACTCCGTCACTCATGAGCTCATGGGGGAGAACAACCAATACAACAATTCTGTTCTTCACTTTCAGTGCAGTATTTAATAAATTTCATGAGATATTCAATACTTTATTATAAAATAGAATTTGTATTAGATGATTTTGCCCAACTGCAGGCTAATTTAAGCATTCTGAGCATTTGTGTGTGGTGTGAAGTAAGGGTCTGAGTTCATGTTTTGACATGTGGATATCCATTTGTCCCAGCACCGTTTGTTGAAAAGACTATCCTGTCTTCATTGACATGCTTTGTTACTTTTGTTGAAAGTCAACAGACCACAAAAACAAGGGCTTAAACCCACTTTGCAGTGTGATTTTGATCTAGTCTTTGAGCCCAACAATAAGACAGTGCTATGAGGAAGTGGCGATTTCTGAACATCTGTCTTTTTATTTCCTCCTTCTTCCTCATCTGTTGGGATAGTCACTGGCACACTCAGTGCTGTCTACTCAGACTTGTGCCAAAGATCAGTGCAATCTCATACATATTTTGTTTTGTTTTGTTTCTTAATCAGCTTCCATCATGTTAGCATATGTCTTCTCGGGAAAAAAAATGGCAAAATATTATTTCAAAGACTTCCTTCCAACTTTGGATTAGTTAGAATCTACATCAAATAAGGCAACGTATGTGAAAATGTTTTAAAACCATGAAATGCCAAACAAGTGCTAGAAATTATTATTATTGCTTGCAGGGGATAAGAGTAAATAGAAGCAACAGTAATGCTTTTAGAGGACTTCAATAGACAAAATAAATGACAGTGTCAAAATAAGAAGGTAAAAGCCAGCTTTGCAGATAATCCACCTGTGGGTCGTTGAAGGTCAACTTTATTTGCATTACCTAGGATATCAAGGAGTTGGGTCAGGATCAAAGAGGTTCCTCTTGCTTGGTTGGGTATGGAAGATAAAGTTGTCTTAGTCACCAGTATATTCTCTTGAAGTAAGGTAGAAACTTTGCCCTGAGACACTGATTTTTCTTGTTAATAGATGACCCTCCTTCAAGGGTATAGATAGAATTAGCAACTAGTTTTATATTATTAAGTATGCTGAAAACCCTGTATAACCTAAAATTGCTCCTCTACACAGTGAGATACTTTGCTTGAAATTTCCAGATTTAGTGAACACATTAAGGGTACTTCGTGGAAGTCTACGCATTTGTACTTAGTTGAGGCATTGCTACTTATATGTAATAAAACACTTTGCTAGGATGAAAGCCCTTATTCACCCCCTTGCTATCTACTATCATCCAGCAGACAGCTAAGTCCTGGAGATTTGCACAAAGACCAGATGAAATTTGGAGAGAAGGAATTTGGGGAAAGTGGTAGAACACTGTGTAGATGGCTGCCAGAGCGGGTAATGTAGAGATGAAAGGTCCAGGCAATTAACAGGAATAAAAAGAGTGCTGCTGCCCTGGAGGTCAGAAAAGATATCTCAAATGGAGAAAAAGTGGAGGTGGGTGGCTGTACTGTGTTCCTCAAGCAGAATTTTGCTTCTTGGAAGCCCTGACTTTATTAATGTTGGAAATTAATATTTTCAGCTGGCAGACTTCCTTGAGTTCTCAGTTCTTAGACTGTTCACTACATCATTTTATTTAGCGTTTCTCAAACATCCCATTCCTGCATCTAAATTCTGGCTGTTTTGTGGTAGTATTTATTAGTTTTTATTGACCACAGCTCTTCAAGGAAGGTTATTTTTGTGCTCCCTATTTTATAGAACAGAGAGGGTTGGAGTCTTGCTCTAATACAGGGCATTAGAGATAGATCCGTGGTTATAACTCAGAGACCCTTAAGCTACATAGCTTCAGACAATCCTGTCTAAAAAGCTTAAATATCAGAAAATTGTGAGGAAACTAAAGCCACTGGAATTTTATAATGGCCCCAGATTCATTCCCTAAAATAACTTTCTGTGAATATTTAGGCAGTCGATGCCTCGAGTCTGTGGGTTCAGGAAGAGTGGAAGAATGCAAGCAATCATGTTTTACTTCTCTTAGTTTCAAGACTCCCTGTAGTTTTTTTTTTTTTTTAATAAATCAAAGTACATATGGGGAGTAAAAGGGCAGAGGAAATAGGGAGGGCTCTATGCTTGGACATAAAAATTGCCAAGAAAGAGCCTGCCCTTATGAAAGTAGAGCCAAGGTGCAGGGCAACAGAAGAGAGAAATGATAAATAAGAGTCTCCATCGTGGTGCCTGGGTGTGACACACCACAGGGGCTGGACAACAGTCAGCATTTGATACAAGAGAAGAAAAAAGGCCGGAAACACATTCCGAGTATAACCTTACCACCCACCAAGCTTGCCCATGCTGGACTTATGGGCAAATGCAAAACAAAGACCTCAGTGGCTAGTGTTCTACACCCCAAATGGTCTTCTCATAGATGCTGGTGGTCTCCTCTTTCTGGAGCACACTTTGTATTGGGCCCCTCTATGCTATTCAGTGGAGAAGGAAATGGCAACCCACTCCAGTGTTCTTGCCTGGAGAATCCCAGGGACAGGGGAGCCTGGTGGGCTGCCATCAATGGGGTGGCACAGAGTCGGACACGACTGAAGCGACTTAGCAGCAGCAGCAACATGCTGTTCGGGATCAACTCGTGACTGTCCACTCTTCCCTCTGCTTCCTTCTATTTATCATTCCCTTAAGATCACTGTATGATGACAACTTGATAGGCAGCTTTTATATGTCACGGGGCTTCCCTGGTGGCTCAGACGGTAAAAAATCCGCCTGCAATGCAGGCAGACCCAGCATCGATCCCTGGGTAAGGAAGATCCTCTAGAGAAGGGGATGACTACCTACTCCAGTATTCTTGCCTGGGAAATCCCAAGGACAGAGGAGCCTGGCGGGCGGCCATACATGGGATTGCAGAGAGTTGGACATGACCGAGCAACTCACACTTTGACTTGTATGTCCCAAATAGACACTCATATAAAAATTGGAATTAAAAGGAGCTGTTTGCCTTTATTTGAATCTGGGGTCCCGATGGCCTTCTGTGGGGCTAATCCTGATTTTGTCTTGGCCCTAAGCACTAGGGCAGATACGTCTTTATGACGGACTGGGATTCCCTTCTGTGGCACCTCCAGTGTTTTTCTCATGATATTTTCCTTTTGCAGTAATTCTTAATCTCATGCAACTTGCTTTTTTAGTGACACTGCATTCTTTGGCTGGTCCAGCCAAGTAACCACATTGGTCAGAATAAAGAGATGGGAAGATTTAGAGATGTTTAGAAAGGCATTGATGTCTTTGTTTACCTTTACTCCCATGTGGCAACCCCCTCCAGTACTCTTGCCTGGAAAATCCCACGGATGGAGGAGCCTGGTAGGCTGCAGTCCATGGGGTCACAAAGAGTTGGACACGACTGAGTGACTTCCCTTTCACTTTTCACTTTCCTGCATTGGAGAAGGAAATGGCAACCCACTCCAGTGTTCTTGCCTGGAGAATCCCAGGGACTGTGGAGCCTGGTGGGCTGCCGTCTACGGGGTCGCACAGAGTCAGACACGACTGAAGCGACTTACCAGCAGCAGTAACAGCTCCATATATTTCTACCTTTAGGCAGGCTCCTTTGTCTGTGGTGTGCCCATGTAATTAAATAATCCCATCTTTCCTTTGGTGCCTAGTATACTGCCTTTCTTCCCCTCTGTGGTCATCTGTCCTGGTTGTCTTCGTCGTTCCTGTGTGGAGATTCTCATCTTCTTATATTCCAGCAATGTCTGTCCCACCCCTTGAGCCACCATCTACAGGATCGTACTCAAGACATTGGCGCAGGTTGGAGAATTTTAGACCCCAATATTCCAACTCCTGACCACAATCATCCCTATATTCCTCTCCTTCCCCTGTTCACGATGTGCAAGTTGTCTAAGATTTCTGATTGTCAATGCCTTTTATTTCACTCAGTCCACTACTTTCTTCCTTCTGTAGCCCAACCTCTCTACAAAAGAATACTTAGGTTTCATTATATTGTTTGGTCTCCTCAACATTCTTATGACCTTGCAAATGAGTGTCAATCCTGCCATCCATTTATCTTTCCTAGACATTAGTTGATAAATGCCACCTCCAACCCCTAATCATTCATCTGTGAGCCTCTGTAATTACAACGTATGGTCTCCAATCTCTAATGAGCCCTCATTTTTTAAAAAGGTAGTTAGAAGTTAAAAGTTTTTTTTTTTGGTTGTGCCAGGTCTTCATTGGGACTTGCAGGCTTCTCTAGTTGTACACACAGGCTTGGTTGCCGTGCAGCATGTGGGATTCCCTGATTACGGATCCAACCTGCGTTCCCTGAATTGGAAGGTGAATTCTTAACCATTGAGCCACCAAGGAAGTCCCAAGTCTTCATGTGATTTGAACGTTCTTTTATACAATTCGGGATTGCTTGCTTCCTCAGTTAATCACAAGGATATTCCAAATCACTACAACTCTTCTCATCCTCCCCTACTTACTTGCCCTTCCTGACTTCAATTGTGCTGACATTATTTCTCCTTTACTGGGAAAATGAGAACCATCAGGCACATCTTCATCAGTGTTCCACTCTTGTGGTTCAGAGGAGAGAAGAACTTGTCCTCAAGCTCAGTATTGACCCTGCATGGTTTGCCCTGCTACCTCTCTGCATCATGTCCCTTAACTTGCTCGGTTAGCTGTGTTTTGATCCTCTGTCTCCTTCTCATTCTTCTTCCTAACCTACAGATATACTCAAAGATTTTCTATTTAAAATAATAAAATAGAAACCATCTATGACACTGTACCTTTCTTACTACTGTTGGCCTAGTTTCTATTCTTTAGAGCAAAGAGTCTTAAAAAGATGATTTATATTCTTTGTCCACATGCCATGTGTAGAATTTGCTTATGTTTAGTGTTTACTCTTCTTATTAGATGCATGCACAAAACTTAAAAATTGAATAGTATCCATGGATAATAATGAAAATACCATTCTTCTGAATGCTATTCAAGCTGCTTCTACCCTTGATTTCCCACTTTCAAACAGTTTCACCTGTTTCTTCAGATATTAATCTCCAAAACTGTGCTCCCATTAAGCCTTCCTTCATGTCCCTGTTCTTATTTCTTGGACACAATCTATATCTATAGCTAACTATCGGATTGGCCAAAATGTTCAAATTTTTCCATAAGATCTTATGGAAAAACTACATGAACTTTTTGGCCAACCCTATATATATATATATATATATATATATATATATATATATATGTATGTATAATCTCTCTGAAACTATGAAATCTAATGTTTTCACGGAATTGGGGAGAATTGTTCCTTTTACACTCTGCTTGATCTTTCCTCATTAGTGTTGGTCTCTCTCTGTTGTGTTAGGAGCCTTTTTCATATGACTGGTGGTCTCTTCTTATTCATTTGCATTGAAGAATGAGTTACCCTCAGCTCCTTGGAAGCTTTGTGGAATGGAGAGACTTGTGTCAGCTGGTCAGTGATTGGGCTGGGGCCTGCTCATTTGGGGTGATAAGGAAGATCAAATGTAGTGTATCTAACATTTTATGGAACAGAATCCTTTCAACTGTAAGATGTGTGTATGTTGCAGTTCAGTTCAGTCGCTCAGTCGTATCCGACTCTTTGCAACCCCATGAACCGCAGCATGCCAGGCCTCCCTGTCCATCACCAACTCCCGGAGTCCACCCAAACCCATGTCCATCAAGTTGGAGATGCCATTCAACCGTCTCATCCTCTGTCATCCCCTTCTCCTCCTGCCTTCAACCTTGCCCAGCATCAGGATCTTTTCAACTTAGTCAGTTCTTTGCATCAGGGGGCCAAAGTGTTGGAGTTTCACCTTTAGCATCAGTCCTTCCAATGAATATTCAGGTCTGATTTCCTTTAGGATGGACTAGTTGGATCTCTTTGTGGTCCAAGGAACTCTCAAAAGTCTTCTCCAATACCACAGTTCAAAAGCACCGATTCTTCGGTGCTCAGCTTTCTTCACAGTCCAACTCTCACATCCATACATGACTGGAAAAACCGTAGCTTTGACTAGATGGACATTTGTTGGCAAAGTAATGACTCTGCTTTTAATATGCTGTTGAGCTTAGTCATAACTTTTCTTCCAAGGAACAAAAGTCTTTTAATTTCATGGCTGCAGTCACCATCTGCAGTGATTTTGGAGCCCCTCAAAATAAAGTCTGTCACTGTTTCCACTGTTTCCCCATCTATTTGCCATGAAGTGATGGGACCCGATGCCATGACCTTAGTTTTCTGAATGTTGAGCTTTAAGCCAACTTTTTCACTCTCCACTTTCAAGAGGCTCTTTAGTTCTTCTTCACTTTCTGCCATAAGGGTGGTATCATCTGCATACCTGAGGTTATTGATATTTCTCCCAGCAATCTTGATTCCAGTTTGTGCTTTATTCAGCCCAGCATTTCTCATGATGTACTCTGCATAGAAGTTAAATAAGCAAGGTGACAATATACAGCCTTGACGTACTCCTTTTCCTATTTGGAACCAGTCTGTTGTTCCATGTCCAGTTCTAACTGTTGCTTCTTGACCTGCATACAGATTTCTCAAGAGGCAAGTCAGGTGGTCTGGCATTTCCATCTCTTTCAGAATTTTCCACAGTTTGTTGTGATCCACAGAGTCGAAGGCTTTGGCATAGTCAATAAACTAAAAATAGATGTTTTTCTGGAACTCTCTTGCTTTTTCCATGATCCAGCAGATGTTGGCAATTTTATCTCTGGTTCCTCTGCCTTTTTTAAAACCAGCTTGAACACCTGGAAGTTCATGGTTCACGTACTATTGAAGCCTGACTTGGAGAATTTTGAGCATTACTTTACTAATGTGTGAGATGAGTCCAATTGTGCAGCAGTTTGAACATTCTTTGGCATTGCCTTTCTTTGGGATTGGAATGAAAATGGACATTTTCCAGTCCTGTGTTCACTGCAGAGTTTTCCAAATTTGCTGGCATATTGAGTGCATCACTTTCACAACACCATCTTTTAGGATTTGAAATAGCTCAACTGGAATTCCAACACCTTTTGTTCACAGTGATGCTTCCTAAGGCCCACTTGACTTTGCATTCCAGGATTTCTCACTCTAAGTGAGTGATCACACCATCATGTTTATCTGGGTCATGAAGATCTTTTTGTATAGTTCTTCTGTGTATTCTTGCCACCTCTTCTTAATGTATTCTTCTTCTGTTAGGTCCATACCATTTCTGTCTTTTATTGTCCCATCTTTTCATGAAATGTTCTCATGGTATCTCCAATTTTCTTGAAGAGAACTCTAATCTTTTCCATTCTATTGTTTTCCTCTGTTTCTTTGCACTGATTACTGAGGAAGACTTTCTTTTCTCTCCTTGCTGTTTTTTGAAACTCTGCATTCAAATGGGTATATCTTTCTGTTTCTCCTTTGCCTTTCGCTTCTCTTCTTTTCATAGCTATTTGTAAGGCCTCTTTAGACAACCATTTCGCCTTTTTGCATTTCTTTTTCTTGGGGACGGTCTTGATCACTGCCTCCTGTACAATGTCATGAACCTCCATGCATAGTTCTTCAGGCACTCTGTTTCTCAGATCTAATCCCTTGAATCTATTTCTCACTTCCGCTGTATGGTCATAAGGGATTTGATTTAGGTCATACCTGAATGGGCTAGCAGTTTTCCCCTACTTTCTTCAATTTAAGTCTGAATTTGGCAATAAGGGAACACAGCCTTACTCTTCAACAGAAAATTGGATTAAAGATTTACCGACCATGGCCCTGCCCATAAGAACAAGACCTAGTTTTCCCCTCAGTCAGTCTCTCCCATCAGGAAGCTTCCAAAAGCCTCTTATCCTTCTCCATCAGAGGGCAGACAGACTGTGTATGTCTAAGCCCTAGCATTCTAGAGCCCATAAGTAGTCAGAGGGCCCAGAGATCTCATCAGTTAATATTATGATCTAGCTGTTTGACATATGGGGCTCTTTGCCCATGTCATGACCGATTGATGCCATTTTCTGATCCTTTTCATGGTTGTTTGACTTAGACCATTTGAGTTGCTATAACAATATACCATAGACTTGGTGGCCTATAAACAATAGAAATTTCTCACAGTTACAGAAGCTGGAAGTTGAAGATTATGGTGCTGTCATTGTTGGGTGAAGGTCCCCTTCCAGATTACAGACTTCTTGTCTCATGGCCTCACATGGCAGAAGGGCTTGGAAGCTTTCTGGGGTCTCTTTTATAAAGGCATGACTCCCATTTAGGAAGGCTTTGTGCTCTTGACCTAATCACCTTCCAAAGGCTTCCACCTCTTAATATCATCACACCAGGCATTAGATATGAATATTATGAGGCCACCAACATTCAACCCACAGCACTGAAGTGAATTTTTTCTCTTTGGTATTTATAGAGAGTTCCTATTTACTTTTCTCATCTCTACTAACTTTTCATATTCTAAAAATTTGTTGAGAACTATTATCTCTTTACTCTTATAGTACATAAATTTTAACTTATTTACTCTCATTATATAAAATATAATGTAGAGATAAAGTTATTAAAGAAGCAGAAATATACATGTGATGTTCAGTCTACCATGTTTGAATACAAATCTCCCCATTCAACTTTTAACCTACTATAATCAGATTTCTGGGCCCAATTTCCATGAAAAAGCTAATGGCATCCTAGTTTCTAAGTCTAATTGGCCATTTTTCAGTTTTTAATCTTACTTGTCATTTACAACTAGTGTCTGTTCTTTTCATAAAACTTTCCTTTCTCTTGATTTCTATCAAACCATTGTCTTGATTTCCCTTCTTTCTTTTTATTCAGTCATTCTTAGTCCAATTTCACTTATCTGTTCTATTCTTGATTCTATCTTCTTCCTATAAGTATCCTAACTTTCCTTAAGATCCACCAACTTTTTCCATTTTATTTTTCACATTCAGAAGGTAACTTTGCTTTCCACCTCCAAAGGGACAAAAGAAGTAATCAAATAGCTTCTCCTGCAAATTTATGCTATGCATCCTGTAACCCAGTCTAGATCTCTACCCACTCTTTAGTTGGTAAGTTGTATCTGACTCTTTTGCAATTCCTTGTACTGTACCCAGGGCTCCTCTGTCCATGGGATTTTCTATGCAAGAAAACTACAGTGGGTTGCCACTTCCTCCTTCAGGAGATCTTCCTAACCCAGTGATTGTACCTATGCCTCCTGCATTGCAGGCGAATTCGTCACCTCTGAGCCACCTGGGAAGCCCCTCTCTACCCACTCTTGCTTCCGTCTTTTTATGTTCTGTTTTGTTTGTGTTCTTATCTAAACCTAGTTCCGAAACTGCAACCCTGGTCACTTCCCCTCTCACTATTTCAGTACTTACCATATTATTGATTATGTCTTTCCTTATGTCTTCAGTGTCTTCACTGAATTTTTGACATGAGTATGTTAACATGATGGATCCTTTCCTATTTTATAAGCAAAATGATACCAGACCATTTTTCCTCTATCTACCAAAGAATTATATACACATTTTGTTCTCATCTCCTCATCTTTACTCACATGTCACAACTTTAATTTCAGTCTTCTTGATAGAAACAAGGAGATTTCACCAAAGTCACAATGATCTCCCTGTTACTAACCCCAGCAGACAAATCTCAGTTCATATCTTAGGTAAGTTCTCAGTGGCATTTCCCTCTCTTGACTGGTTCTTAATTCTTTGGAGAGCTTCTGGTCACAGCCTCTGTGGGAACGCACTGTCTCGGGCGTCCTCCCATCCCCGTGGTTCATCTGTCATTTTCTCCTTTGCAGTCTTCTCCTCTATGAGGTCATCAAATGCTGGCGTTCGTATAGCTTCATCCTCACCACTGTTGTCTTCTCACCTAGGGTACCTTCCCTAAACCAGGTGCTGCCTCTCCCGTGGTCACAACTACCTATGCAATTTAGACATTTACTGTCTTTCTTTCTTTTTTAAATCTGAGGCTCAGTTGAGGGAAGAAAGTGAAGGTGTTAGTCTCACAGTTGTGTCTGACTCTGAGACCCCATGGACTGTAGCCTTCGAGGCTCCTCTGTCTATGGAGTTTCCCAGGCAAGAACACTGGAGTGGGGAGCCATTCCCTTCTCCAGGGGATCTTCCCAACCCAGGAATCGAACCCAGGTCTCCCACACTGCAGGCAGACTCTTTACCAGCTGAGCCACCAGGGGAGCTCCAGTTGAAGCAACAGCTCACTATTTGTTCATAGAAACAGAAAGCTGGATTTATCACTCATAAGGGAGAGTTATAATTTTTTTAGACAGTCTCTTCAAACAAAGCAAGCTAGTAATTTTACCTTGGATTTTTAGCAGATATTCAGTTCAGAGAATAGGCCGACATCAGCTGGAGAAGCATGGTTGCTTGGGTTAAACTCTGTGAATCTGTTGACTTCTTAGTATGCTCCCTGGACTGAAGCTCTTGCCAAATGATTGTCTTTCAAAAGAGGGGCCCTGGTGCTCACTGGCCCACTCTCAAAAACCTGTTCTCTGAGCATGTTATCATTGATTGATTAAGCCAATTTAAAACTGGCTGTAATGGTAACTAGTTACTATGGCTACAAAACAATGTCTATTCCAATGAATATGGGAAATTAATAAATTCTTCATTGAGCCATTTAAAAATGCGAGGAACAGAAACTACAAATCTCCAGACACGTATGTGTTGTTCCAATTTAGATATCTGAAGAGTGCCTAAATTCATCATGTCCAAAACCAAATGTGTGTTCTTCCTTCTAAATGCGATGCTTCTCTTGAAAGATGCATCTATCTCTCTAGATCGGGAGTTGGCAAACTTGCTCTAAAGGACCAGATAATAAGCATTTTAAATTATGTGGACCACACAGTCTGTGTCATGACTACTCAACTCTGCCATTCAAGTATGAAAGCAACATAGACAATGCATAAACAGATGGGCATGGCTCTGTGCCAATAAAACTTTATTTATGAAAACAGGCAATAGCCCAGGACTTAGGATTTCCTGCCATAGTCTGGCCATTGCTAATCTAGATGGTCTAGCCATTAACATGGGAATTATTGTTGGACAGCCCTTTCTCTGTCACATACCATGTCCTACATACACCGACTTTGCTTTTTTGTACTGAGCACTTGTTCTGTTTTATCAGAACAGTATGCCTTCTTTGATGGGAAATATGCCTAGAAAATAGCAGTGCCTCCCAATTGCACCTTACCCCTAACCATAGTGTTTTTTCCAGGGATAGCCAACTAATTGAAGTTTAAATAGGGAATTTTTTTAAATGCAGTTAAATTTAGGAGGGTAGTGAGGATGGGATGAACTGAGAGAGGGGACATCTATACACTACTGAGTGTGAAAATAGACCACTAGTGGGAAGCTACTGTATAGTGCAGGAAGCTCAGCTCGGTGCTCTGTGATGACCTAGAGGGGTGGAACGGGATTCGCAGGGAGGCTCTGGGAGGAGGGGGTGTATGTATACATACAGCTTATTCAGTGTTGTGCAGCAGAAACTGACCTAGCCTTGTAAAGCAATTATACTTGAATAAAATAAATAAGTAAGAGAAGATTCTTTCTCCTCTCATTATAAAAACCAATACAGTATACTAACACATATATATGGAATTTAGGAAGATGGCAATGATGACCCTGTATGCAGGACAGCAAAAAAGACACAGATGTGTATAGCGGACTTTTGGACTCAGAGGGAGAGGGAGAGGGTGTGATGATTTGAGAGAATGGCATTGAAACGTATAATATCATGTAAGAATCGAATTGCCAGTCTATGTCTGATGCAAGATATGGCATGCTTGGGGCTGATGCGCGGGGATGACCCAGAGAGATGTTGTGGGGAGGGGGGTGGGAGGGGGGTTCATGTTTGGGAACGCATGTACACCTGTGGTGGATTCATGTCAATCTGTGCCAAAACCAATACAGAATTGTAAAGTAAAAATTAAAAATAAATAAATAAAAAATAAAGAAAGAAAGAAAGAAATTACCCGCAAAAAAAAAAAAAAAAAAAATTGGAAGCTTGGACAGATTGCAGGATGTTCCCTTACCCCCGCCTCAGTCCTCACTTTCAGTTAGTCTGTTACATTGTCAAGCGAGGCACCCACTGTAATGAGTGATGGCACAAAGGCCATGGATCTTTGTGTCCCTGCTTAAGTCAGTGTCATCCCTGGTTTTCCCGAATTTGGGGAATGTAGGCTAATAATATTCTCCCTACCTCTCTTTCTTTACTCATGTGAGAGTTCAAGTTACATATAACCAAGGAATTCTGACTAATAGACTTCCTAAACACCTTTCACTTTTCTCTTTTCATTGTCTTGCCACAGTCTACAGCTCCTGCCATCTCATTCTGAGACCACAGAAATGTGTCCCTAAGGCTTTAGCTCTCTTGGCACCTACTTTACCTTCTTCATACTGCAGCTGGAATAATCACATAAAAAATAAAATCTGAAAATGGCGTTTCCTTGAGGGAAAATGTTTCCGTGTTTTACTGTTGCCTTTAAGAGAGAAACAAAAACTTCCCCCTTATTTTCCTCCACGTCCAGCTTCCCTCTCCTACCCCACATCCCTCATCCCCTCTGCTCCAGACCCTCCTGCCTTCTTTCAGGGCTTAATATCACATTCTTCTCAAGGCATCTGTATATACTGTTCCTTCCTTCTGAAATGCTGTTCCTTAACCCTCTTCATCTAGGTAGCTCTTATCCATCATTCAGCTCTCAACTCAGTTTCATGCCTGTGGCAAAACATTCCTTCTCTCCTAAGACCAGGTCATTCTGCATTTTTTCTCACCATACCTATTCCACTTTGGTGTTCCTTCAGAAATTTCAGGCATATTTTATAGTTATATAATTCTGTAGGGGAATCATTTGATTTAGACCTAAATGTCCCCTTACTCTGTAAACTCCATAAAGGCAAGGATTGTGTCTCTTTTGTTAAATACCAATTTTCCAGTTACTTGTGATGGGCAGAATGACTTTCAAAGATGCCTGCACCTTGCTCCGTGGATCTTGTGTGAACGTTACCTTATGTAGCAAAAGAAACTTTGCAGATTTCATTAAAGTTATGGCCCAGCCTACTCACATGACTCCTTTAAAAGCAGAGACATTTCTCAGAGAGACACCTCAGAAGAGGGTGAGGGCAGAGAGATCTGATGCAGGAGAGTGTGAAGGACTCCACCTACAGCTGCTGAAGGGTGCCAGATAGAAAGCAGGAGAAAGAATGCAAGCTGCCTTTGGTTGGAGACCAAAGACTTGTCTGATGGCCAACAAGGAAAGTAGGAAACTGGGGACTTCAGTCCTACAGCCACAAGGAAGTCGGTTCTGCCAATAACTTGAATGAGCCTGGAAGCAGATTCATCTCCAGAGGCTCCAGAAGGAGCACAACCCTGCTGACACCCTGATTTCCACCTTGTGAAATTTGGAGCAGAGAAACCAGCCCAACCAACCCAGACTTCTGACTAATAGAACTAGGAGATAATAAACGTGTGTTGTTTAAGACTCCTGATTTGTGACAACTTGTTAGCACACAAGACTACATACTCCTTAAATGCACCTGAGGCACCAGGTCCTCAGTAGACACTGAAGGACAAATGGGCAATCTCATTTGCTTCTAAGAATTCAACTGCTGATAGGCCAAAGTTGAGGACTGCCAGCCATATCTGCCTCCCAGACTCCAGGTCTTATGTGTTCAGATACCCCAACAGAGGGCTACCTCTGTGCTCTTGATACCTCAAATTTGACTTGTCCAGAAATGAACCCCTTCCATTTCCCCAGCTATTCTTGGTTTTTCAGCACTGATTTTCTCCCTTCCTTCACTCTCCTTGTTCAAGGCAGCCATAATTCCTGTGATCGTATCTCATAGCCTTCCTGTCCTCTAGCCCATTGTTGCTTTTCGGGTTCAAGTCTCCTGTCTCTTCTACATCCTTCCCTCCCTCTTTCTCAGGCTATAGGTCCTTATAGATCTGCATACAGTACTCTCTACCACTGCCGTAAGCCTCTATTCCTGGTGCTGCTCTGCTGGTGATTCTGGATCCCCTTTCTAGAGGCAGTCCAAAGGTCATCTTCTCAAACTTTTCAAAACAGCTCCCTGCCCTACCCCTACATCCAGGGAGCCTTGAGTCTTGTGTCCAGCCCATTCTTTCCTACGCACTGTTTATATGACCCACTATGTATTATTAGACTTAGGTGCCTGTCTATTCACTTGTGCATCCTAGAATCCGGCAGAGGGCCTGGGGGTGTGGCTGTAGTGACTAATGCTGGAGAAATGGATGCAGGAACCAAGGAGTTCTCTAACTGCCTGCTTTTATGTCTGTGAACAGTTCTAGACAAATGCTACTTAAAATGTGTGTCTCTGGACAGCAGTGAAGGCAACATCTGCAGAAGTGCAACTTCTCATTCTTCCCTCCACCCCTACCCTCCACCGACCAGAATCTCTGAGAGTGGTACCTGGGCATCTGTATGTAAACAAGCCCTCCAACTACTACGGTATCACTACTACGAGGAACGTAAAAAATGTAACAAACTAGTGAATCCAGCAAAAAGAAGCAGACACAGACATAGAGGACAAGCTAGTGGTAACAGCAGGGAGAGTGGGGAGGAGTGGCCGGCAAAATAGGTGTAGGGGATTAAGAGGTACCAACTATTAGGTATAAAATAAGCTACAAGGATATATTGTACAACATGGGGAACATAGCCAGTATTTTATAATAACTATAAATGGAGTGTGTGTACATTCTCACTTACTCAGTCATATTCAGCTCTTTTGTGACCCCATGGGCTGCGGCCCACCAGGATCTTCTATCCATGGGATTTTCCAGGCAAGAATACTGCAGTGGGTGGCCATTTCCTCCTGCAGGGATCTTCCTGACCCAGAAATCGAATCTTTGCCTCCTGCATTGGCAGGTGGATTCTTTACCACCTGGGAATCCGTAAAGGTGGAGTATAACCTTTTAAAATTGTGAATCATTATTTTGTACACCAATAATTTATCTAGGATTGTATAGCAACTATATAGTCAATAAACAAAATTTTAAAAAAGCCCTCCAGGGAAATTGGATGTACCCTACTTTGAGAACTACTGCTCTAGAATGTTCCTTGGATTTATTTCTAGTGAATCCAGTAGGATGCTGAGCTCCCATTGTAATCAACCAAAATCCACGACTAGAGGGAGGGAGGGCGATGGGAGATGCCCAGCCCCAGAGGAGAGAGCGCCAGTACCTGACATAGCCCGGAACCCCACAGGTACACGTGAGACCAGACAGCAAAGGTCTGAAGGTAAACTGAGAAGCACTTTTAGGTTCTGGAGTTCACATGAAGGCGGTGCATTTTTGTGGCTTTGTTTTTCTGTTGAAACGGGCACCACTGGAATGTTGCTCTGCCACAAAACACATTAGAATAAAAGAGAAAAGGGTGGAGATCTGTTTAAAGAACTCCAGAGGGTAAGCTGAAGTATCTGCGAGATTTTTCCTCCAAAGGTAGGGTCTGGCAACGTTGAAAAGTAGAAAAATCCAGAACCAGTTTCTTTTATTTCTCAAAATCTGGCTTTTCCCAGCCCATAATTGACTTCTGGACCCTCAGCCTGACTTGTGTGGTCCTGGTTTGCTTATAAGAGCAGCTTTTCATGCGTCAGGATGATTATCACTGGCACCCAGTGACACAGGCAGTTCAGGAGACAGCCTTGCTCTGGGGGGAAAGGGAACCCACCAGCTGCCTTCCTGAAACCCTGCTGCTGACCATACATCTCATTCCTTCTCAGACGGGATCAGACCCGGCCAGCAGAGTAATCGTGTGGGTCTCACTTACCTTTCTCTTACAGATATTGGTTGTATGCGGACCAGGGGATTAAGAGGCACAAACACTAGGTATAAAATAAGCTATAAGGATACACTGTAGAACACAGGGAATATAGCTAATATTTTACAATAACTATATGGTTGTCTCTGTGTGTATGTGTACACTTACATGTAAGTATTTTTGTTTGACTTGATATAGCAAGACAGTAGTTTTTCAGCAAAGACCTACTGTATAATCACAGGGTTATCTTGTGATAACCTATAATGGAAAAGACTCTCTCTCTCTCCATATATATGGTCTTCCCAGGTGGCTCAGTGGTAAAGAATCCACTTGCTAATGCAGGAGATGCCAGAGACATGGGTTCAATCCCTGGATTGGGAAGATCCCTGGGTCCCCCAAGAGGAAATGGCAACCCACTCCAGTACTCTTGCCTGGAAAACCAGGTCAGAGGAGTCTGGCAGGCTACAGTCTATGGGGTCGCAAAGAGTCAGACACACATGAGTGACTGAAAGCAGACATGTGTGTGTATGTATATATATAAAACTATTATATATATTTATATATAAGTATATAAAACGATGTCACTTTGTATACCTGAAACTAACACAACATTGTAAATCAACTACATTTCAATAAAACTTTTAAAGAAAGAAGCATGTACTTTTTTTTTCACCTATAATTCAATAACCAAGTAATCACAAATGGTGAAAATAAAATCTTTGAAAGGTTTCTCAATTACTGAGTTACCCTTTTAACTTTCTTCCAAGCAGTTTTTATAAAACACTCTCGGAACAGTAATGCTTGTAATTGTACCCAAGTGAATCAGTGTAGTTTTCAGCAGTTCCAGGAGGTAATGGGGATGTATTAAGCCTTTGAAAAAAGATGGGCTCCACTGAAGTAATTTCACTTACTTGGCCCAAGTGAGGCTGGCATGGAAAGAATGCGAGCATTCCTCAAACCAAGGCGTGCTATTTTCCATTCTTTGGGACTTGAATGTGTTTTTTGGTCAAAATATTAAGATTTAAGAAATATCTGTTGGATTCTTTTTAAGTAGGGATGTTAAACATTTATTTTCTTTAGAAATTTGTATTCAAATATTTGCATAGAAAATTAGGAGAAAGCTTTATGTGATTCTAGAAAAATAATGATTTCTCAACTACCTAAAATAATTCCATAAAATTACCATCTTCATTTAAAGTTGTATTAATTATCTTTACAACATTTTAAAATTACACTGGTCATTGCTTTCAGTACAGCCTACAGCTTAAACAAGAATAATACCATTCCTTTTCTAACATTTGGGTAACTAATGAATTAGCTTCAGATTTGAGATTACTTTTTGAGGAGATAACTGCCTTTTGCACTCTCTGTAAAAGTCAATTATATTAGAGAAATATGAGCAGATGGCCTTAACTTGCTCTGTATATTACCAGAAATAGATGAAGAAAAACTACTCCTTTGGAATTTTGTTGAGTAATCAGGCTGATAGCTTTTAGATTTTCTTTGTCTCCGACTCAGTTAATTCGTTCAGTGTGCCGTTATACCAAAGAGAGCTGGTGGTCCCTGTTCTGCAGCTCAACTAGCCATGATACCTAAAAGACCAGGGTGGATGTAGAAGTAATTCTGTCCAGCATGAAATTCAATGGCAGTTTCCTCAGGTTTTTTTTTTTTTTCCCTGTTTCCCATGTGCTCTAGAAGTGATAGACTTTTTTTTTCTTCTTTTAGTCACTGCTCAGCCAGGGGTGGTTTTTACTCACTTTAGAAGTTGTTACTCTCAGGCCAAATAGAAATAACTCTTACAGGATTAATATCTTAAAGCAGAATTCTCCTGAAACTTGAAATGTCTGCTTTTGAATTTTATTTATTTATTTTTCACCATTTATCATTTATTTATTTATTATTATTTTTTTAACTTTACAATACTGTATTGGTTTTGCCATACATCAACATGAATCTGCCACGGGTGTAAATGTGTTCCCCATCCTGAACTCCCCTCCCACCTCCCTCCCCATACCATCCCTCTGGGTCATCCCAGTGCACCAGCCCCAGGCATCCTGTATCTGCATCGAACCTGGACTGGCACTTCGTTTCTTACATGATATTATCCATGTTTCAATGCCATTCTCCCAAATCATCCCACCCTATCCCTCTCCCACAGAGTCCAAAAGACTGTTCTATACATCTGTGTCTCTTTTGCTGTCTCACATACAGGGTTATCGTTACCATCTTTCTAAATTCCACATATATGTGTTAGTATACTGTATTGGTGTTTTTCTTTCTGGCTTACTTCACTCTGTATAATCGGCTCGAGTTTCATCCATCTCATTAGAACTGATTCAAATGTATTCTTTTTAATGGCTGAGTAATACTCCATTGTGTATATGTACCACAGCTTTCTTATCCATTCATCTGCTGATGGACATCTAGGTTGCTTCCATGTCCTGGCTATTATCAACAGTGCTGTGATGAACACTGGGGTACACGTGTCTCTTTCAATTCTGGTTTCCTTGTTGTGTATGCCCAGCAGCGGGATTGCTGGGTCATAAGGCAGTTCTATTTCTAGCTTTTTAAGGAATCTCCACAGTATTCTCCATAGTGGCTGTACTAATTTGCATTCCCACCAACAGTGTAAGAGGGTTCCCTTTTCTCCACACCCTCTCCAGGATTTATTGCTTGTAGACTTTTGGATCGCAGCCATTCTGACTGGTGTGAAATGGTACCTCATTGTGGTTTTGATTTGCATTTCTCTGATAACGAGTGACGTTGAGCATCTTCTCATGTGTTTGTTAGCCATCTGTATATCTTCTTTGGAGAAATGCCTATTTAGTTCTTTGGCCCATTTTTTGATTGGGTCATTTATTTTTCTGGAATTGAGCTTCAGGAGTTGCTTGTATATTTTTGAGATTAGTTGTTTGTCAGTTGCTTCATTTGCTATTATTTTCTCCCATTCTGAAGTCTGTATTTTCACCTTGCTTATAGTTTCCTTTGTTGTGCAGAAGCTTTTAATTTTAATTAGGTCCCATTTGTTTATTTTTGCTTTTATTTCCAGTATTCTGTTGTTTAGTTGATAAGTCATGTCTGACTCTTGCAACCCCTTTTGCCATTTCCTCTTCCAGGGGATATTCCTGACCCAGGGATCAAACCTGAGTCTCCTGCCCACGTCTTCTCTATTGGCAGGTGAGTTCTTACCCCTGAGCTGTATTTAGTTGCATGTTAAAGATTTAAGCCTAATTCCCAAGATCACCTTGCACTTTTCAGAGTGTTGGCTGGAGCTTCCCATCACTCTGGCTATAGAGTGGAGGCCCCTACCCCTTGTCTCTCTAGTGTGCTCTTGTTGTTGCAAGAAATAGAGTGTGGTGAGAGAGGACCGCCACATCCCATGTCTTGTCTGAGTCCCTGGGACAGCTGCCAAGTGTGAGTTCTTGACTTTATAGGAAAGAATTCAAGAAGCAATAGTAAAGTGAAAGGTTTATTCAGGTGGAAATATACCCCACAAACACAGTGTGGACCATCTCAGAAGAGAGAGGGAGTACCAGGATACAGGGTTGTCAGTCTCTATAGGCTCTGATGTTAGCTGCTCAGTCATGTCTGACTCCTTGCAACCAAATGGACTGTAGCCTGCTTGCTAGGCTTCTCTGTGCATGGAATTTTCCAGGTAAGAATACTGGAGTGAGTTTACTATATTTCTTCCTTCAGGGGATCTTCCCAACCCAGGGATCAAGCCTGTATTTCTTGTATCTCCTGCATTACAGGCAGAGTCTTTATGCTGAGCCATCAGGGAAGTCAGTATTTATAGGGGTAGTAATTTCGTAGACTAATGAATTGGAAGAGTATTTAAGCTATTTTGGGGAGGAGGTGGGAATTTCTAGGAATTGGGCCACACCCACTTATTTACTTTAGTAGTCGGCCTCGGAACAGTCCCCAGGGCATCCTGGGCTCAGGGTTCAGGGGATGGGGAAGATTGTGGGAGCCTCTGAGGGAGGCCTCCCTATGGGTCAGGTCCCAGCAGCCTCTCCATGAACAGACCTCCTCACTCTCTCAGTTTGACCACTGTAAGTGCCTGGTGGCTCAGATGGTAAAGAATAAACCTGCAATGCAGGATGCCTAGGTTTCATCCCTGGGTTGGGAAGATCTCTGGAGAAGGGAATGGCTACCCACTCCAGTATTCTGACCTGGAGAATTCCATGGACAGAGGAGCCCGGCAGACTACAGTACAGTTCAGTTCAGTCGCTCAATCATGTCTGACTCTTTGCGGCCCTATGGACTGAAGCACTTCAGGCTTCCCTGTCCATCACCAACTCCTGGAGCTCACTCAAGCTCATGTCCATTGAGTTGGTGATGCCATCCAATTATCTAATCCTCTGTCACCCCTTCTCCTCCTACCTTCAAACCTTCCCAGCATCAGGGTCTTTTCCAAGAAGTAAGTTCTTCACCTCAGGTGGCCAAAGGATTGGAGTTTCAGCTTCAGCATCAGTCCTTCCAATGAATATTCAGGACTGATTTCCTTTAGGATGCACTGGTTGGATCTCCTTGCTGTCCAAGGAACTCTCAAGAGTCTTCTCCAACACCACAGTTCAAAAGCATCAATTCTTCAGCGCTCAGCTTTCTTTATGGTCCAACTCTCACATGCATACATGGCTACTGGAAAAATCACAGATTAGTTGGACCTTTCTTGTCAAAGTAATGTCTCTGCTTTTTAATGTGCTGTCTAGGTTGGTCATAGCTTTTCTTCCAAGGAGCAAGCATCTTTTAATTTCATGGCTGCAGTCACCATCCATAGTGATTTTGGAACCCAAGAAGATAAATTTTGTCACTGTTTCCACTGTTTCCCCATCTATTTGCCATGAAGTGATGAGACCAGATGTCATGACCTTAGTTTTCTGAATGTCGAGTTTTAAGCCAGCTTTTTCACTTCTCTTTCACTTTTATCAAGAGGTTCTTCAGTTCCTCTTCACTTTCTGCTTTAAGGGTGGTGTCATCTGCATATCTGAGGTTATTGATATTTCTCCCAGCAATCTTGATTCCAGCTTGTGTTTCTTCCAGCCCAGCATTTCTCATGATGTACTCTGCATATAAGTTAAATAAGCAGGGTGACAGTATACAGCCTTGACATACTCCTTTTCCTATTTGGAACCAATCTGTTGTTCCATGCCCAGTTCTAACTATTGCTTCCTGACCTGCATATGGATTTCTCAGGAGGCAGGTCCAGTGGTCTGGTATTTCCATCTCTTTAAGAATTTTCCATAATTTGTTGTGATCCACAGAGTCAAAGTGTTTGGCATAGCAGTAAAATACTAGATGCCAAAGTACATGAAACTGTATTGAAATTTTGAGCAAATTTAGAGATCCATCATTCTATTCATACTAAGTCAAACAAGTGAAATCAAAATGTCATAAATTTTTTAGCTAGGCAAAAATTCACAAGCTTTCTAAAATATATATAATATTATACATTCTATTTACATGTGTGTGTATTACAAAAATTTTTCTACTATGCTTGATGAAGGCTTGAAAAAGAATATCATAGAAAAAGAGATGGGGAAATTGGGAAACATAAACTAAATGAAATGGGAGAAATACCTCAATTTTAAATGCCCCATTTAAACTGCCACAATGGTGTGGCTCTTTCTGTGTATGAGTCTACCCATATGTCTATCCACAGGTACTGTACTCTTTTCCTTCTACTGCAGACTTTACTTGTTTCACTGCTTTCTGTCTTTCTGGGAATTCTTCTCTGCAAAGTGCAAGGGCCAGGGCCTTGTCCCTGACTACTGGTCCAGTGGCTGGGATTCAGCGCTCTCAGCTCTGTGACCCGGCCTGCATCTCTGCCTGGGAACCCAGGCCCTGCTTCATTCGCTGTGGGCCGAGATCAGTCTGTCACACCTTTCTCTACCTGGTCTCCTCTCCCACCCCGCTGTTCTGAGTTCCTTTTCTAACAATGTAGTAAGTAAAATGCCTCTCTGAGTTCTGTGAGCAAATTAATTGAACCTGAGGAGGGAGGTCATTGTAGCATCCTGTGTGTAGGCAGCCCCTCGGAAGCACAGGGACTTGCTGTTGGCCTTTGCAGCTGAAGGGGGCCCAGTGTTGTGGGACTGAGCCTTAGCCTTTGGGAGCTGATGCTGTCTCTGGGTGGATGGTGTCAGAAGTGTTGTTGCACATCCAGGGGGGTTGGAGAACTGGTGTGGGGAGAAAAAGCACACACTGGGCTGGGAGCAGAACTGTAGCTCTTTTGGGTGCTGGCATGCTCCAGGGGGAACTTACTTTCAGTAGTAAACAGGCAGAGGCCTGACTGTTCAGCAGCTCTCCCTGTGTGTCCACCTGCAGGCTGCCTGCTGGTACTTTCTGCACCCTCCACCTGTGATGTTTATTAATAAAGTATGTGCTCTGCTAAATTGCTTCAGTTGTGTGACCCTATGGACTGTAGCTCACCAGACCCCTCTGTCCATAGGGTTCTCCAGGCAAGAATACTGGAGTGGGCTGCCATGCCCTCCTCCATGGGATCTTCCCAACTCAGGGATGGAACCAAGTCTCTTATCCCTCCTGAATTGGCAGGTGTGTTCTTTACCATTAGCACCACCTGGGAAACCCTTTCTAGTTAAGGCAGTGGGCTTATTCTGGGAACTCAGTGGTCCCGAGTTTCAACAGGCTTTCAGCTCCTCACCACACTCCACTTCTCTCCAATCAGCTTGGTGCCTACCTTCCATCTCCCAGCTCCTTTTCCCCAGGCGGTTGTCATGGCTGGTGGGCTGGGAGCAGACTGAGTGGCACCTCTGGTCTCTTCTCTCCCTCCAGGGCTCTTCATGTGGGGTCCATTGCTCTTCAGTCAAAGCTCCATGTTCCTAACCCAGACCCCTTTCCTGAGATGTGCCCTCTTCTGGGGAGCCCCTTCCTCTGCCCTGGATTCTGCTGACTGGTCTCACTGCTCTAATGCCTCTTGCCTTTTCCTGGAAATCATACTGCCGTGGATGCCATTTATGACCCCTTGAGACACGTTGAGAGTCTTTACTCTGTTTTCAATACACCCGTGTGAACAATATAATAACTCACTTTTTAAATGTAGTTTTTTAATTGAAGGATAATTGCTTTGCAGAATTTTGTTGTTTTCTGTCAAACCTCACCATAAATCAGCCATAGGTATACATACATGTATCCCCTCCCAACAATATAACTCTTAACTCTTTATTTTTTGCCTTTTTATACTGTTCATGGGATTCTTATGGCAAATACAGATGCTGATGCTGGGAAAGATTGAAGGCAAAAGGAGAAGAGGGTGACAGAGGACGAGATAGTTGGATGGCATCACCGATTCAATGGACATGGGTTTGAGCAAGCTCTAGGAGATGGTGAAGGACAAGGAGGCCTGGTATGCTGCAGTACGTGGGGTTGCAAAGAGTTGGATATGACTGACTGAACAACGGCAATGACTGTTTGTTTTATTTTTTTAATTAATTCATTTATTTTAATTGGAGGCTAATTACTTTACAATATTGTAGTGGTTTTTGCCATACATTGACATGAATCAGCCATGGGTGTACATGTGTTCATTTTGTCTCTTCCCCCATTGGACTGTTGAAACTCGGTGGTTTCACAGGGTAAGCCCATTGCCTTAATTAGTAAACACCAAATAAGTAAAGAAGGATTGAATAATGGTATTAGAGGAATGGAGGGTGATTCTAAACATGGGCATAGTGCCTGTTAAACTCTGGAAAAAAACCTGTGCTGAAGCTCAATGACCAGGAATCAGCCACACTAGGGCTTTCCCATTCGGTCTACGTAAAGTCTGGGGGGAATTTGGGGAATACATGGAGAATGAGGTCAAGGGGCTGGCAGAGGGCTGGAACTGGGAGGCAGGCGCAGGCGAGACCTCTGCCTGCAGACCAGAAGGGAGTGATTTCTTGTTTCCACCTCCTGTCCCTCCTGAGAAGATGCAGGCCTGCATCCTGCCTCTGCTTCTGGACCCTTTCTTCCACCTGTCAGACATCTCCCAGAGCCTTCTCATGGGTGACACAGAAGCTGGAACTCTGCAGGCCACACAGACTGCAAAATGCAATTTTCAGGCTTCAAACTTCCATGATTTCAAAGAGAGAATTAAAGAGAACTAGCCAGAGAATTCCCTGACAGCCCACTGGTTAGGACTCTGGGCTCTCACAACAGAGGACCTGGGTTTGAGGCTCCGTCGGGGAACTAAGATCCCACAAGTCACACAGTGTGGCCAGAATATTAACAGATAGATAGACAGATAGAACTACCCAGGCCCTTCCAGCCCCACAAGGGGTTTTCTGGGGTTTTCTGGGGTTTTGCAGCAGCATCCAGGCAGGGTAGTCACTGTGTTTCTCACCAGAGCCTTAAAGCTCTGGATCTTAGTGCTGCAGGAAGCGCCTGAGGAGCCAGGAGTCTTGCCCTCAGCCCCGTCCCTGCCTAACAGTGCCACACACTCGCAGGCTCTCTAATCTGAGGAAGGCCTCCCAGAAGCTCAAAGAGGAGTATTTGAGTCTCTCTCCCTGCCTCAGGGCCCGTAGTCTTGCCACAGCCAGACCGAGGGGCACACCGGCTGGGCCGCCTCTCATCTGATCCCCTCTGAATCGCTCTGCCATCTGCCCCGAGCCTGAACCGCCTCGAGTCCTGCGTCTTCCTTCTCCTGATGCTAAACAGGGAATCCTGGCTTTGGGTGTGACGCTCTCCTAGTCTGTGCATGTCTTCCTCACTGTCTCCTTAGCGAGGTCACACTGGCGGATGGAAACCAGGAACTATGGGGAGTACTTTCACTGCAAAAATCGTTAGGGGCTATGAATAGGTCTTTTTTTTTTCCCTTAAAGAACTGACTGCAGCTGGACATTTACCAGCTTTCCCCAGTCTGTCTATTTTGAAACAAACCTAAGCTGTGGTGCAGAGATGTCTTTCCTCTTGGTGGGGTTCTGCCTTCTTGCTGAGACAATGACTGCTTGACTTGTCGTGGCCAGGACAGTAATTGGATATCATTTAAAATTTTATTCTCTGACAGTCACCTTCCATTTGTTGCCTTGTGGAAGTCTTATATGTATCCTTCTGTCTTTTTTTTATGAATGAAGAAACTTTCATTAACTCTATCTTAACTATTTTATGAATGAAGAAACAGATGAAAGAGAGATAAGCAAACTGCTATAGGCCATTCGATCAATCGCTGCCATTGCCCTTCTATCCTGCCGTCCCTAGAGCCTCTCTGTATGAGGGTCAGGTCAAGGAAGATGTCCCATTTCTGCAAGCCTGGGATCCCAGGGTTTTCAGCAATACTTTTCTGCATTTAGCACAAGCTTATTTTCCCCTTCTGAAAGTCTCACTCTGACAGTCATAGAGTTTTGGTGCAAAACAAAAGAAAACACTGGAATGATATTTTGAATCTGAAATAAAATTGGAAAAGACCTGATATAAAGGTTTTCCACATTTGGAGTTGTTGGACTTTGAGGGTGGAGCATTTTAAGGAATCCAGGAGGGAGCAATACAGGCATCCTATACACATCATATTTGCTAAAGAAAAATGGAAAAAATAAAGCCCATTGGTATTTTCTTGTAAGTGATGACAAAGTAAAATTTAAAAATGTTTATTATTACTGAGTACATTCTCGTAATATAGGGCTGCCAAATTTAACAAAAAAAAATGCTGGACACAAAGTTAATTTTGAACTTTAGATATGCATTGAGTATGTTTTGTTTTTTAATATAAATATGTCCCAAATATTGGGAGAATCTGGCAATGAGAGAGCAACTATCCTAGAGTAGTAGGATATTTGCTTTCTGTTTTCTTCAGTTGGTTGTTATTTTGGGGTGGATAAACTTTTCCATCATTTTGATAGCCATCCTAAAGATTATTTGGTTTATGTGTTTTAGTTGACCAATAGAGCCAGCGTTCACATGAATATCTAAAGAACCAATTGCTCTTTGTCATACTTTTTGTGACATGTGTACTTTTGTCTTTATTACAAATTTGGGGTTAGGAAAATATGAGGGTCATTTTACAGTAAAAGGGTGAAAGTATCACCCAGCCATCAGGAATGGAAAAATGGAGAATCCCTGGGATAGGAATAAAGGAGAAGGAAAGAACTCTTACAAGATCGAAACTACGCATTCTTAAGACTGTTGTTAATAACTGTGTCCAAGGAGAACGACTTAATTCAGGCTGTGATGATAACAAAGTACTGTCAACTTGAAAACATCACACTGTGTGAGAGTTGTGAGTTAAGTTTTATTTGGGGAAAAATGAGGACTATGGCCCAGGAGATAACACTCAGATAGCTCTGAGAAACTGCTCCAAAGAGGTAGGGAAGCAGGTCAGTATATATGTGATTTTGGTGAAGGGGGAGTACATGCAATCAAGCACATATTTTTTTTTTTTTAATTGTCATACACTTTTTTAAAAATTTTATTTTTATTTTACTTTACAAACTGTATTGGTTTTGCCATACAGCAACATGAATCCACCACGGGTGTATACGAGCTCCCAATCCTGAATCCGCCTCCCACCTCCCACCCCATATCATCTCTCTGGATCATCCCCATGCACCAGCCCCAAGCATCCTGTATCCTGTATCGAACATAGACTGGCACTTTGTTTCTTACATGATAGTACACATGTTTCAATACCATTCTCCCAAATCATCCCACCCTCTCCCTCTCCCTCAGAGTCCAAAAGTCCGTTCTATACATCTGTGTCTCTTTTGCTGTCTCACATACAGGGTCATCATTACCATCTTTCTAAATTCCATATATGTGTGTCAGTATACTGTATTGGTATTTTTCTTTCTGGCTTACTTCACTCTGTATAATCGGCTCGAGTTTCATCCATCTCATTAGAACTGATTCAAATGTATTCTTTTTAATGGCTGAGTAATACTCCACTGTGTATATGTACCACAGCTTTCTTATCCATTCATCTGCTGATGGACATCTAGGTTGTTTCCATGTCCTGGCTATTATAAACAGTGCTGCAATGAACATTGGGGTACATGTGTCTCTTTCAATTCTGGTTTCCTTGTTGTGTATGCCCAGCAGTGGGATTGCTGGGTCATAAGGCAGCTCTATTTGCAATTTTTTAAGGAATCTCCACACTGTTCTCCATAGTGGCTGTACTAGTTTGCATTCCCACCAACAGTGTAAGAGGGTTCCCTTTTCTCCACATCCTCTCCAGCACTTATTGCTTGTAGACTTTTGGATCACAGCCATTCTGACTGATGTGAAATGGTACCTCATTGTGGTTTTGATTTGCATTTCTCTAATAATGAGTGATGTTGAGCATCAGACAGAAATATAGATCAATGGAACAAAATAGAAAGCCCAGAGATAAATCCACACACCTATGGACACCTTATCTTCAACAAAGGAGGCAAGAATATACAATGGAGTAAAGACAATCTCTTTAACAAGTGGTGCTGGGAAAACTGGTCAACCACTTGTAAAAGAATGAAACTAGATCACTTTCTAACACCACACACAAAAATAAACTCAAAATGGATTAAAGAGCTAAACATAAGACCAGAAACTATAAAACTCCTAGAGGAGAACATAGGCAAAACACTCTCTGACATAAATCACAGCAGGATCCTCTATGATCCACCTCCCAGAATACTGGAAATAAAAGCAAAAATAAACAAATGGGATCTAGTTAAAATTAAAAGTTCTGCACAACAAAGGAAACTATAAGCAAGGTGAAAAGAGAGCCTTCTGAATGGGAGAAAACAATAGCAAATGAAGCAACTGACAAACAACTAATTTCAGAAATATACAAGCAACTTATGCAGGTCAACTCCAGAAAAATAAACTACCCAATCAAAAAATGGGCCAAAGAACTAAATAGGCAAGCACATTTTTTTTAAGGAAGGTTTCTGCTAGTCACAAGGAGCAGCATTAGTCACCATGAAGGATTTTAGTGCTTTTATAGATATGGCAGATACAAGAATTGGGCTCATAAAATTGGCTTCTGAAAACATCCAACTATCTGAAGACCTGTTCTGCCAGTTTTCCCCAGAGCACAGAATGCCTCATTTCTGCTCTCCACCCTGCACTCTTTCAGGGGGTGTTGAAGGTCAGCAATTGTAGCAGCACATGATTTAATCCTTGTAGAAGTGGATGGCAAATGCCCACGGCAAGTACCAACTTGTAGTTGACAGTATTGTAGGCTGTGTGGCTTGTAACAAAAGGAGTTTACTTCTTGAAGTTCTGAGGCCTGGAAGCCTGCAGTCAGGGTTGACTGTACAGCTGGGTTCTGCAGGGTGCCTTCTGGGTGGCAGACTTTGGCCTTCTCACTGCTGTGCCTTCACACGGCAGAAAAAGAGTGAGCTAGCTCTGAGGTCTAGTTTATAAGGGGTGCTAAATGGTATAGACCTAACAGAAGCAGAAGATATTAAGAAGAGGTGGCAAGAATATACAGAAGAACTATACAAAAAAGATCTTCATGACCAAGATAATCACGATGGTGTGATCACTCACCTAGAGCCGGACATCCTGGAATGTGAAGTCAAGTGGGCCTTTGAAAGCATCACTATGAATAAAGATAGTGGAGGTGATGGAATTCCAGATGAGTTATTTCAAATCCTATAAGATGATACTGTGAAAGTGCTGCACTCAGTATGCCAGAAAATTTGGAAAACTCAGCAGTGGCCACAGGACTGAAAAAGGTCAGTTTTCATTCCAATTGCAAAGAAGGGCAATGCCAAAGAATGCTCAAACTATCGCACAATTGCACTCACCTCACATGCTTGTAAAGTAATGCTCAAAATTCTCCAAGCCAGACTTCAGCAATACATGAACCGTGAACTCCCAGATGTTCAAGCTGGTTTTGGAAAAGGCAGAGGAACAAGAGATCAAATTGCCAACATCTGCTGGATCATGGAAAAAGCAAGAGAGTTCCAGAAAAAACATCTATTTCTGCCTTCTTGACTATGCCAAAGCCTTTGACTGTGTGGATCACAATAAACTGGAAAATTCTGAAAGAGATGGGAATACCAGACCATCTGACCTGCCTCTTGAGAAATCTGTATGCAGGTCAAGAAGCAACAGTTAGAACTGAACATGGAACAACAGACTGGTTCCAAATAGGAAAAGGAGTACATCAAGGCTGTATATTGTCACCCTGCTTATTTAACTTATATGCAGAGTACATCATGAGAAACGCTGGGCTGGATGAAGCACAAGCTGGAATCAAGATTTCTGGGAGAAATATCAATAACCTCAGATATGCAGATGACACCACCCTTATGGCAGAAAGTGAAGAGGAACTAAAAAGCCTCTTGATGAAAGTGAAAGAGGAGAGTGAAAAAGTTGGCTTAAAGCTCAACATTCAGAAAACGAAGATCTTGGAATCCAGTCCCATCACTTCATGGGAAATAGATGGGGAAACAGTGGAAACAGTGTTAGACTTTATTTTTGGGGGCTCCAAAATCACTGCAGATGGTGACTGCAGCCATGAAATTAAAAGATGCTTACTCCTTGGAAGAAAAGTTATGACCAACCTAGATAGCATATTGAAAAGCAGAGACATTACTTTGCCAACAAAGGTCCGTCTAGTCAAGGCTATGGTTTTTCCTGTGGTCATGTATGGATGTGAGAGTTGGACTGTGAAGAAGGCTGAGCACCGAAGAATTGATGCTTTTGAACTGTGGTGTTGGCGAAGACTCTTGAGAGTCCCTTGAACTGCAAGGAGATCCAGCCAGTCTGTTCTGAAGGAGATCAGCCCTGGGATTTCTTTGGAGGGAACGATGCTGAAGCTGAAACTCCAGTACTTTGGCCATCTCAAGTGAAGAGTTGACTCATTGGAAAAGACTCTGAGGCTGGGGGGGATTGGGGGCAGGAGGAGAAGGGGACGACAGAGGATGAGATGGCTGGATGGCATCACTGACTCGATGGATGTGAGTCTGAGTGAACTCCAGGAGTTGGTGATGGACAGGGAGGCCTGGCGTGCTGAGACTCACGGGGTCGCAAGGAGTCGGACACAACTGAGTGACTGAACTGAACTGAATCTCATTTATAGGGACTCCACCTGTCTGACCTAATTGCCTCCTAAAAGCTCCACCTCCAAATACTACTACATTGGGAGTTAGGATACCCACATATGTATTTTAGGGTGATGGACATACAGACAATAACAATGAACCAATGTTTTGGAAGCCAAAAATGGGCTAATACAAATAAAAATGAAGTCTAACAGAGTATCAGTCTAGAACTTAGTAAGACACATAATTTGTCCTATTTAGTTATACAAATATAGTAACAGTTTGCCAAACAGACTGTACAAATATCTTGGACCAAGACCAAAAATTCAGAAAAAATGGCAATTCCTGTATCTCAGGAGCCACACATACTGATGCTTGAATGTAGGATGTGCGGAGTAGTCACAAATGCTGATTTCCATATGGTAAAAACACATTCCAGGGGTTCCCCGGTAGCTCAGTGGTAAAGAATCCATCTGCAATGCAGGAGACGTGGGTTTGAACTCTGGGTCAGGAAGATCCCCTGCAGAATGAAATGGCAACCCACTCCAGTATTCATGCCTGGGAAGCCCCATGGACAGAGGAACCTTGTGGGCTATAGTCCATGGGGTCACAAAGAGTCAGACATGACTTAAGAGACTAAACAACAACAACAAAATCACATTCCACTGCAAACAGGATGAACACAGACTGGGTCAGGGTGACCTTTCATGGCAGGCAGGTGGCCCTATACCTGCAAGACGGGCCAGGCCTGAACTGGTTGTCACAGGCCAGTTCATTGTGAGCCTGGGTTGAGCTTTCCCAAACTCAGGTTGACCTTATGCATAGAATCTCCTGGAAGCATGCCTGTGGTTTTCTTGATCTGGTATGGTAAACTCACTTTTGGAGGCATTTTTACATTTCAATATTAATGCTGTATCCTTTTGAGCAAATGGTATAATTTCCTTAGCACATTGGTTGTGCCCTGGCAGAGAGGAGAGAATTCTGTTTCAGCTGATTGTTTTGCTAACACTGCAGATACACTTGGGGATTTCTATGTGGCTCTTGCCTCTGCTGCCTGCTTTTCCCTGCCCTAGCAAAGATTACCAAGGCCTAAAATGTCAGTAACTGGTGACAGGCATCTCTGATTTCTTAATCTCCTCTTAGGTTACCCTGACAACATCTCTGGTGAAACATATCCATACACCAACAGGACAAACTACTTAAAGAAAAACAAAGCTAAATATAGTAGAGGCTGATAAGCTGAATTAGAATTAAGAGGTGTGTGCCTATGTATATATTTTAAATGACTACCTACTTAGCTGACTTGAAAATTCACTTAATAGCCAATGGATGCATTACAGAAATCAAAGAAACAATTTGTATGAGAAATATTTTCTTTCATTTCCTAACTCCCTTAAAGTTTTCAGCTAATAGTGCCTGAAAAGAAATAGATTTTTTTCTGGATCTGTTAGTGGATTTAGCCTCCTGATTTTATCTGAGTCATGCTTTGGAAACAATAAAAACATCTTGTACTTTTGTGGAAGTACACATCTATGAAGTACCTTCATCTATGACTTAAAAATCAGCTGTAAACATATATTAAATATCAAACATACCTCTTTTTCCAAATTAATTTCTGAGTAAATTTATAGTAAAGTGAAAGTTTGGAGCTAAAACCACTAGACTGAGCTGGATTTTAAATGGGTGAAAATTGAATTGGGATTAGATGGAGGCATGTTGGCTCTGAGTCTGTAAAGGCATCCAAAAGGAGCCCTTGCATTTTTAACATTCTTAAACAATTTTCTCTCCACTTGTGTAGCCTGTCCTATTTGCTGGATCATTCCCTAAAATGTTTTCATCCCTTTATTACACAAGGCACAATCTTGTCTTGGTTTTTGGTTGCTTGGTTACTGGGTCTCCAACTTTGTTGTGTGGAATCACCTGGAGAGTTCTTTATGCTCTGGTGAACAGAGCCCCACCTCCTGAAAGCTGAATTCAAAGAAGGGCTAGGCCTCTGTATATTACTAATAAGCTTCCCAGGTGATTTAAATGTTTAGAGTTTAGGGCTCAGAAAACGAGCTTAGGTCCAAAATATCCATTCCAGTATTATAGGACTCCAGGATGTGATTTTACTGTATCCTGGTACGTTCTTACTTCTGACAATCCCTCAATAATTCCCTTACCCCTTTGCTTCTTGAAGCATGTCCCAGACTAGTATTGTGTACATCACCTAGAAGCCGGTGAAAAATACGGAATTCCAGGACATGCCCCAGACCTACTAAGTCAGAATCTACTTTAATGAGATCCCAGTTGCCTTGTACATTACAGTCTGAAGAGCACTACCTTAGAACAAAGCTGACTGGATTCTTTCTCCACATTCATGGGCTCATTTCCAAGCTGGATTTGTAATTGTCTACTATTATTGTATGAAATAGCCTCTTTTTTCTTCCCAAGGGTAGTTTACCACCCCTTCTGATCTGGGAACTTTTCCAAAATAATTCCAGTTTATATTACCCTTGCAGATTTCTGGCAGCCCGTGGCAGGTGAGATCTAGTAAGTGTCTCCCACAGTGTTTGCACATCACTTTCATGAGGCCAACCGAAGCTGAAAAAATTAAATAATTCCTCATGCTTGTCATTCTCCTTCTAGCCATAGGGCACTTGTATATGTGGTTTTTGCTACTCAGAACTCTGCCTCTTTACCTTAAAAAAATAATAATAATTAACTCCTAATTTTCCATTTGAGATCAGCTCAAGATTTAATTCCTCAGGGAAACTTCTCTGACTTCAGCGCTGTCCTCAGGGGACTAGACCTTGAACTTGAAGCAGTAGAAAGTAAGGGCCAGGAATTAGGCCTTGGGGACTGAAAGGCAGAGTTGGGAGGGCTACTAAGAGGAGCAAATGCTCCTTTGAAGGCGTAGGAGTAGTAAGTAGTGTTAGTCGCTCATTCGTGTCCAACTCTTTGCTGTCTAATGGACTATAGCCTACCAGGGTCCCCTGTCCAGGGATTCTCTAGGCAAGAGTACTGGAGTGGGTTGCCATTCCCTCCTCCAAGGGAACCTTGTGACCCAGGGAGCCAATCTGGGTCTCCTGCATTGCAGGCACGTTCTTTTGAGGAATTCTTTTGAAGAGGTGGATTCTTTTGAAGGAAAACACCCTTTATTGAACCCCCTAGTTTTCCAAAGATCAAGTTTAATAAGATTAAAGAAGGAAACAAATTACCATGTAGGAGAGTCAGCAGAAACAACAAGCTAGAATTGTAGATGCCTAAAGATTTGAGATATAGAAGCTACCACTGGGAAAATATGATGGGAAGGAAAGAAATATATACTATTTAAAAATATGAAAGGTAGAATTACTTTAAAAAGGAGTAAGCAACAAGACACCACCAGCAGTAACCAGAGAGATTTTTAAAAGAGCTATACAAAACATTTAGAAATGAAAAAATGTAATCACGAAACTAAAAACCTGAATGTATGTTTAAACACTAGTTTAGACAATGCTAAAGAGAGAATTAATGTGAGGATGACAAGATGTGGTGACATTACATAGACTACAACATAGAAAAGAAAGGAAACAAAATAGTAAGAGGAAGTTAAGGCCATGGTTGATGAAATAAAAGTGTCTAATGGTTGAATCTAACTTGTGTTATAAGAATATAAGTAAGGAATGTGGGAGAGGATGCAATTTGGGAAGATAATGCTGAAAATTGCCAGAACCAATGAAAAACGTCCATATGCAAATTGAGAAATTAGAATTTATACAAATAGTTTTAACAAAAGTAAAATTCACACAAATTTGAAGCTGCAAAAAGAAAGGATTGTTTAGATGACCTTAAAATACAGTCAGACTGAAAATATGTATCACCAAGAAAGGAATGAAAATTAGACTTTTAATTACTATTCATTAGCATCCCTGGAAGACAGAAGATATTATAATAATATCTTCAACATATTCAGAGAAAAAACTTCAATTTTGGAAAAAATGTGTTTCAAGAACAAGCATAAAATACACGTTTAGATGAAACAGAGAGGGGACTTACCACAAATAGATTAATACTATTCAAACATACTAAACTATTAACATGAAAAACTGAAAAACAATTTTAATAATAAATCATGGGGATATACATGTATAGATAAAATTAGGAAATTATATTTATTAAAAATGTAAAAATTAGGAAATGAACATTTTTCTTAAGAACACATGGAATTTTTTTTAAAAATTGACCATACACTAGGTCATAGTACAGTAGATTCAAAGGCTTAGCATCATCGAGATCTCCATATTTAATCATGATGCAAATTAAAATAGAAACCAACAATGAAAACAAACAAAACCCAAAAGATATCATACAGTTTAAATTATAAAAAATGCACTTTTAAGGGTTTCCTGTGATAAGGAAAGAATTCCAACAGAAATTTAAAATACTGAGAGATCTATTGATTCCTTTTCATAGTTTCCAGTTTGTTACTAAAGCTTTCAGGTACAGCATTGTAACATTCCCTGCAGTTCAGTTCAGTTCAGTCGCTCAGTAGTGTCTGACTCTTTGTGACCCCATGGACTGCAGCACGCCAGGCTTCACTGTCCATCACCAACTCCTGGAGTGTACTCAAACTCATGTCCATTGAGTTGGTGATGCCATCCAGCCATCTCATCCTCTGCCATCCCCTTCGACTTCTGCCTTCAATCTTTCCTAGCATGACCATTATAAATGTTGACCAGTCATCAACTACTATTCTGTGCTTTATGTGATATCCTTAATGACTGGAATCCCCACTGATCTGTTTTAGTTATGTCTTATATTTGCTTGCTTAATGAGTCTTCTTTTTTTTTGCTGGTTAATTTTTGAATAGTGGACATTTATTTAAAATATTATTTGTAGGAATATTTTGAGGCCTGGAATAGTGATAACTTCTGGAAAGAAATGTGGAAGGTTGGGAGGACAAACTCTGGAGGTCCACAGCCCCAGACAACCTTGATTCTATTAATGCCTGAAGTCCCGTGTACTGGATGAAAAGAAGCACTCCAGGAAGGACTGTTGTTACTGTGTCATGCCCATTGGAAGGGACAGAGCTCAGGGGTCTTTCCTTGAGGAGGGGTAGTTTTGTAAGTTTCCCACACTTGGTGGGGTGTAACCTTTAATTTTACTCAATAAGAATGTAAAGATCACCTCAGGCTTATGGCTGCTTTCTTAGGATCAAATAAAGAGTCGGACACGACTGAGCGACTGAACTGAACTGAATTGAACTGAATTGTGCTCAGGAGTGAAAGAAAGAAAGTGTAAGTGTTAGTTGCTCAGTCATATCCTATTCTTTGAGACCCCATGGACTATAGTCCATCAGGTTCCTCTGTCCATGGAATTCTCCAGGCAAGAATACTGGACTGGGTTGGGATCTTCCCAACCCATGGATTGAGCCTGGGTCTCCTACTCTGCAGGCAGATTATTTACCATCTGAGCCACCAGGGAAGAGCTTTGATTGTGCTTTTCATTACTGAGTTTGTGTTCTTCAAAAATTGAAGGCAGTTCTTTTCCTGTCTTCTGAAGTCTTTGATGATTTCAAGACATGTTTGTTTACTTGTTTGCTTCTGGTAATTGAACTATCTTAGTGGTCCTCACTGGAGTCTGGGACTGGAAGTTTGGTTTTTTGTTTTTTTTTTTTTTTTAATGAATGAATTAACAGAAGTTAAAATAAAATTGCTATATATATATTTTTTTTAAATTTGCTTAATTCTCCTAGAGTGAGTTAGCTTAGATTTTCCCTTTGTATGGGAAAACTTTTGTACCTTCCCTCAGATCTCTCTAGCCCATATTTTATTCCAGTCACTACCATGACTCTATGCTTCACACAGGTGTTGATGGCAGAAATTTACACTGTCAAGCTGTTGCTTTCTTGCCTGAGACAGAAGGAAGTTAACATCCTATGGCATAATGCTTAATCAGTAGAGAGATGGGAGCCAGTGATTATATGGCCCCTTCTTCTGTTCCTGAGATGGTGCATTCTTCATGGCACCTCTGATGGTTCCATTAGTGCCAAACTTCAGTGACCCACTGGTTCTCATCTCTCCCTGTTTCACTCTCCCCAACCCTCTACTTCTGTTCTCTAGGATTGCTCATCAAAATCATCTTGTAAGCAGGAAGCAGACTTCTTTAGAAGGATTCCATTAATTTCTGTGTGATTAGACACCAAAAGTGTGCTTTGAGAAATCGGCCTCAGGGTGAAAAATCTGTAATACTTCTCCATGACTGTGTCTGAAAATTCTGTCCTATTTCTGTTGTTTTATCAGATGTTAAATTGAAACCCAAGAAAATGAAACTGAAAAATATTCCAGAGAAAAAGGAAACCTTGGTTTGGTTGGGATAGTACAGTGTAGATTCCTGGGCAACCCCAGGACACTGGGCACCAGATAAACTACAACTGACTTTGTTCATGTCTTGTCCACTAACATCTCTCTTCCCCATCCATGTCCTAACTAAATCCCAAGCGCAAGAATTCTGTCTTTTGCTCTTGGTACCATTTGCCTGTAGCAAGCTGAACAAAATTATGATCTCAACCATTGACATAAGAAATCCTATTAGGGAAGAAATAATTTTTAATAAAAAAATCCTAATAAATTGCTTAATGGAGAAGGTAGTTTCATAGAGGCCACAGATTTACAGTCAAGGATACAGTATACATCAGTGAAATATAAGGATGAAAATGAGTTGTATTTGGAGTCAGAGAGCAGAGGAACAGGGAATAAAAGATTGCCCAACAAAAGGGCAAATTTACCAAAGGATTTCTTCAGAGCAGATACCTCTAAAATTTAACCTAAAATCATTTGTTTCATGAATTATGCTCTTAAATTTTTGTGGGTGACTATAAAATTGTGTAAATCCTTGTGGTTCAGATTGAGGACATTCCAGTGACTAAAGATCAAAATAAAAGCAAGAATTCAGAGTGAGAAGCAACCAAAAGAATACGTCTTCTTTCTTCTCAGCAGGGACGGTAATGAGACCTCTTCTAAGTGAGAAGTGGGCATTGGATCTGCACTTTCTTTTTTTAATGGCTGTGCTGGGTCTTCATTTTGCACTTGTGCTTTCTTTAGTTGTGGCTGGTAGGGGGCTACTCTCTAGTTGAGGTGCATGGGCTTCTCATTGCAGTGGATTCCCCTGTTGTGGAGCAAGGACTAGGGTGCACAGGCTCCGTAGCTATGGCACATGGGTTTAGTTGCTCCAAGGCATGTGGGATCTACCTGGACCAGGGATCAAACCCTGTCCCCTGCATTGGCAGGTAGATTGTTAAACACTGGACCTCTGCCCCGCCCCCCCCCCCCCCCCCGCCAGGTAAGTCCCTGGGTCTACTGTTGTCTGGGTCTAAAAATGGATGCCTCAGACTGACACAGGAGGTCTCTTATCTCTACTGGGAATCACAGCCCAGTGCTGCAAACACAGCAAGATTCTTGATGACACAGCTAATTGTCAACATCATAAAATCCATTTGTCCAACAAGTATTTATTGAGAGATCTTTCTGTGCCACAACTTTGTTCTATGTCTCAAGTACACAGCTGTAAGCAAAGCAGGTAAAAATCCTCACACTCACTAGGTGTACAACTTAGTGAAAAACAAGATAAGTGAAATTTATAGTCTGTTTGATAGTAACAGCAAATGGAGAAGGAAAAACAGTAAAGCTGTTAAAGGGGATAAGAAGGCAACATTCTATTGCTAAAACAGACATGTATCCCAGAGGCAAGGAACAGAATAAAAGGTTTTTCCTAACCCTTTTAATGCCAAAAGGATTGGTTATATTGGACTAAAGGAACAAGACTGTGTTAGTATATCAATTTCTTTTAATTTTGGACTTTACTTGGCAGTCATAGTTTCAGAAAATTTCTTTCTTTTTTTTTTGGAAAGGAAGACCTGGAACAAAAGTGAGTTGATGTTTCTTAAAGTGGCTGTTCTTTCTCAGGAGTTTAACCTGGGGGGATTCCACCAAGCCCTAAGGATTGGAAGCAGAATGATAAGTCTTCTATCCACCTCCAGAAAAGGAGACATATGGGGAATGAAGGCTCATGAGATACCAGAGGTATCATTAGGACTTGCGGGTCAGGGGAGGCCAAGAGAAAATAGAACATCTTAGAATTGGTAGGCAGGCCCTTACATGTGTTCATTGCAAAATCTAATTGCAGCAGGAAGGAAAGATAGTTTGAATATTAACCAAACCCGAAAGGCATTAGGAGGGAATAGTTGACACATTGACCCATTCAAAAAAGAACAAGGCAGAGTTTGAACTGAACTTTAACTGTGTACCTACCATGAGGATAAGACCTCTCCAGTGATGGAAGCTGTTTCTGCTAAAGCTAATAAAAAGGCATGTACTTCAGGCATTCCACCATCCTTTCACTGGGAGAACTCTGACCTCACTGACTGGAGTGCTGGTCTATTTTCCTTCTACATGAAACACAAACTGAGGCTGTTCTTGATATACAAGATATAACGAAAGAATTCTCTTCTTGAACTGAACAACTTGGCTTGCTAACGGATATTTACCAGCAATGCCTAGGAAATTAGAGCCTCATGTCACTTTTAGAAACTGCCACCTTGCCTTCTTACAGTTACATGTTTTTCTAACACATCAAACAGCAAATTTCATCCTTAGATTATTGCAATGTAGCATAAAAAGTTCAATTAGAAATTTAATACTTTCAAAAAAAAAAAAAAGAAATTTAATACTTTCAGAAGCAGACCCTTTGGAAAAATGGCTTAAAAGATAAAGGCAGGCACTGTCTCTCCTCCCTTGAATCCTTGAATTAGGATGCCCTGAAATGCACATTAGCTCATGCCCTCTATCTGAAGACAAGCAGAAAAAGATTCTGATTAGCATTTTGGGTCATTCAAGAGGTGGAGCTGCATCAGTCCTGTCTTTACTGCTATTCATTTAAATTTTGAAATTCCACTGGGAAATCTGCTTACTGATAGAGGAGAATGTTTGACTTTTTTTTTTGGCTCTTAAAAACTGTGAGGTTTCCTTAGAGGTTTTTCATACTCTGATTTGAAGATGAAATGGGGAAAGCATTTGAGAGAGAAGTACAAAGAAGGAATGATTTAGCTAAATGAAGCCACGTGTTGAAGATTGGGCTGCTATTTGCAAGAAATGGGGGTCATCCCCACCTCCAAGTCATCAGTGATGACTCTTCACTTCCCACGTGTCTGGAGGGACAGGCTCTGTGTTTGCCATGGAGAAACAAGAAACTCTCAGACCTAGTAGTAATTATCCAGTACTTTTACCACACCAGAAGCTCTGAAAGTGGACGTTAGAGATTTTGGTCAAGACGGTCTGCTAGGGAGACCAAAGCAAGCATCTTCTTTATGATTTGGCTCATATGACTTACAGTTCTGCATCTGGTACAGCCTGCCATGCCACTCTTAAATGCTCACCTGGCCCAAAAGCTCTCTCTTCTTAAACTCAGGTCTGTGTGGAGGTAATTCAGCTTTAGGACCTTCTTGTAATGACTCAGCTTCTCATTCTTCTGACCTAACCCCAGCTGAACACCAGCTCTGATGAACCCTGAAGTTTTGATCAGAAGTGAAGGTGGAGGCCAAGACTAGAAGGAGAATGTGTGGAAGCCGAAGGAGAACGTCAGTCACCTCATGTTTCACTCGTGGCCAGCCCCGTTTCCATACAGCTTCCCAGGATCTCCTAAAGGGAGACCTGGATTGCCTTAGGAAACAACACTCCTTCTAAGGAATCTGCCTTGCGATGCTGGTAAAATGTGTGTCCCTTCTAGGCTGAGATGAAGAAAATGAAGCTTCATTGCACCTGTGTTTCCTCTGAACAGTAGAGAATGGGCTTCTTTGTTCCAGTCTGCCATTCTCCATCTAAGCTATGCCAGACAATGAGGGATCTCTTGGCTAGGATGCGTCTTCTGTCCCAAGACTCCTAAGTGGCTCCGGACTTCCCTCATGCATGTCAAGCAGTATAATGTGAGTGAACAGATGACAAGGAAACATGACAATCATCCCAGTGTTAATGTAACATAAACCCACCCAAGAGGATGGCAGAGCTTCTGTGGATTGCTCCGTGGGCTAACACCTCCAAATCTAACAGTATCAGAGCACAGATCTGGCAACCTGAAGGCTGAGGTGTCCGGATTCTCTACTACATAGGGATTGGGTAAAACGAGGAGAGGACACTTCACTTCCTTACTGCTGAAAGCAGGTGAGGAGAATCTAGAGGAATTTTGTTTCTCAGAAATTATGTTTTTTTTTTTTTTAATTGTTTTAGTCGCTAAGTAGTGTCCAGCTGTTTTGTATGCCATGAACCGTATCCCACCAGGCTCTTCTGTCCATGGGATTTTCCAAGTAAGAATATTGGAGTGGGTTGCCACTTCCTTCTCCAGGGGATCTTCCCAACCAGGGATTGAACCCACATCTCCTGCATTGACAGGCAGATCCTTGACCACTGAGCCACTAGGGAAGCCCCCAGGAACAATGGGAAATAAGCTGAGAAGTGGCTGTGGTGTCCAGCAAGGTACATGTTCTGACTGCAACAAAGAATGTGTAAGTGAAAAAAAAAAAAAAAAAGAATGTGTGTTTCTCCCCTTTTTTGCCCAATTGGCAGAATCTGCATGGACGGAGGAGCCTGGTGGGCTGCAGTCCATGGGGTCGCTAAGAGTTGGGCATGACTGAGCGACTTCACTTTCACTTTTCACTTTCATACATTGGAGAAGGAAATGGCAACCCACTCCAGTGTTCTTGCCTGGAGAATCCCAGGGACGGGGGAGCCTGGTGGGCTGCCATCTACGGGGTCGCACAGAGTCAGACACGACTGAAGTGACTTAGCAGCAGCAGCAGCAGCCCTTCAGATTATCAATTGGAACAGAATGGGACATATTGTCTGGGCAGTGAAGGTAAGAACATCAGTGAATTCCTAAAGCTTCATGATTGGCTTGAGGAATTTCTCTCTCTCTCTTTCCTCCTCCCTCTCTGTTTTCAACTCTCCCTTCCTTCCTTCCTTCTTTCTTTCCTCTTTCTTTCTCTCTCTTTCTTTCCTTTTCTCTTTCTTTTTCTCTCTCCCCTTTCTCTATTTTTAGTTAGGAAAAAAAATGTCCAAGAGACATAGATTCCTTTTCAGAAATCCAGAATGATTTAGGGGACATGGACACTTCTCTTCTTTCAAACACCGCCTAAGGAAACCTTCAAGTTTAAGGTCCTCCAGGGATGTGCTCCCATCAGTAACACCCTTTGTCCATGGAAGAATCCTTGGACTAAAATTCTCTATTAAGATTAAACAAAGATTTGCACTGAAAGCATGCACATGGGGAATGCAGAATGTATTTCCTATTAAGGCATTTTTTGAAGAGAGCCGAGGAAGAAGGCCTATTGTGTTTGTTCATCAGAGCTGCCACCAAATGTTGAGGGGTAACAGTGGCAATCCAGTTCAGTCCAAGGGGAATGGGCTCATTAAATTCTTCTACATTTTCTTGGCTCAAAAAACTGATCACAAACAGGGCAGAAATGTTGAAGTTAGCTTGGAAAAATATTTGGAAATGGTATTTTGACATAATCATAAAGAGGGCCCTCGTGGCTTTCCTCTAGATCAAGATTAAGGCCAAATAAGTCAACACTGGGGTGACACAGTAGGTGAACGTATATGTGTATTTTCATATATTAGCACACAGGAATATTCTTTGCCTGGAAGATACATCAAAACTCACCTTAATACATTTTTGTTGAGTCTCTTTTCCCTAAACTGTTTATCAACATCTACTGTAAGCAAGTTGAGGAAGAGAAATCCTTATCCTGCTACCCTCCTTTTTTCCTCACATTTTTCTTTCTTCCTCTTTTGTTCTCCATCCTTTTTTTCTTTCTTTCTTGATCTCTTTTTCTTGCTGTTTCTATGTGTCCCTGAGATTGAAAAACTGTGCTGTCTCTAAAGTAAACACTATTATGTGGATCTGTAGCCTCGGGCTAAATGACCCTCAAGTTTCTGGTTTCATTACAAACTAATATCTGTGTTTTGTTCCTGACTCATAAAAGCAGCTTTTGCTTTAGAAATCCCTCAAGCAACTCAGCTTTTTTTTTTTAACCTTTCCATAAAATGGCCAGCTTTTATGTATTCTCTGTAAAGGTACCCAGTGGGCAGGCAGTGCTCTGTCTGATTGCCAGGAGGACCATGAAAACCCAAAGAAGAAAAAAGCAGTCTTAATTAGAAGTCATTTGGCTCAGAAAAGAAAGGGAGGAATATTTTCCCCAGAGATTTGAGGACCCAAGCAGTTGGCCATCTCTTACCATGAAAGCAATCTGTCTTTATGACTAGTAAGACCATAGGTCACTTTGATGAATAACGTCTTTGGGGGCCCTAGTGAAGTGGGGATTTCTGTGAGATGAGTAGGATGGTGATCCTGTGAGAAACCCACAGAGAAGTTGTCATCAGCTGACAGTTGCTGGCTTGCAGTCATCACAGAACCCCAGAAGGTTGACTACACCTACAGGCCACTTTAATTGCAGCATCCTCTGAAAGACGGGCCTTAGTGTACAAATAGGCTGACCTCCTGTCAGCTGGGAGAATGTGGGGTCATAATTCTTGGAGCTGAAAGGGAAGTCCCAGCCAGGAAGGGATCTCTACTTCCAATAATAAGGCCATAACATTTATGCTTATATTCACGAGGCCAGTCAAAGACTAAGGGCATGCACTTCCCAAGTGACAAGCTTGAGGAGACCCAAGGAGCAGGAGTGCTGAGCCCCCACTAGACACGTAAAGGGACACTTGTACTTTTGGACAAAGCATCATTCCAGGGTTTACAATTAATTATATGAGCACTTCAATGGAAAATCTCATCTAAAAATGATTCTCATAATTATTGAACTAGTGCTGTAGCTATCTTTTCCAAGTTTTATTACAGGCTATTGCAAATCATCTAATACTCTTTAAGGGAACAAACCCTTCAGAAGGTCATATAACAGGGTTATTAAGAAAAGAAGGATGAAAGAGCAGAATTTTGTACTGTTACAATGCCAATTCTCCAAACTCAAGTATCTTTAATATTTCACAAATCTTTACAACCATCCCATGAGGTTTTTTACACAATGCTTCAAAGAGAATAGTGGTGGTTTTTGTTTTTTTTTTTTTTGGTCTTTTTATTTATTTATTTATTTATTTATTTCAGGATAAAGAGTTCTGTTCTTAATTGTTGGGTGCATGCAAGGTCCTGGTTCCAGTCCCAGATATCAAAACTCTGGACTCAACTGGACTTGGACAGAAAGTGAATTCTCCATCTATGGGCATTGCACGGAAATCAATTTGGTTTAATTCCTAAATTACAAGACTAGAGTCATAGGAAGAAACCTCTGGGTTAGATGCCTTAAAGCCAGTCCCTGATGGACTTAAAAGGAAAGCAGGAGAACATTATCTTGAATCATGCCCAGGTTAAATGTGGCTATTTTTGTTACTGAATCCAAAGATGTGGCCAACCCTGAATGTATCATTTTTCGAGCCAAGGAACTATATGTTTGCTCCAGATTAAACTCACCCAAGTGGAGCAAATATAGCATTTTGAGGCAGTGACTACACAAAAAATATAAAGAGGAAAAATTCAATCAGGCAAGCTAATGGTTTCTTTCCGATCAAAACTCCCTTCCCAACACAAGTGTTTAGCACTGGGGAAGGTGGTCAGACTGCTTGTATGAGTCTACATGAGGATTAAGTTGAAAGAACATTTTTTTTTCACACAAGCCTTAAAGGATGAAGTTTTGAAGCACAGAGAGACAACGCCTCTTCCTATGGGACCTTAAGAGATAAATAATAACAAATATTCTACCCCTTTCCTCCTCTCTCCTACCCTATATTTGCCTCCCTGTCTAGCAGTCTGGCCTCCCTTGTGGCTCAGACGAAAAAGAATCCACCTGCGATGTGGGAGACCTGGGTTTGACCCCTGGATTGGGAAGATCCCCTGGAAAAGGGAAAGGCTACCTACTCCAGTATTCTGGCCTAGAGAATTCCACGAACAGTATGGTTCATGGGGTCGCAAAGAGTTGGGCACGACTGAGTGACTTTCACTTTCACTTCACTATCACTCAGAAACCACATATATACACGTATTTTGCCCTTCTTTATTTATATACCACCATATTCCTAGTAGGCCCTTCAGAAGACTTGCAGAAGTACTGGCAAAAAGTTAATAAATGAATCAGATATCCTGGTAAGGAAAATGTAGAGTTTCTGTCTCTTTAATTTTTTGTTTGTTTCCAGAAATTTTTATGAATGGAATCATACTCTGTGCAGTCTTACCATCCAGTTTCTTTCATTTATCATAATATCTTTAAGGCTCATCCATGTTGTGACACGTATCAACCCTTTGTTCCTTTTTATTGTTGGGTAGTATTCTATTTTATGGATATAATACATATCTACCAGTTGATGGACATTTATTGGAATTGTTTCTGCTTTGGGGACATAAAGAAGTGCCTCGTATGTTTTGCACGTTTTCTGTTCTTTGTCCATCACGCTTTGTATTCAACTGTTTTTGATTCTTCTCCCCCTTCAAGTTCACTCTTAATATTAAAGAGAATTTTATGAACTTTCTACTCTGTCAGAGGACAGAAACATACTTTTTAAAAATCACTGGAAAATACCTTTTCTATTTTGTCAAGAATTATGTCATCTCCTACTTGTTTGGTGTTAGCTATTTTATTTGTGTTAATTTGTCATCTGCTTTGAAATTTTAGTATCTAGATTTGTCTTAGAGTAAATCTTTTAAGATTATGCATTTGTTTGGCTGCCTGGGGTCCCGGTTGCAGTAGTGGGGTCTTCACTTGGGGCACGCAGACCCTTCGCTGCAGCATGTGAATCTATGCCTGCGGCACGTGTGTAGCACGACCGGTGATTGAACCTGGGCCGCTGCATCGGGAGCATGGGGTCTCAGCCCCTGGCCTGCCAGGGAGGTTGCTTAGAGGTACTTTATTGACTTTCCCTCTTTCTCTGGTTCTTTTCTCTCTGGTGGTTTCGCAGTTGCCTCCATCTGAGTTCCCAAAGATTCTCAGTCAGTCCAGAACCAGAACTTACGTTGGGTCTCAGAGTTCCTGTGTCACCCACTGTTCATCATTCCAGCCAGGTGAACCCACCAGGCCCCTGGTGTGACCGATTTTGATACTTTGCCCCTTCTGGAGTGCTTTTGGTCTCACTGGAAATACAGCTCTTCAGTGCCTCCAGATACTTGAGGTTCTGGAGCCTGGCAGTGTGCTGGCTTCTGCTGTAGTTCACATTTTGGGTGTTATTTTTACTTCGATTCAACTAGATTTTTAAGTTATTTTAGAACATGGATATTTTTTAGAAAAGCATGCTAAAATACAGTATACATACAGAAAAATACTTACACCATAACTGAACATATGGATGGATTTTCATTAATTGAGCACAATTTCTCCAAAATCAAGAAACAGAGCAACCCACAGTCAGAACCTTGCCTCTGTGTGCCTGCCCAGTCATTCCCCACCAAAGATAAGTATTGCTCTGTTTTCTACCTGGGTAGATATGGTTTGAATCCTGTTTAGCACTATTATCAATAGTGCTAATATACACATATTGGGGCTTCCCAGGTGGCACTAGTGGTAAAAAAAAAAAAAAAAAACAAACACCTGCCTGCCAATGCAGGAAGAGATGTAAGTGATGTGGGTTTGATCCCTGAGTCGGGAAGATCCCCTGGAGGAGAGTACAGCAACCCACTCTGGTATTTTGCCTTGAGAATCCCATCAACAGAGGAGTCTGGTGGACTACTTTCATGGAATCGCAAAGAGTTGGACATGACTGGTGTGACATCATGTATGCACATAGACACATATTAGCACATGTCTTTGGTAAACATATATGTTTATTTCTATTGGAGAACTTCTTAAAAGTGGAGTTTGGGGGTCATAAGGCAAGCATGTGTTCAGTTTTAGCAGATATTAAACATTTTTCCAAAATGGTTGCTCCAGTGTAAATTCCACATTTAATGTCCCCGCATGCTTGTCAGATTTTAGTATTATTACTTATTTTTAGAAGACTACATCAGTTGATTTTATCCTTTCACAAATGTTTTGTTTTCCCCATTCAGTTGTAGACTTTGGGAGAGAAGGAACTAATCTCATTCTCAGTTGAAATTTATCTATGGATTTTTAAGGCATGTATTTTAAAAAAAAAAACAGTTAATAATCTTAAAAAATGCCCCATTGGAGTACCTGTAAGTGGTCAGACAATGACATAAGCCTTCCTAGAATATTTTTACTTTGTAAATACAAATGTTTTCAAGGTGGTAACCCATCAAGTACCATCATTTGGTTACATCTTAGTGAAAACAGGTTTGACTCACCTTTTTGGTTTTTTTTTTTTTTTTTGAGAGAAGGGTGGTTGAATTTTCTTCAAAGGCAATATTCACTACTCCTTTGCATTGTGACATTATGGTAGAAAGTGAAGAGAAACTAAAGAGCCTCTTGATGAAAGTGAAAGAGGAGAGTGAAAAAAAGTTGGCTTAAAACTTAACATTCAGAAAACGAAGATCATGGCATCTGGTGCCATCACTTCATGGCAAATAGATGGGGAAACAGTGGAAACAGTGGCTGACTTTATTTTTGGGGGCTCCAAAATCACGGCAGATGGTGATTGCAGCCATGAAATTAAAAGATGCTTACTCCTTCAAAAAAAACTATGACCAACCTAGACAAGCATATTAAAAAGCAGAGACATTATTTTGCCAACAAATGTCCATCTAGTCAAATCTTTGGTTTTTCCAGTAGTCATGTAGGATGGGAGAGTTGGACTATAAAGAAAGCTGAGCACTAAAGAACTGATGCTTTTGAACTGTGGTGTTGGAGAAGACTCTTGAGAGTCCCTTGGACAGCAAGGAGACCCAACCAGTCCATCCTAAAGGAAATCAGTACTGAATATTCATTGGAAGGACTGATGCTGAAGCTAAAACTCCAACACTTTGGCCACTTGATGTGAAGAACTTACTCATTTGAAAAGACCATAATGCTGGGAAAGATTGAAGGCAGGAGGGGAAGGGGACCACAGAGGATGAGATGGTTGGATGGCATCACCGAATCTATGGACTAGAGTTTGAGTAAACTCTGGGAGTTGGTGATGGACAGGGAAGCCTGGCATTCTGCAGTCCATGGGGTCACAAAAAGTCAGACACAACTGAGCGACTGAACTGAACTGAACTGAACTGATGTTAAGTAGTGGATTCCATTTGTCACCCTTTACTGAGGATGCCCCTGTGTCTTGATTTGGCCAGTGGAATACAGATAAGGGATGGTATGCTTGGTCCAAGCTTTGGTCTCAAGAACTCTCTTTGCTCTCTTGGAGCTCTGCCACCACTGTGTTGACAAGACTGAGCTTCTTGGAGGATAAGGAACCAAATGCAAGAAGGATAAACATCCCATCCAATAGCTGCCTGACTAAATAAGCATCGAGGAACTCCGTCTAGACCAGCAGAGCTGTACCCAACCTGCAGCCAATCACAGATATGTCTGGTCAGCCAAGACCAGTTGACCCCTGGACTCCTGAGGAACATTAAGTGTTTATTTTAAGCCATTGTCTTTGGGGTGTTTTGTTTCATGGCAATAAGTAGCAGATACAGACAGATGAAGTACAGGACAACTGGAGGAAGGGCACACACCTATTGGAAAGGTTTATATTTCCTCACAAACTTTCCTTGTGTCTCTCTCCTTCTCCTCCTCCTTCTCTTCCCCCACCTCCCCTTTTCTTCTTTCTTTTCTCATGACTGGTTGCTATTCTTCTATATCTTCCACAAGGTAGATGGTTTTACTCCTTTGAAGGGAAATCCAACTTATCATGTTAATACATTAAAGTTAGAATAATAGCACACAAAAAATTTTCTGTGATCCAGTTTTAACCCAGATTCACATTTGGATCCAAATTTCAGCTTTTCAAGAGTTGTCATTTTGGGGGAAGTCACTTATGCTCTCTAAACCTTGTTTTCTTCTCCAGAAAATGGAGATGATGACAATATCAACCTTGCAAGGCCATGGTTAAAAAATTGAATAGCCAAAAGTTTACTCTTAGGAGAGAGGTGTGGATTTCTGTCCTGGTTCTGCAGTAGATCAGCTCTGTGACTTTGGCTAAATTGTCCAATTTTTCAGTTTCCTTAGCTATAAATTGGTCATAGCAATAATTCCTAGGGTTCCCAGATGACTCTGTGGTAAAGAATCTGCCTGCCAAAGCAGGAGATAAGGAAGGCAGATTCTATCCCTTGGTCAGGAGGATACCCTGGCAGGGAAAATGACAACCCACCCTGGTAAACTTGCCTAGAAACTCCTGTGGACGGAGGAGTCTGGCAGGTCACAGACCATGGGTCACAAAGAGTCGGACAGGCCTGAGTGCCTGAGCACACCCAGCACGCAATAATCCCTATCTCACAGCATGGATTGGAGATTAAATGAGAGTAAACATACAAAAACTAGTGCCTGGTCTGATACATATTGCCCTCCATTTCATTCCTTACAATAGCATATTTCTTTCAAGTCCTGGATGATGTAAACTCTCTTGAACTCCCTCCACCCCATCTCAGACATGCGTCCAATTACACTGTCCTTCTCTGTTACTTGCTTTGGTTGACTTAGCTGGAGACCTGGGTTCGATCCCTGGGGCGGGAAGATATCCTGGAGAAGGGACAGGCTACACACGCCAGTATTCTGGCCTAGAGAATTCCGAGAACTGTACAGTCCATGGGGTCGCAAAGAGTCAGACATGACTGAGAGATTCACTTTCCTTCACTTCACTCAGAACATTTGTAGTAGTTGCCTTTCACCTTGTCTTTCTTGTTTCTGGTTCAAGTTTTAGGGTGTGTTTGGTGGGGAAGGGGTGCACAGGTAATGGGAGCTCTTATGTGTACTAGTCAAAAGACAGAAATCATTTCTAGATGTGTTTGAGAGATAAAACTCTTTAACAGAACAGCAGGTGTTAATTACTCTATATTCTCACTTGCTAATAGTGAGTAACACAAAACAGCATCCAATGACAGAAATAGTGCATTAAAGGGCTAATGCTGGAGAAGAGCAACCACAGAAAGTTAAATACCTTGGGGGGCTTCCCTGAGGGCTCAGTGGTAAAGAATCCGCCTACCAATGCACGAGACAGAGATCCGATCCCTGGTCTGGGAGGATCCCACAAGCCACAAAGCAGCTAAGGCCACACACCACAACCACTGAGCCTGTGCTCTGGAGTTTGGGAACCGCGGCCACTGTAGACCTCCCTCTCCCTCCCCTGGAGCGTGAGATTCACAGCAAGAGAAGCCACCGCAACTAGAGAGTAGCCTCTGTTCTCCACCACTAGAGAAGAGCCCACCCATCAATGAAGACCCGGAATAACAAAAAATAAATAAATGATAAAAAATTTGAAAACTATGTTTGGACTCCTTTGTCAAAGATAAGATTGGAACAATGCAGAAGCAAAACACGTTTTGGCTTTGTTAGCAGACATGAAGGAAATCACATATCCAATTTTATCCTAATCAGTAGAGCCTTTTAAGAAATTGGAAACAGATTTTAGAAGGGTATCTACAAATAGACTATACATGTATATATACGTAGATACTAAAATGTTATGCATATACCTGTAAGTATGACCTATAAGCATCACTGTTTCTATTATAATATTTGTTTGCTGAGAGCCTCTTTAGTTCAGTTCAGTTGCTCAGCCGTGTCCAACTCTTTGCGACCCCATGAACTGCAGCACGCCAGGCCTCCCTGTCCATCACCAACTCCCGGAGTTCACTCAAACTCATGTCCATCAAGTCGGTGATGTCATCCAGCCATCTCATCCTCTGTCGTGCCCTTCTCCTCCTGCCCTCAATCCCTCCCAGCATCAGAGTCTTTTTCAATGAGTCAACTCTTCGCATGAGGTGGCCAAAGTATTGGAGTTTCAGCTTTAGCATCAGTCCTTCCAAAGAACACCCAGGACTGATCTCCTTTAGAATGGACTGGTTGGATCTCCTTGCAGTCCAAGGGACTCTCAAGAGTCTTTCCATGCCAATAATTTGTTTTTCTCTCACTTATAAATTTATTTTTTTATTGAAGTACAGTTGGCTTACAATGTTTTATTAGTTTCAGGTGTACAGAATAATGATTCAGTAATTTTACATATTATTCTCCATTAAAAGTTATCACTAATCTGTTTATTTTAATTGTCTTTCAGGGCCCACACCACATTCTATAAATGTAGAAGATGTAATTTCCTATTTTACCTGTGAGGAAATTGAAGTACAGGTCTAGGATATAACCAAGATCACAAAGTTATTGGTAAATTAAAAATTCAAATGGAAATTGTCTCATTCCAGTGTTCCTATTCTTGAGATTATGTAGCGTTGTTGCTTGACAAAGCTGTACTCACAGCCTGAAAAATATAAATATACATATATAACATATATTAAGCCAATGTATTTATATGTTTATATGTTCCTAACACATTTTATCACCATAGTTGATTCATATGGGATGGGCACAATAAAGGACAGAAATGGTATGGACCTAACAGAAGCAGAAGATATTAAGAAGAGGTGGCAAGAATACACAGAAGAACTATACAAAAAGATCTTCATGACCCAGGTAATCATGATGGTGTGATCACTCACTTCGAGCCAGACATCCTAGAATGTGAAGTCAAGTGGGGCTTAGGAAGCATCACAGTTGAGCTCTTTCAAATCCTAAAAGATGATGCTGTGAAAGTGCTACACTCAATATGCCAACAAATTTGGAAAACTCAGCAGTGGCCACAGGACTGGAAAAGGTGAGTTTTCATTTCAATCTCAAAGAAAGGCAATGCCAAAGAATGCTCAAACTACCGCACAATTGCACTCATCTCACAAGCTAGCAAAGTAATGCTCAAAATTCTCCAAGCTAGGCTTTAAGAGTACATGAACTGTGAATTTCCAGATGTTCAAGCTGGATTTAAAAAAGCAGAAGAACCAGAGATCAAATTGTCAACATCCCTTGGATCCTTGAAAAAATGAGAGAGTTCCAGAAAAACATCTACTTCTTTACTGACTATGCCAAAGCCTTTGACTGTGTGAATCACAACAAACTGTGAAAAATTCTTACAAAGATGGGAATACCAGACTACCTGACCTGCCTCTTGAGAAATCTGTATACAGGTCAAGAAGCAACAGTTAGAACTGGACATGGAACAACAGACTGGTTCCAAATCAGGAAAGGAGTACGTCAAGGATGTATATTGTCACTCTGCTTATTTAACTTATATGCAGAGCACATCATGAGAAACGCTGGGCTGCATGACGCATAAACTGGAATCACGATTGCTGGGAAAAATATCAATAACCTCAGATATGCAGATGACACCACCCTATGGCAGAAAGGGAAGAACTAAAGAGCCTCTTGATGAAAGTGTAAGAGGAGAGTGAAAAAATTGGCTTAAAGCTAAACATTCAGAAAACTAAGATCATGGCAACTGGTCCCATCACTACATGGCAAATAGATGGGGAAACAATGACAGGAAACAGTGACAGACTCTATATTTTTGGACTGCAGCCATGAAATTAAAAGACTTTTGTTCCTTGGAAGAAAAGCTTTGACCAACCTAGACAGCACATTTATTAAAAAGCAGAGACATTACTTTGTCAACAAAGGTCTATCTAGTCAAAGCTTTTATTTTTCCAGTACTCATGTATGGATGTGGGAGTTGGACTAAAAGAAAGCTGAGTGCTGAAGAATTGATGGTTTTGAACTGTGGCGTTGGAGAAGACTCTTGAGAGTCCCTTGGACAGCAAGGAGATCCAACCAGTCCATCCTAAACAAAATCAGTCCTGAATACCTCATTGAAAGGACTGATGCTAAAGCTGAAACTCCAATACTTTGACCAACTGATGTGAAGAACTGACTCATTTGAAAAGGCCCTGATGCTAGGAAAGATTGAGGGCAGGAGGAGAAGGGGATGACAGAGGGTGAGATGGTTGGATGGCATCATTGACTCAATGGACATGAGTTTGAGTAAACTCCAGGAGTAGATGATGGACAGGGAAGCCTGGTGTGCTGCAGTCCATGGGGTTGGAAAGAGTAGGACATGCCTGAGCAACTGAACTGAATTGAATGAAATGAAAAAATTTGTTGCTATGATGTAAGAAGTATAGATAATAGAAAAGACACTCTAAATGTATAATCACGTTTAATCCTTAAAACACCCTTAAAAGGTGACTTAGGACTTCAGTTTACAATTAGGAGAACCAAGACTTAAAGGATTGAGTAATTTGCCCAAGGTCCCAAAGCTAATTAATAGCATAACTGAAATTTGGACACTACTCTGACTCCAAAGTCCACACTCTTTGTACTAGATCACCTTCCCCATTTACACAGTTCATCCTAAAGTTTGGGGTGTGTATGTTGCACCTCAATTTCCTTGCTTCATGCAGAAGGATCTGATCTGGCGTTGCTTTTTCTTTGGTGCTATTTTCATGTTAATTTCCCTGCTCCTCTGTAATTCTCCTTAAGTACATTTTTCTTGCTGAGTTTCAATTTGATTTGTTGGGATTTCTTTGCTCTAGCTAGATGGTGAGTCAGTGGCTTAAAAAGAGGTTTTAACTGCATGCTTTTGCTTTTTCAAGTTTCTGAATGTCTCCAAAAATACACTTCTGAAGTTCTGAAGCCCAGAGGGGCAGAGACCATAAATATTTAAAATAGGAGTATATCGTTTTAGTTAAAATTTATGGAGTGATTGATGACTCCAATTCAATTTTCATAAATTCACGTCATAAGGTCTGGATGGGAAATCTGCCTTCAAATTACCATGGGGCTCTCTGGAAGATGAGCCTTTTAGAAATGCCCTCAAATCAGTTGTTAGCAAGTTCGTGACCTCAGGGTCAAGCAGATCTAGGACTGAACAATCTCATCCCTGTTTTCATTTATTTTTCTGATCTCCCTGTAGCTCTTCTGATGGAGCTTCACGTGTCACCATCTCCACCCACTGAGCTATGTTCTTGGGTTGGCAAGGCAAACACCATCATTTATCAAAAAAACAATTTCACTCCAGCTTTAGAGACGCTTCACTTACTTTTCGGAAAACACTCTAGAAGTCAAGGAGAGAATCGGCACTAATTTAGGATGCAGGTGATTCTCTTTTGTTTGCAAATTTGAGTGCTGTCTTCTGGTGGTGGTGGTGGTGTCACTAATTTACGTCCTTGATTGTCATCATTTTGACTTACCTCAGTTTCCAGCATTTGAACATCTCTGACTAATTCTAGGGATAAATACATCGAACTAATTCAACCATAGCTTGAGTGACAGACAGCACAACCATTAACAAGGTGAAACTTCTGCAAGGTTACTGACTATATATTTTGGGCATTGTGACTAGCATGGGGCCTGGGACATGACAGGTACCAGTGTTTGATGAAAAGGAATTAAGAGCCCCTGCAATGCTCTCTGCATTCAGAAACACTTTGTTGTTGTCGTTCAGTCACTCAGTCTGTCTATTTGTGACCCCATGGACTGCAGCAACACCAGGCTTCCCTGTCCATCACCACTCCCAGAGCTTGCTCAAACTCTTCCATTTAGTCAATGATGCCATCCAACCATCTCATCCTTTGCTGTCCCCTTCTCCTCCTGCCTTCAAACTTTCCCATTATCAACGTCTTTTCCAATAAATTGGTTCTTCCCATCAGATGTCCAAATTATGGGAGCTTCAGCCTCAGCATCAGTGCCTCCAGTGTATATTCAGGATTGATTTCCTTTAGGATTGACTGGTTTGATCTTGTTGCAGTCCAAGGGACTCTCAAGATTCTTCTCCAACACCACTCTTCAAAAGCATCAATTCTTTGGTGCTCAGCCTTCTTTATGGTCCAACTCTCACATTCATACATGACTACTGTAAAAACCATAACTTTGACTACACAGATCTTTGTTGGCCAAGTAATGTCTCTGCATTGTAATACACTGTCTAGGTTTATCATAGCTTTTCTTCCAAGAAGCAAGTGTCTTTTAATTTCAGGGCTGCAGTCACCATCTTCAGTGATTTTGGAGCCCAAGAAAATAAACTCTGTCACGGTTTCCCTATCTATGTGCCATGAAGTGATGGGACTGGATGGCATCACTGACTCAATGGACATGGGTTTGGGTGGACTCTGGGATGGTGATGGACAGGGAGGCTTGGCATGCCGCGGTTCATGGGGTCACAAAGAGTCAGACACAACTGAGTGACTGAACTGAACTGATGGGCCTGGATGCCATTATCTTCATTTATTGAATGTTGAGTTTTAAGCCAGCTTTTCCACTCTTTTTCACTTTCATCAAGAAGCTTTTCAGTTCCTCTTTGCTTTCTGCCATACAGGTGGTGTCATCTGCATATCTGAGGTTATTGATATTTCTCCTGGCAATCTTGATTCCAGCTTGTGATTCATCCAGCACGGCATTCCACATGATGTACTCTGCATGTGTTATATAAGCAGGGTGACGATATACAGAAGCATAAATCTGTGTTTTATTTTTGTCCAGATTCCCTCTCTATGACACAGAACAGTCTCTTACACTGGTAATTCTCAATCTTGCTGGGTTTTGTTTCTCAGAGGCCTTCGTTAGTGTCTGGAGACATTTCTGCATGCCATAATTGGAGGAGGGGTGCTCTGGCAGATACTGAGTAGAAGCCAGTGATGCTGCTGAGCCTCCTACAAGACAGAGAGAGAGCACCACCCCAAAACATCAAAGAATTATATGGCTTTCAAATGTTCTGAATTGAGAAAGTCTGCTCTCATTTGCCTTCAACTCAAGCTGGACTTGAAATCCTAAGATCTAGAATTTCAATGATGAGGGGTGTGGCAAAGACTCTGACCTGTACTCCTAATTATGACTGTTTCAAGAGGTCTTAGGGAAAGTCGTCAGAACTTGGCTTATCCAGGAACCCTGAGAGGCAATGCCAAAGATCAAGATCATTTACTGAACTCAGTGGGAAGAAATAAAACTTTTTTCTCTGTCTCATTCTCTTGGCAATTTGCCTCTTGAGATTTCTCCCTGACTCCAAACTAGAGTGCCCTAGCTCACCCCCACACATTCTCCAAGTACATAACTTGTAGAAGCTAAAAACTACTGAGCGCTTCTGGATGAGATGAAGGTGACATGCCAGTTAGAATTCTATTAGTTTTGTAATTCACTCAGGGAATTGTACAGTTAGTTTGTATACCTTATAAATCATCTTTAAAACATCTAATTATTCCTTGCTTTTAATTGAAAAATTTAAAAGAAAAACTAGCTCATCAGATCTCCATTTCCTGTGTAAAGGGGGTTAAGTATTACATGATATAATTTTTTCATATATTTATTATTATTCTGACAAAGTTCAGAAGGAAGTATAACATGCTCTTATTTGTCAATCAAATATCAAATGGAGTGATTAGACTGACTTCTAAGATACTAGTCAAGCAACACAGCTTCAGTTCAGTTCAGTTCAGTCGCTCAGTCGTGTCCGACTCTTTGTGACCCCATGAATCACAGCATGCCAGGCCTCTCTGTTCATCACCATCTCCCAGAGTTCACTCAGACTCACGTCCATCAAGTCCGTGATACCATCTAGCCATCTGATCCTCGGTTGTCCCCTTCTCCTCCTGCCCCCAATCCCTCCCAGCATCAGAGGCTTTTCCAATGAGTCAGCTCTTCTCACGAGGTGGCCAAAATACTGGAGTTTCAGCTTCAGCATCATTCCTTAAATTTATACAATAGGAAAATGTTGGTATGGCTTCAAATTCTGGTTCTTGCATTTGGAAACTTGCATTCAACTTCTGGCTCTTGCATTGAATATGTGGCTGCAGGAACCTTACATAATTTTTATGGGCATTGGTTTCTTCATCTGTAAAACAAGGAAGTTGGATTATAGGACCCAGTTCTCTTTGATTCTGATTTACTCAATGGAATAATTTTAATCTTATACTATGACTAACAGAAGAAAAACAACTTACATTGGTATGTTGACATCTCTCAAAGGATTACTGCAAATACTCATCTAAGAAGATAATCTTTTGGAAATGTGACAGATTAGGAAATTACTCTGGACACATACCATGGATTAAAGAATGTGGTTTTGGAGCTAGTCTGTACATTGTTGAAGTTTGTAGAGTGCTGTTATTAAAGGTTCCCTGGGTTTGGGGATATCATAACAATGGAAACTTTTATAATAATCATAATCAAAGTTGAATGTAAGTTGGGAATATAGAACGTAAGAAAATATATATATATTGTCCAACAAGTACTATTGAATTCTTTGGAACTTTTCTCTCAGAAGTTAAATTCTTCTACATCTTAGACTTGTTCTTAAGGGCAAATCGAAACAGCCTGCACTTTTTCCACTTATTAAGGTATATCAACTATGATTTTGTGGTTGCAAGAAATAGAAATTCGCCCATGTGCTCGGCAGGCTCTAAGATGTCCCCCAGTCATCTTTGCCTCCTGATGTTGTAGACAGCTTTCTCACAGTGAATCAAGGCTGCCATTAAGTAACCAATGTGTGTGTGTGTGTGTGTGTGTGTGTGTGTGTGTATGCATGCGTACTCAGCCGTTCAGTTGTGTCTTGACTCTTTGCAGCCCCAGGACTGTAGCCCTCTAGGCTTTTCTGTCCATGAAATTTTCCAGGCATGACTACTGGAGTGGGTTGCCATTTCTTACTCTAGGAGATCTTCCCTACCCAGGGATTGAACCTGTGTTTCCTGTGTGTCTTGCCCCGGTAGGCAGATTCTTTAACACCGCACCACCTGGGAAGTCCATGTAACTAATAGAATATGACATAAATGATAATGTGAGGTTAGGTCTCAGATAACTCCTGAGGTTAGGTCACAAAAAGGCATTTCAGCTCTATCTTGGTGTCTTGGATACTTCCTTTGGGAAAAGGATGCTATCATGCCATAAGGACATTCAGGAGAGCCCAGGAGGAACAGAACTGAGATCTGCCAACAGCCAGCACCAACTTGTCAACCGTTTGAGTGAGCTCCTTGGGGAGTAGACACTCTTTCTCTGGTCAAGCACTCAGTTAATTGCTGGTGTGGCCAACCTGTAACTGCAACCTCAGGAGAGAGACCCTGAGTCAGAGGCACCCAGCTAAGCTGCTCCTGAATCCCTCATCCACAGAAACTGTGTGAGATGAAATATGTGTATATATATATATATATATATATATATATAGGAATAATTTGTTTTGCAGCAATAAATAACAAATATATAATAATAACATAAAATATAAATAAAAGCAATGTATTAAAAGGAAATTCAGAAGTTTAAATAAGGGAAGGAAACACCAGAAAAGATTCAGGGACTGAGGCTAACTCTGGGGATCTAGAAAGCAGGAAATAATGATTTTCAGAGGTCAGATGTTCAAACGAACTGGTAATGACCATTTTTAGTACCTCTTACACTCTGTTTGACGTTCTATTTGAGAGGCCAGGTACAGAGTCTAGTCAACCCTTGACCAAGAGAGAATGGAGCCATGATTAGCATTCCCACTAAGAATGTGTACAGTAGAAGTGTAGTTCCCCAAAGGAAAGTCAAAATGTTACTATTTATTTATTTTTGGCTGTGCTTGTTCTTCATTGCTGTGCTGGGCTTTCTCTCGTCTCCGTGGGCGGGGGCTATTCTTCACCGCAGTGCCTGAGATCCTCATAGCCCTGGCTTCTCTTGTTGCAGAGCCTGGGCTCCAGGTGTGTGGGCTGCAGTAGTCGCAACACACAGGTCCAGTGGCTGTGGCACACGGCGCTAGAGTGCCGGCTCAGCAGCTGTGGCACACAGGCTTAGTCGCTCCATGGCATGTGGGATCTTCCTGGACCAGGAATCGAACCTGTGTGCCCTGCATTGGCAGGCAGATTCTTAACCACTGGACTATCAGGGAAGTCCCAAGATGTTATCTTTAAGAAATAAGTTATTGATGCTGATTAGGCAGAGGAAGAGTTGTCAACTACCAATAGCCTAATAGTTTTTGCAGCTGCCAAGTGATTTGGTAATATCGGAGTTCATGCAATCCTGTGTAAAATAGCCATTATCTTGCACAGCACTTTTTCAAGCACTGGATATTCTCAAAAGTGTAACGCTGTTAAAAGTGAAAAGAAAAAAATGAGAAGGAAATTCTGATTAATTTTGGAGATATTAGCAGTGATCTTCATTTTCAGTGACTTCCACAATTGCCATTCTGTACTAATTAGATGCTAATAAGTAACATAAAGTGTTATTACAGATTCTTTTTTCTTGCCAGACAGGAGTACTGGGCAGGTAAACAGTACTTCAGGTGACTTTCATCTTTGTGGAAATTCAAGGATCAAGGCTAATGGATACTCTGCCATCTTCAATATCTGACTTACCAGATTTTCCTGTGAAATATTCCAATTTCAGCTAGTCAGAAGGGAGGAAGATCATGGAAAAGCACAAATGCAATTTTGTTTTACTCTTCAGTCCGGTAAGGATGACCTTCATTTCTATTAACATCCCATTACCTAGAACACCATCACATGACTCTTCCCTAACTCCAAGGGAAGCTGGGAAATGTAGTCTCAGGCTATACAGACACTTCCTAGTACAACTTACATTAAGGAAAGGATAGCATGTTTTTTGGGGAGGTGATCTTTTAGCCATTTCTGCTGTATATTAATCCCTTGGTCACTTCTTACTGTTTGTCAGCCAAGTATATGTTACATGATCAGTTTCCTTAGAGAGTAATAAGATCTCTGCTCAACATGATGTGGACACAGATGAAATCCATGGTTTCATCAAGATATTTTTAAATAACAGATGGTTTTAGGACATGCCTCTCATACTGCTCAGGGATTATGGTGTTTCTGATTCCATCATCATCTTGGGAATTTTAGGGTGATTTTGTCTTTATACCATAAAACATGTGACCTGGAAGCTTATCCCTGGGACATCTGTATTGGAAAAAATGACAGATCTGTTTGCCATGGCTTTTCAAACTAATGACAGATTTGCTTTAATTAACTCTTCATCTTTAGGCTGACATGAGACTTCTGAACACAGGGTTATTTCAGTTCTTAGAATCTGCAGAGACGTCTTAGCTCAAGATACAAAATTGGCTAAAAATACCAAAAAAGAAAAAGTAAAAATAAAAAGAGAGAGAGAGAGAAAAGTATAAATAGAGTCTACTTAACACAAGTACTGCACATGCTGAGATGTAAAAGAAAGCATTCCAGGCAAAAGCATGAGTCTGGGGACAGGGGATGCCAAGTTATTTAAAATTCATATGATTTTATTCAAAATTCATATAGCTTTATTCAAATAAAGTCACTGGAAGTAATTCACTATGAAAGTGGAAATCTTGGGTTGAAATTTGTGCTGTATATGTGAGGAGAGTGGAAAGAGGTGATTGGGTATTTAGGGATCACATCCTTAACTGCTGTTTCTCCATGCTTGCTCCATCATTTACCTCATGGATGAAAAATGTTTAAGTCACCAAACTAGTATTTTAGAGCAAATTCAATAGTACCTGTCTTAAAAATGAATAGTCTATAGCCATGTTGCATTTTGTACCTACATGTCATGAGAAGCTTTTCAGAGTCTTATTATATAAATATCTTGATTGTGGCAAATACTTTGTCTGATAGAATTTAGAAGAGATGATTAAAGGTGTAATTACATCTCTGAGAGAAGCTCTTAGTACTAGAATTGCAGATGATTTATTTTCCCATATTAATCTCCTGAGTCCAATTTTCCCTATAATTGTCATAGTTAAGTTGTGAATGTCTAACTAGCATCTCAAAAATAACATACAGATAGACAGACTCTGATTTCTCCACAGGACCTGCTCTACTCTGTATTTCTCTTATCAGTTACAACAAAATGATCTATTCAGTATCTCAGGCCACAAACTCAGGGGTATCATTAGACTTCTCTGTCTGCTTCTCCACCTACTTCCTATCTACATACATCCTGTTGCCTCTGCCTCCAAAAGTCTGATCTGACCACTCCATACTCTCTTGGATGTCACCCTCTGTCCCAGGAAACCTGAAATAATTTTCTATTTGATCTCTCTATTTCCAGTATTATTTCCCTACCATCCATTGTTCGTGTGGCCACTAGAGTGATGATTTCTAAAATCCAGGTCATGTCCAAATCAGATTGCGTCACTTCCCTAATTGAAAACTGCCAATGCTACGCATTGACATTAGAATACAGTACACATTTTTACTCCTGCATTGACGATCTTATTGTATGGTCCTTGGCTGAATTTTTCATTTTATTTTATTTTGGCCACACCTCATGGTGTGTGGAATTTCAGTTCACTGATCATGGATCAAACCCACGCACCTTGCAGTGGAAGTGTGGAGTCTTAACCACTGGACCACCAGGGAAGTTCCTACCTACTCGGTCTCATCTTATATTTCTCTTCCCTTTGTTTGCTATGCTCATTATATGTTGACCATTTTAGTCCTCAAGATCTCTAACTGTGTTTCTGATTTCCGAGTCTCGTGCTGGCTCTTCTGCTGCCTGGACACCCTCCCTCCAGATCTTCCTATACTTTGTCCCTTTGGATATGTCAGGTCTAGTCTTCTTTCAAAAGGCCTTCCCTGACCACCTCATAGTTTACCCAAGTAACTCTCTACTCCATTACGTATTCTCTTTGCTTTATTACACTTAGCTCTCTCTGAAACTATTGTACCAAATTTTTGTTCTTTATAGTTCACGTCCCATGAGTAAAATGAAGCTTCTTAAGAACAAAAACACGTATCTGTGTTCATCTCAGCTATACATACATACCCAAAGTTTACCAGAGTCCCTGCCATAGAGCAGGTGCTTATTCTCCGGAGCTCAGTGGTGCTAGAGAAGGCTCTTGAGAGTTCTCTGGACTGGTTTGACTCAAGCCAGTCAATACTGAAGGAAATCAACCCTAAATATTCATTGGAAGGACTGATGCTGAAGCTTGAATATTTTGGCTACCTGATGTGAAGAGCTGACTCATTGGAAAAGACTCTGATGCTGGAAACGATTGAAGGCAAAAGGAAAAGGGGATGGCAGAGGATGAGATGGTCAGCCAGCATCACCTACTCAATGGACATGAATCTGAGGAAATTCTGGGAGATAGTGGAGGACAGAGGAGCCTGGTGTGCTGCAGTCCATGGGGTTGCAAAGAGTTGGATGTGATTTAGTAACTGAACAACAACAACAACAAATGTTCTAAGGGATGTAAAGAAGTCCCTAACAATTGACAGCAGGACAGGGAAATGCCATCAGACAGACCTCACCAGAGGAAGGACACTTTCCTATCAGAGATGGTCTTTATGAAGATTTATGGGTACTTCTGTGACCCAAAGCCTGAACAGTTGTTGTTTCATCCTTCACCCTCTCCTCCACGAGGAATCATAACATCTCCATAACAAGTTGGCAGTCATTGGGTCCATTATTCTTCATTTTTTTCCATATCTGCAATAAATAATGTTTAAAAGAAACAATGAAAAATGGTTTTGTTTCCTACTGATAACAGCAAAATTCAAAATTGTAGTCATACTGTTGTACTACACTAATGTAGTCAAAAGAACTGAAGAAAAAAGGTTTTGGAAGGTGATCTGTCTTGCAGAATCTCTTGAGAGCAGTTCTGCCACACTCTGGGATCAGCAGTGTATCAGTTCAGTTCAGTTGCTCAGTTGTGTCCGACTCTTTGTGACCCCATGAACCACAGCATGCCAGGCCTCCCTGTCTATCACCAACTCCCAGAGTCCACCCAAACCCATGTCCATTGAGTTGGGGATGCCATCTAACCATCTTATCCTCGGTCATCACCTTCTCCTCCTGCCTCAATCTTTCCCAGCATCAGGGTCTTTTGCAATGAGTCAGCTCTTCGCATCAGGTGGCCAAACTATTGGAGTTTCAGCTTCAGCATCAGTCCTTCCAATGAACACCCAGGACTGATCTCATTTAGGATGGATTGGTTGGATCTCCTTGCATTCCAAGGGACTCTCAAGAGTCTTCTCCAGCACCACAGTTCAAAAGCATCGATTCTTCTGCACTCAGCTTTCTTTATAGTCCAACTCTCACATCCATACATGACCACTGGAAAAAACCATAGCCTTGACTAGATGGACCTTTGCTGACAAAGTAATGTCTCTGCTTTTTAGTGTGCTGTCTAGGTTGGTCTTAACTTACTTAAAAATAAATGGGGACTTCCTTGGTGGTTCAGTGACTAAGACTCTAAGCTCCCAGTGCAGGGGACAAGGTTCCTTTCCTGGCTGGGGAACTAGATCCCACATGCTGCAACCAAGATCAAAGAGACCACAGGCCATACCTAAGACCTGGCAGCCAAATAAGTAACTATATGAAAATAAATATTAAAAAATAAAATACATGGAAATAGGGGGATTCCTGACTACAGCATAAATGGAGACTGGTGATAACTATAGTCAGATGAGATTTTTTAACATGTCAGAAAACAGACCATGACACTTCAAGCACTGATGATGATGTTGCAAGCAATATCGAATTCATGACATTTCAGTCACTTATTCATTTATTCTCACCAGCATCTGTGGGTTGGCTGGGGGTCTGTGGACCTTTTGTGGGTTCAGTTGTAGCCCTTCCTGGAACTAAAGGTCTGGCTTCACTTAGCTCCTCACTCAGCACCGGGCTCTGATCTGCTCTGTGTGTTTCTCCTGGAGGTCAGAGAATTTCCCTGGGGAAGTTCCTTATGGGGATGGCAGAAGTGCTGGAAATTGAGCACAGCTCTTTACAACCTAGATTCAGAATTGTTACAGTGTTATCTCTACCCACATTCCATTGGCCAACACAAGTCACATGATCACTCTGCCCCAAATTAAGGGTGGGGAGGGAGTCACTCCACCTAAGATGAGGCCACAGAAAGGATGTGAGTATGGGCATGGATGGAGAATTAGAGTCAGAAATTCAATCCAGCATAGTATATAACCTAATAAATAAGCCTACAGAAAGTCCAACCTAGCAACAGAGTACGTTCACCTGTATGTGTAAGTACATACTTTCCATAAAATATATATCAACATTGAAAAGACCATTGTAACAAGGTAACCTGATCTCCCTCAAAACCAGGTTTCAATGGAGACCAACGCTGTAAGAAAAAATTATGATGAATTCCTCTTAATTATTTCCAACCAGAGGTGCCACGGACTTCTTTTTGAAGACTTGGTGCATGGCTGGTTCTCCTACATAAGTATTTTAATAACTCCTACTTATTGAGATGTTAAAATTTTTTTGTTTGTTTTTGGCTTAGGAGGCAGGCCTTGGAAACAATATTCTTTTTCAAGTGTGTGTGTGTGTGTGTGTGTTTTCTCTTCATTCCTGTCATTCAAAGAGAGATCTTACACATATTGATGAGGTTCAGGAAGGGGTGAAAGATAAAAGTCTTTGGAAGACTTTGGCAGGACCACTTCAGTTTCATTTAAGTGAACTTGCCCTGATATGTGCTACTGGTTTGGGATCTGGAGCTCTGACTCCCACTCTAGATGATTTGTGCTTTGTTTCCCTGTCTCTGAAAAATACAGGTGGTCTGATGCTCACTGTCAAGGTCAGCAGATAAGCCAGCTCTTCTTAGAATCTCAGAGGACCCACCCTGTGGAGGATAGTGATGAGGGGGAGTTGATGGCCCTCTTATCTGCCTTTTCTTCACTCCATGTTCCATTCTGGGTGTGCAGGGCAGTCTCCTGTGGAGATTTGTTTCAGGACTGGGTGTCAGTCTTTTATACACAACAGTGAGTCACTGCTTTAAAGGATATTAACATTTGGGGCTCCTGAAAAAGTTATGGGATGAAAAAGTTTACCTGCAGCAGTGGGAAGTTACCAGACTCGATATAAACCGATAAACCTGGGTGGGTTGAAAATCTAGAACAGGGAGGGGCAGTATAGTAATGTATATATGTGGTATATAATGTAACACATGCATGTATTACATATAAATATGTATACAAATTATACAGTGTATACAAATGAAGGAAATTCAAATGCAATAGATAAAAATACTTTTTCCAGAAACACATATAAACCAAAAGCTACTTATTAAATATAGTCATGTTGCCTTGGGAATGAAGGGAATGAGGATAGAGAGTAGGAAAGAGAATAAACAAATTCAATAGTAAAGGTGCGGGACAATGATGATCACTCGCCAGGAAATGAAGAATATGATCCACTCAGTCAGCTGCACTTGAGATCAGAATCAAACAAGAAATAGCAGGGAGGAGGCTAGGATGCGGAAGGAAACCAGGAGGTTCACACACCTATTACAGCATCTTCAGGTAGTGGCCTGGAAGGAGGGGAAGTACCATTTGGGGCTTAGGTTCTGGGGCACCCAAAGTGCCTCACCCAGCACCTCCACAAGGTTAAGCACACAGTGAGGACTTGTTGAATTGAGTTGTGTTGAACCTAATTGTCTCAAGAAGGCTGGTTTCCCTGAATCTGTGAGTCCACATCCTTCAGGCTGACTTCAGTCTCCCTGTGAACAGCCAGAGCGCATGTTAGAGAGAATCATAAAACCCTTCAGTCTAACCACATCCAGTACAAGACATGTTCTTTTTCGTTTGTGGAGGATACGCTTTTGTTTTTTGCTGATGGCACTCACATTTACTCTAGGGGAGCACCTCACCCCACTCTCATCCCATATAATTTGGATGAGGCTGAATTACTGAGTTTTCCCTACTTGATCTTTTCTGGAGGCAAGTTAGCCCCACCACTGGAGTGGGATTTTTTTTTTTTTTTAGGGATGGCTGTGGAACCCAATTCAGGACAATGTGATCTCAATTCCAGGACTTTTTGCAGGAAACATATTTCAGAAAATTGTTGTGATTAATAGCCTAGGGCCACTATACATTAAGAAGGCTCATCTGAAAATCAGCCAACACAGAAGAGAGAGATAGAGAGACTCAGAAATAAAGAGGGAGAAGGAAAAATAAAGATTGGGAGATCTTGGGTATTATTTGTTTAAGCAGGTGTGGGTTGGACTTTTTTTTAACTACTTCAAACCTTAGCAGTGATGATTAACATATCCCAGAGTGAGTACATCTCTGTAGAGATGTCACTCTGTAGTTGAGGTTCACTGAACTCCTACTGAAAAGAAACCCTTCACATTTCCAAAGCACCCCCAATTTCTGTACAGCTTGAGCTACCAGGAAGATTTTATCCAACATCTGTCTTCCTCAAACTTTCCGGCATTGGTAGCCATTTTATAATTTACAGCTGCATAGAAAAATGCAATGCTTCTTTCCGCTATCTTGGACCCATTTCATCTCTTCTGCAGTGAAATGCCTACCCTGTTCTCAGATTCAATCTCTAGTATCCAAACTGTAGCCATCAAGAACTTTTTTAATACAATAAACCTGTCTTACACCCCACGCTTCAGTTATGTTACCTGTGTCAATAATTCTTGCTGCATGACAAAGCACCCCAAAACTCAATGTCTTAAAAATCAGTAAACACCTATTGCTGTCTCCACAGCTCTGGGACACCTGGCTGGTTCTTCTTCTTGACTGAGCTCACTGATGCATTTGTGGTCAGCTGCAGAAGCAGCAGGCAGCTCTGCTGATCTTGAATGGATGGTCTAATGTATACAGGGGTCACTGGTCTAAGTGGTCTTGACTAAGATGACTTCTCCTCCATGTGATCTCTCACTCTCTTAAAGGCTAGCCCAGGCTTCTCCGTGAGGAAGGAATTTCTTGGAACAGCAAGACATGCAAGGCCTGGGGAGGCCTGGACTCAAAGCCCATCACTTTACTACTTTCTGTTGGTCAGAACAAGTCGTGAGGCCAGCCCAGATTCCAGGGGTGGGGACATAGACTATGCTTGTTAACAGGAGTTGCCCAAAGGCACGTCGCAAAGGGTAGGGTGGAGTTAAGTAAAGAAGGTAAAAGCTCTTCCTGAGTCTTTTGTTTCTTAAAAACAATCAGTCCAAACTAATCCTCAAGCTATAGGGACACATTTGGGGGCAGCAAGTTTTGTTCCCTAAAGACTTGATTTCACGGAATCTATTTGCATTCTCTTGGCATCTAATCCCAAGATCTTAATCAGGATCAAATGTAAATTAAGCAAATTTGGCAAATCATAGCTTATATCTTATCTCTTTCAACATTTCTAAGAAGAAACATAGAAAACAGACAGAAATAATGTATATTTCAAAGTCTCACTTGATTTAAATACGTTACATTGAATCAGGGATTGGTTGAGAGAATAGCATGACTTTGGCTCCTGTTAAGATATGTTGAGTAAAGACCTTCTGTTTATTTTCTGGCAGGAGCAAGTTATCAAAAACATACCTTGGAGACAGCATATTTGTAAATATTAAGGACCCACTCCATGTTGGCTTGGCCTTAAATCTGCATTGGACGATGATCTAATATTGAACAGATTCCCTCAACAACAGGCTGCTCTCTTAGCAGATAGGGTTGGTTCTTCTAGAAACTCTCATTCATTCATCTATCAATCAATCCACCATTTATAAAGAATAGAATAATATCGATTAGCCACATGGCACAATAAACTAATGATTGTGATTTATCATGAGGAGGCATGCTTGTCTTCAGCCTTTCTTGTTTTCCTTGAAGAAATAACCAAATAGTAATGATACCTTTGAGTTGGGGAGAGCCTGCCAGGTCTGATGACTGGATATAAATGGCGTGGAAGGGACCCGTCCAAGGTTTGGTGGGGACAGGAGCTTAGGGTGACTTTCAGTCTTGCCTGGTATAATGCTACTTGGGATGGAGCATGGAGCTTACCTTTAGTGTTGAAGTCACCTAGCATTTGACTCTAAAACACTTTTGACTTACAGAATAATATTCCAGAGCCTGGTGAGAAAGTCCAAACAATCTTTTCATCATAAGCAAAGTGGGAGATGGATCTGCAGCTAACCTCGTTGGAATCAATCCCATGGGGTCCATCAAAGTGAAAACATGGAGTCAGATGCTCTGTAAATTTAAGACTTTTCTAGTGGGGGTTGGCTGTATGTGATTTTGCCCTTATATCTCAAGTTTTATATAATTCTGCTTAGTTCAAAAAGCCAGGCTGAAGGGACCTGATTACATCAGAGATTATGTCTAATCCCTCCTTGTAACCCTAGGGAATTCTCTTAATTGCTCTGAACTTGTTTGTCAATAAGTAAAGTGAAGACTCTACATAAATGAGGGCACTGAATCATCCTCTTAGATTTACAGGACTATATCTTTCTGCTATTTAGGGGAACCTCAGAGCCACTCCATCATTCTGTGAGGGTGGGCATCAGTGGCTTCATTTTACATATGAAAATGCCGAGGTCACAGCCAAGGTGAGATTTAGAAGAGTAGAATCTGATATGGGAACTTGGAGCATTGTTAAAAAGTCTTCCACAGATTTAAACAGGGTATTGCTCTTCAGAGCTAATGGCTCCAAGGATGCTTTGATCATAGCAAAATTCTTAGTCAAGTTACCACCACCCCAGGGGGATCAATTCCCATCAGATGGGCCTTCCAGATGCAAGGGCTCTTTCTAATGTGTGTAAGTGAACCAAACAATGCTATTTGGTCTGCTCATTAGTACACTTACCATCACAGAGGAAGGAAGACACACAAAACCACAGTTCATAAGACCTTGACCTCTGTGGGTCCTGGTTTTCTTATCTGTAAAATGAGAGGGTTACAATAGACCACCTTACCTATCTCCTGAGAAACCTGTATGCGGGTCAAGAAGCAACAGTCAGAAGCAGATATGGAATAAAGGACTGATTCCAAGCTAGGAAAGGAGTGCAGCAAGGCTGTATATTGTCACCCTACTTATTTAACTTACATGCAGAGTACATTATGTGAAATACCAGGCCGGATGAATCACAAGCTTGAATCAAGATTGCCAGGAGAAATATCAGCAATTTCAGATATGCAGATAATACCACTCTAGTGGCAGAAAGTCAAGAAGAACTAAAGAGTCTCTTGATGAGGGTGAAATAAGAGAGCAAAATAACCGACTTGAAACTCAGCATTATAAAAACTAAGATCGTGGCATCTCGTCCTATCACGTCATGGCAAATAGAAGGGGAAAAAGTGGAAGCAGTGACAGAATTTCTTTACTTGGGCTCCAAAATCACTGCCAATGGTGACTGCAGCCATGAAATTAAAAGACACTTGCTCCTTGAAAGGAAAGCTTTGCCAAACCTAGACAGCATATTAAAAAGCAGAGGCATCACTTTGCTGACAAAGGTCCATGTAGACAAAGCTGTTTTTCCTGTAGATGTATGGATGTGAGAATTGGACCATAAAGAAGACTGATCTCCAAATTGATGTTTTCAAATGGTGGTACTGGAGAAGATTCTTGACAGTCCCTTGGACTGCAAGGAGAGCCAACCAGTCAATCTTAAAGGAAATCAACCCTGATTATTCACTGGAAACACTGCTGCTGGAGCTGAAGCTCCAATACTTTGGCCACCTGATGCAAAGAGCCAACTCATTGGAAAAGACCCTGGTGCTGGGAAATACCAAGGGCAGGAGGAGAAGCGGGTGACAGTATAAGATGGTTGGATGGCATCACTGACTCAATGGACATGAATCTGAGCAAACTTCAGGAGACAGTGGAGGACAGAGGAGCCTGGCGTGCTTCAGTCCATGGGGTTGCAGAGACAGACACGATTTAGCAACTGAACAACAAAAACAATGAAAACCTCTTTCTGTTCTGTAGTTCTGTGATTTCCTTTCATAATAAGATCAACTACTGAGTCATAAATAACAGTTAATATATTTTCTTAGCATTTGGCCCAATTTGAGTCAAATACTGTAGAGAGTCATTGTATACTAATTTATTTTTCTTCTCCATTCCAATATTTTAATTAAATATCTACCTATTAAATGTCTTTTCTGGAGAAGATAAGACTTTTTGTAAGCAATCCAATATGGAATGCAGGCACTCCATGACAAATAAACCACATAACCCAGCGTTCTTCTCAGTTCAGTTCAGTCGCTCAGTCATGTCTGACTGTTTGTGTCCATGGGGACACAGTGTTTGGGGTCACAAACATGCAGAATGCCAGGCTACCCTGTCCATCATCAACTCCTGGGTCTTGCTCTAACTTATGTACATCAAGTCTGTGATGCCATCCATCTCATCCTCTTTCATCCCCTTCTCCTCCTGCCTTCAATCTTTCCCAGCATGAAGGTCTTTTCCAATGAGTCAATTCTTTGCATCTGGTGGCCAAAGGATTGGAGTTTCAGTTTCAGCATCAGTCCTTCCAGTGAATATTCTGGACTGATTTCCTTTAGGATTGACTGATTGGATCTCCTTGCAGTCCAAGGGACTCTCGAGAGTCTTCTCCAACACCACAGTTCAAAAGCATCAATTCTTCAGCTCTTAGCTTTCTTTATAGTTCAATTCTCATATCCATACATGACTACTGGAAAACCAAAGCTTTTACTAGATGGACTTTGTTGGCAAAGTAATATCTCTGCTTTTTAATATGCTGTCTAGGTTGGCCATAACTTTTCTTCCAAGGAGCAAGCGTCTTTTAATTTCATGACTGCATTCACCATCTGCAGTGATTTTGGAGCCCAAGAAAATAAAGTCTGTCATTGTTTCCACTGTTTCCCCATCTATGCCATGAAATGATGGGACTGGATACTATGATCTTAGGTTTTTGAATGTTGAGTTTTAAGCCAACTTTTTCACTCTCCTCTTTCACTTTCATCAAGAGGCTCTTCAGTTCCTCTTAGCCTTGTGCCAGAAGGGTGGTGTCATCTGCATATCTGAGGTTATTAATATTTCTCCTGGGAAGTCTGTGTTTCATCCAGCCTGGATGAGTGCTTCTCAGGCTTAGTAGAGCTAAATTTGGGGTTTTCTAGAAATGAACCAAGGTGCCAATCTCTGAAGGACTCCTCTTGGGAAAAGATGGCTAAGTTCTTGTGAACTATGCAGTGAACATTCTCGTTTAGCATGATATCCACTTTACCTGACCTGTGCATCCAAACTCTAGCTTCTGTAAGTGTCCAATGCTAAGTGCTTTTTCTGTCCACCACCACTTTCTGAAGGATTGCTCTTGAGCAAAAGTGCCAGCTCCCTTAGATAATTATATCCTCAACCTGGGGCATCCTGCAGCTAACATCTAACTGTTAGGGGTAACCAACGGCCAGCTCCTTGTCTCCAGGTAAGACTAGTTTGAGTGTAACCCCAGCTCCAGAGCTCCCCAAGCGATCAGATGGAGACTAGATTTTAGCTGAGACCACATCCTAGCTCCTTATTCTGCCTCCTCTGCTTCCCTTGCTCTCTTTATCCTGAGAGACATCCTGTGATGAATCACATACACTCCAGTTCCCTTCTCAAGCTCTTCCTTGAGGGACCATGGCCTCAGGCCACACAGCTGTAGAGCACTCCCCTAAGGTTCAGGCATTGCTTCCTGAGACCAATTCCAAGTTTTCACAAGTCTCCATAACTCTTTGTCCCTGCACGTCAAGAAGTGAAAGGAGGCAGCCACGCACTGCCTCAAGAACATGAGGGCATTTTGGGAGTTGTTCCAGACCCACACAGAAATTCACCTCAGGCTACATACAACATAAGAAGCAGGACTTGGGTGCTAAGTGGAAACTGAAGACCTTCGAGTGGCAAAGCAAAGGATGCCAGAGCTCCTCTGTGAGACAGCAGATGTCCTGTCGGCCCTTGCCTGCTCCACCCGCAAAGAAACTCTTACCTGGAGACACTGTCCAGAGGGGAGGAGTGGCTGCTGATAGATGGAGGGGTCTCCGTACCAGGATATCCTTATGGGAAGAGGACCAGTGGCTGGAATCCAGTGTTACATCACCTCCAGACAATCTGTGGCAATAAGGGCTGGAGTAGGAAGGAAAGCAGAACGAGTCTTGGAGGGAGATAGGATTTTGTTTCTGAAAGCACAGTGGAGGGGAGAGGGTTTCTGAGTGAAACAGAGGCAAAGGCTGAAGGCTGGCCCTACTTTGGAAGGGGTTTCTCTCAGGCAGGGGATGGGAGGTGAAGATAAAGATGATGCCCCATGGGGAAGGGAACAGGCAGCTATCTGCTGTGTGCAGATGGCAAAGCTGTTGAGAGGAAAAGAGGAGACAAGGGATTTAGGGGTTCTCAGTGCTGAGATGGTGGACCCCGGAGACATTCTGTGTAGATTGAGGAAGAAAGACCAGGCAATATACTACCTCCTGTGGTGCCTGAGGAGGTCAGAGGGCAAGCACAGCCTGCATTCAAATATCAGCTCAGAGGCTTCTTAACCGTGTGGCCTTGGGGAGTTCAGTTCTAACAGCTCTGGATTTGTCTCCTCATCTACAGAATGCACAGGGTAGTGCCTCTCTCCTAAGGTGATACGTGTCCGTTGCCTTGTCTATGCAACGTGCATGCAAGTATCTGTGAATTAAAGGCTTTGACATTGCTTGACTTCCCTGAATTCTGGTACTGCCCTCAGTTCAGTTCAGTTCAGTTCAGTTCAGTTGTTCAGTCTTGTCTGACACTTTGTGACACAATGGATGGCATGTGACCCCATGCCAGGCTTCCCTGTCCATCACCAACTCCTGGAGTTTACTCAAGTTCATGTCCATTGAGTCAGTGATGCCATCCAACCATCTCATCCTCTGTCATCCCCATCTCCTCCTGCCTTCAATCTTTCCCAGCATCAGGCTCTTTTCCAATGAGTCAGTTCTTCGCATCAAGTGGCCTCCAAACCCAGGTTTGGAGTTTCAACTTCAGTATCAGTCCTTCAAATGAATATTCAGGACTGATCTCCTTTAGGATGGAATGGCTGGATCTCCTTGCAGTCCAAGGAACTTTCAAGAGTCTTCTCCAACACCACAGTTCAAAAGCATCAATTCTTCTGATCTCAGATTTCTTTATGGTCTACCATGGACCAGGCTTTTATTTTTTTTTGGCCAACTCAGAGAAGTTAAGTTGGAAACAGACTTTAAACAGAGTAAAATTAACTTTCATTAGCAGACCAATTAATAGTCAACACAGTAATTTTCTGCCAAAGAGGTATTCACTCAAACTGCCCCTGACTTCACTATTAATTTATTTCTTATTCTCTAGCTTACTATGTTCAATATATTGTTAGTTTACATGTCTTTGAACCTTGAAAATGAGTGGATTAGCAGAGACAGAGAAACAGAAGGAGAAACAAGTGTTGCAGCTTCTCAGTGAAGACCCATGAGTTCATTTATTCTAAATAAAACAATAATGGCACTAGCTGCCTGCAAGGAAGCTGTTTACTGCAAGGAAGTGACAGAGTCTAGACTGGGAAGCAGGAAACGGAAAAGAGGAAATGGTTTACAAGCCCAAGTAAATACATACAGATAGAAATTGATGAAAAGTGCTAGGAGAGAAGGGGGTCCCAAGTGATTCTTTTTCCAAAAGTGAAAACCTTGTCTTTGGCCAGGACTCACTTCTCCCTGCTGTTTCACATTCTCAGTATGATTTTGCTGATTTTTCAAGGGCAACTCTAAATGCTTTAGAATTCTCAAAATATTTATTTGTTACTGAATAACTAAATTACTCCTGTGAATTTGAATTCTGCAAAGGATGAAATTAACAGAAACTCTGAGAAACATGCAAGGGAAAGGAAACTCCAAGGACTTATTAGAGATTTTTACAAGCCAAATCTAGGCTTCTTTTTCCTTTTTTTCTTTGTCCTTTTGCATGATCACAAGCCAGTCCAGACCAGGGAGCAGAACCCAGGGTTCACACATATATTTATTTAGTTAGCAAGGCATTCCTATTTTTATAGCTCCAAGTTCTTAACTTTCTTGTTAGAAAATGTTAACAAGGTTTAAAATGTATAAAGTGAGCTGTGGCATGTAAAAAATGTTGGCCTATCCTGGCTCCTTCCTTTTTAATACCCATGTTCAATGAAAACATCCTACTGACAAGCAAAATGTCTGGGCAACTTTATAGATAGTGTTCCCACCTCAGGGCCAGAAGGTCACAGATTTGTTTCTGATTCTACTTAAAAAACACTCAACAATGGTAAGTTTGTGTGTGCTTTTATGGGAGGGAACTGTTTTATATGATCCAAGATCTTAAAGATACTCCAAGGAATCTTACATGTATGCTGGGCTGTGAATTGGGAAGTCTGCTATGGTGCTTGCTGTGAAATTGGGGAGCTTCACTGAATCACCCGCAAAGACTGACTATAATAATTCTCAGACATTGTGTCTACCCAATGCCAGAAAGCACTTTGTTTTCATGGTGGCAATCAAAGTGCTAGAAAAGCATTTCAACCTGCTGTTCCAGCATAAGCTTACAGTGGCCATAAAATAAAACATGGCAGAGTTGAAGGGGAGTGGGGGAAGGGAAAAAAGAAAAAAAGCAGACCCCACTGGAATCACACAGACATTTTATAACTATTTTAGACACTGCAGGCCTTTCCTTCTTAAGTCATGAGCAAGTATGGCTTCTGAGAAGTTTCTCTGGGAATTCCCAATGGCCCCTAAGCAGGGAAGTGAATAAGCCATCAACTCCATAATGAGCAAACACAGGGGCACTCCTAGCAGACGGGGATTAGGAAATAGCCCCGTTGGGTGGTTACCATGATTTTCTGAGCATGTTGACCAAAGAACAAAACTCTAAATTTGATTCCTGGATTCAATTGTGCCTTCCATCAGAGTTGGCCATTATGACTTTCTCTGGCTGATAGCCTTTAGAAGTATTGTTGTGTCAGCTATGAGTCTGGACCTCAGAAAGATCTTGCATTTCTTGCATTTTTATTCCTTATCTTAGATGCTGTTCAGCCATGTAAATAATCCAAGCTAGTCACCTGAAGGCTGAGAGACCCCATGGAGGCAAGGAACCATCCCAGTCAGGGCCACCTTAGACCACCCAGCTTCCAAGTAGCATGGCTAACCAAAGGGCCATAAGGGAGTGAGCCTAGATTCAGGAGGCAAGTATATAGACCTCTCGATGCAAAGTGACCAGGTCACACTGGAAGAGGATGAGGACACATGGTGACAGGGAATTGCAGTTGCTTTACACAATCCTCCACACCTACTGCATGGTTGTTGTTGTTTAGTTGCTAAGTCATGTCTCAATCTTTTCTGACCCGCCAGGCTCCTCTGTCCATGGGATTTCGCAGGCAAGAATATTAGCGTAGGTTGCCATTTCCTTCTCCAGGGGACTTTCCTGACTCAGGGATCGAACCAGTGTTAGCAGGAGGATTCTTTGCCACTGAGCGGCCTGGGAAGCCCCTACTGCAAGGTGCCACTAAGCATAGTGAAGGACTGAACCACATAAAGCATTTAGCAGAGGGGCTGCACTGAATAGATTCCCAGTGAATGTGAACTCCTGTTACTGTTTCTAAAATAGTTGCCATAATGCATGGACGGCTTACTTAAAAACCATCAGATGCCGGGCTCTCAGGACCTGATACTGACAATTCTCACAAATTCATGGTTCACTCCTGCAGCACTGGCACCTGGGTGAGAGAAAACACTATCAAACCACATCGTGAGTGTTAATGCACCCCTAACCATCTTTCTTTACTTAATAGAAGCACCTCATTTGACAACTCTCCCCACATTAACCACCCCACACTTGCCCCCACAAAATACATTGTCTCTTCTATTCGGACATTGACCAAAGGTTTAGATGGTACAGATGACTCATACCTTAAAGAATGGGGAGAATTTCTTTTATTGCTTCTCGATTCATTGTTGTGCTCTCATGAAACTTCTGAATGACACCAGAGAATATAAAACATGCCAAAGAAATAAGCAACGCTATGACATGTGGCAGGGTTTCATCAGGAAAAACCTCGGGTCAACTTGTTTCTCTGAAGACAGCGCATATCCGGGGCTGTCCCTGTTCCCCGGGACTCATAAAGCTCCTATCTCCAGGGCACAGGTGAGGCCTTCACATTCTTTGAGAACAACAGCCTGTTCATTTCCTCCATGGCTATAAAGCCGTTTTATTGGACTTCAGTATCTAAAGGAAACAGAGCTCTGGGTCAGAGGGCACTTTTAGAGAGTTACTGGGCACATTTAGAACCCAAACCTCAGGGATGGTAAGGTTGGGCGGTGCTCCTGAACTCTTTGAAATGTAACTCAGTTTAAAGTTCAAAGGAAGCTTGCTGGCTTTATCATTGTTGTTGGGAGGGCAAGATGCATTTGGAAAGTTAAAAATGGTTGGAAGATTTAGCTGTATAACATCAGCTCTTTAATTTTTTTTTTCAATTCTCACTTATCTTTGGCTACTCCGGGTCTTTGTTGCTGCGTGCAGGCTTCTGTCTTGGTGTGGTGAGCCAGGCTGCTCTCCAGCCTTGGGGCTTCTCGTTGCAGTGGCTTCTCTGGCTGAGAGCATGAGCTCTAGGGCAGGCAGGCTCAGCAGCTGTGGCGCTTAGGTTTAGTTGCTGCATGGCATGTGGAGGTGTTCCAGGACCAGGGACTGACTGGACCTGTGTGCCCTGCATTAGCAGGTGAATTCTTAACCACTGGACCATCAGGGAAGTCCAGCATCACCTCTTTTTTATTTTTTATTTTTAACTTGAAATAAAGTTTTTACTATAGTGCATGATCTAGTGATCATAATATTCTATTATTTCCACTTTAACTAAAGCAGATTGTAAAACAGTGAGAATGTTTAAAAATGAGTCTTTAGAACTACATCTGAAGAAATAAGTGGCTGTAAAAATCCAAAAGTATCTATAGTAGAGTAAAATAATAAATACCATCTGGTCCTGAATTCTAAATAAATAATTACTATACTTATTTTTCTTTCATTTTTTAAAATTTCCCTTTATTTTCTCAAGGAGCTTCATGTGCTAAAAATGATGTTTCTGCCTCAGTATCTACTTCTTCAATCATCCTCCTCATTCTTCTTTCTCAATTTATATTATTATTTAAAATTTATTTATTTCTAATTGAAGGATAATTGCTTTACTGCATTGTGTTGGTGTCTACCAAACCTCAACATGAATCAGCCATAGGTTTTTACCTATGTCCCCTCCCACTTGAACACCAGCATCAGCTCTTACCAAGCAACATTTGGCAACACATACTGTATTGCTCTCAAGGGAAAAGCAAATTCAGATACTGAGGGACCCCTTTGCCAACTACAGTGGGATTCAGTGGGATCTGACTTGCCCAAGAAAACGTTGTCTTAAAGAATCCTTCCTCCTTCACTTTTTATACAGATTGGGTAGGGGAGTCTCACTTCAAAGAGAAAAGCATCCATTTGTGTGATCAGGGAAGCATATCCTCTGTCCCAAGTATGATTCAACCTACTGATTAAGTTCTGCATCTGCGTTTCCTCAAGTGTAGTCTCTGGCACACAGGTCTTGAGACAGGCTCCAAACACCAGCAGCTGTCTGTGCAGAGAGATGGAGGAAACACCACATACTGCGGTTCGTCTTATACATTCACAGGACCCTTTAGCTTCCCTGGTGGCTCAGTCAGCAAAGTGTCTGCCTGCAACGTGGGAGACCTGGGTTCAATCCCTGGGTCAGGAAGATCCCCTGGAGAAGGAAATGGTAACCCACTCCAGTATTCTTGCCTGGAAAATTCCATGGACAGAGGAGCCTGGTGGGCTACAGTCCATGGGGTCACAAAGAGTCAGACACAACTGAGTACTTTCATTTTCATTTGGTCTCTTAAAGACTTGGAGAAGTTAGGCAGTAGGGAAACATGTTTAATACCAACCCAACCATTTCCAGATATATAACCTTTGTTTTATCTTTATATTATGGAAACAGGGACATCTTGAGAGAGATCAAGTTGACTTTGAGTGATCACTACTGTTTGGGTAAATCAGATGACCATACATACTTTGAAGGATGCTCTTTTAGGTATTTCACACAATTCAGAGTCTTTGGAAAATGGTAGACACGACTGTTAGGTGACTTTCATAGATTCAGACTCTTAGTTATATGATGTTTTATAATGTTGGCCTCCTGTTTGAATGGGTTTCCCTGGTGGTTCAGCAATAAAGAATCTGCCTGCAATGCAGGAGAAATGAGCTCCATCCCTGGCTCAGGAAATCCCCTGGAAAGGGAAATGGCAATCCATTCCAGAACAGGAAGAAGTCCAGAATGTACTGAAAATAAGGAAGAAATGTCTGAAACAAATTATTAATAAGTTAAGGTACATATACGTAGGGTCAGCACTGCTACAATTGAAGGCAGGTAAACTCTAAGGATGGAGCAAAAGCAAAAACAATACCCAGCTGTGGATGTGACCAGTGATAGAAGCAAGGTCCGATGTTGTAAAGAGCAATATTGCATAGGAACCTGGAATGTCAGGTCCATGAATCAAGACAAATTGGAAGTGGTCAAACAAGAAATGGCAAGAGTGAACATTGACATTCTAGGAATCAGCAAACTAAAATGGACTGGCATGGCTGAATTTAACTCAGATGACCATTATATCTACTACTGTGGGCAGGAATCCCTCAGAAGAAATGGAGTAGCCATCCCATCATGGTCAACAAAAGAGTCCGAAATGCAGTACTTGGATGCAATCTCAAAAATGACAGAATGATCTCTGTTCATCTCCAAGGCAAACCATTCAATATCACAGTAATCCAAGTCTATGCCCCAACCAGTAACGCTGAAGAAGCTGAAGTTGAATGGTTCTATGAAGACCTACAAGACCTTGTAGAACTAACACCCAAAGAAGATGTCCTTTTCATGATAGGGGAATGGAATGCAAAGGTAGGAAGTCAAGAAAGACCTGGAGTAACAGGCAAATTTGGCCTTGGAATGCAGAATGAAGCAGGGCAAAGACTAATAGAGTTTTGCCAAGAAAATGCACTGGTCATAGCAAACACCCTCTTCCAACAACACAAGAGAAGAGTCTACACATGGACATCACCAGATGGTCAACACTGAAATCAGATTGATTATATTCTTTGCAGCCAAAGATGAAGAAGCCCTTATACAGTCAACAAAAACAAGACCAGGAGCTGACTGTGGCTCAGATCATGAACTCCTTATTACCAAAATTAAAGAAAGTAGGGAAAACCCCTAGACCATTCAGGTATGACCTAAATCAAATCCCTTATGATTATACAGTGGAAGTGAGAAATAGATTTAAGAGGCTAGATCTGATAGATAGAGTGCCTGATGAACTATGGAATGAGGTTCGTGACATTGTACAGGAGACAGGGATCAAGACCATCCCCATGGAAAAGAAATGCAAAAAAGCAAAATGGCTGTCTGGAGAGGCCTTACAAATAGCTGTGAAAAGAAGAGAGGTGAAAAGCAAAGGAGAAAAGGAAAGATATAAGCATCTGAATGCAGAGTTTCAGAGAATAGCAAGAAGAGATAAGAAAGCCTTTCGCGATCAATGCAAAGAAATAGAGGAAAAGAACAGAATGGGAAAGACTAGAGATCTCTTCAAGAAAATTAAAGATACCAAGGGAAGAGTTCATGCAAAGCTCGATAAAGGATAGAAATGGTATGGACCTAATAGAAGCAGAAGATATTAAGAAGAGGTGGCAAGAATACACAGAAGAACTGTACAAAAAAGATCTTCATGACCCGGATAATCACGATGGTGTGATCACTCATCTAGAGCCAGACATCCTGGAATGTCAAGTCAAATGGGCCTTAGGAAGCATCTCTATGAACAAAGCTAGTGGAGGTGATGGAATTCCAGTTGAGCTGTTTCAAATCCTGAAAGATGATGCTGTGAAAGTGCTGCACTCAATATGCCAGCACATTTGGAAAACTCAGCAGTGGCCACAGGAATGGAAAAGGTCACTTTTCATTCCAATCCTGAAGAAAGGCAATGCCAAAGAATGCTCAAACTACCACACAAGTGCACTCATCTCACATGCTAGTAAAGTAATGCTCAAAATTCTCCAAGCCAGGCTTCAGCAATATGTGAACCGTGAACTTCCAGATATTCAACCTGGTTTTAGAAAAGGCAGAGGAACCAGAGATCAAATTGCCAACATCCACTGGATCATCGAGAGTTCCAGAAAAACATCTATTTCTGCTTTATTGACTACGCCAAAGCCTTTGACTGTATGGATCACAACAAACTGTGGAAAATTCTGAAAGAGATGGGAACACCAGACCACCTGACCTGCCTCTTGAGAAATCTGTATGCAGGTCAGGAAGCAACAGTTAGAACTGAACATGGAACAGACTGGTTTCAAATAGGAAAAGGAGTACGTCAAGGCTGTATATTGTCACCCTGCTTATTTAACTTATATGTAGAGTACATCATGAGAAACGCTGGACTGGAGGAAACATAGGCTGGAATCAAGATTTCTGGGAGAAATCAATAACCTCAGATATGCAGATAACACCACCCTTATGGCAGAAAGTGAAGAGGAACTAAAAAATCTCTTGATGAAAGTGAAAGAGGAGAGTGAAAAAGTTGGCTTAAAGCTCAACATTCAGAAAACGAAGATCATGGCATCTGGTCCCATCACTCCATGGGAAATAGATGAGGAAACAATGGAAACAGTGTCAGACTTTATTTTGGGGGGCTCCAAAATCACTGCAGATGGTAATTGCAGCCATGAAATTAAAAGACGCTTACTCCTTAGAAGAAAAGTTATGACCAACCTAGATAGCATATTCAAAAGCAGAGACATTACTTTGCTGACTAAGATCCGTCTAGTCAAGGCTATGGTTTTTCCTGTGGTCATGTATGGATGTGAGAGTTGGACTGTGAAGAAGGCTGAGCACCGAAGAATTTATGCTTTTGAACTGTGGTGTTGGAGAAGACTCTTGAGAGTCCCTTGGACTACAAGGAGATCCAACCAGTCCATTCTGAAGGAGATCAACCCTGGGATTTCTTTGGAAGGAATGATGCTAAAGCTGAAACTCCAGTACTTTGGCTACCTCATGCGAAGAGTTGAGTCATTGGAAAAGACTCTGATGCTGGGAGGGACTGGGGGGCAGGAGGAGAAGGGGACGACAGAGGATGAGATGCCTGGATGGCATCATGGACTCGATGAACGTGAGTCTGAGTGAACTCTGGGAGTTGGTGATGGACAGGGAGGCCTGGCGTGCTGTGATTTATGGGGTCGCAAAGAGTCGGAGAGGACTGAGAGAGTGAACTGAACTGAAGCTCTCATACTGGGATCATCAGTGGTACTAGAAATGTCTATGACAGAGGATTCTTCCTCATTAACTCTCTTGTTCTTATTCCATTTGTCTTTATTTTCTCTCTTGCTAAACCCTTTGCTATTCCAATCTATCTTCCTATCTGTCTTTCTGCAATGTGAGCATATGCAGTCAACCTTGATGGATACAAAGTTAGTGCTCAGATGCCTTTGCCTTTTGGTTCCTTTACACTCATTCTTCCTGGTATTCATTTACCTTGTACTCCTTTAAAAAAAAAACACAAAACTTTATTTATTTGGCTGTTCCGGGTCTTAGATGTGGCAATGGGATGTTTAGTTGTGGCATTCAATCTCTTAAGTGCAGCATGTGGGATCTTTGTCCCCTGACCAGGGATTGAACCCAGGCTGCTTGCCTTGGGGGCACAGAGTCTTAGCCACCAGACCACCAGGGAAGCCCCTGCATTGTGCTCTTGAGTTTCTCAAGACAGATGCTGCTTCTTCTTAGTTTTCAAGTTAAAAAAAAAAAAAAAAAAACTAAAGTAAACAAACCAGCAGAAAAACCTAAAGGGAATCACACACTTGTCTGTGATGTGGTTGAAGACAATTCAATAAAATTTCTTTGCTTTGAGTTGAGATTTTATCATCTCATCTCTTTTTTGATTATAATCTCTGACTGGTATTTATATGTGTCTTTTTTGAAATAATAAAAATAGAAAAATTAATAGCAAAAGATATTTTGTTTGTTTTAAAACCTAGGATCCATGTTGGTGGTGGGGCTTTGGAAATAACAAAGTCATCTTTGGAGGTTCAAAGGTTAGTAATCAACAATCCACCACCTTTCTCTTCCCTCTCTAGTTTATTTTTCCCCTTTGGTTTCCCAATAGAGTATGTTAAAAATAATGCATGCCTATATGTTGCTGGCTGAAGACTGTTGACCTAAATTTTACTTGACCTGACTCTGACATTTATTTTTTACAATAGAAGTTGGGCTCTGTACCTGGTTACTCTTATACAGTGTTGTAAACAGTGAGACCAACTCAACAATGAAAAATACAATTTTTAAATAGCAGGCATTGCTAACTTTTTTTTTCATTAAAAAAAGTTTTAATATAAACATCCCCTCAAATTTAGGACTGGACCCCACTGGTTTCTCCCTTGCATATCAAGATAAATAAGCAAAGAGCCCATTATTAATTGCATGCCTATATCTGATTTCCTGTTAGTTAAACTGAGGCATTTAATTGTGCTGTAGAAGTTGATAAGACTTATATATGAAAAGAAGTTTTCTTTTATGTGAAAAAAAGGACTAGTAGTTGGAGGAGTGGTTGCATTTATATTCCTTGAATTTTATCTGCAACAAGTTATAAACCCAGAATCATCTCTGCTGTGTATTGTGAGAAACTCATAAGGTTCACCAGAAATTTCCTTTATTTTTTTTCTTTTTAAATTTTATTTTATTATTATTATTATTATTTACTTTACAATGTTGTATTGGTTTTGCCATACATCGCATGAATCCACCACGGGTGTACATGTGTTCCCCATCCTGAACCCCCCTCCCACCTCCCTCCCCATCCCATCCCTCTGGGTCATCCCAGTGCACCAGCCCCGAGCATCCTGTATCCTGCATTGAACCTGGACTGGCGATTCGTTTCTTATATGAAACATGTATAATATCATGTAAGAAATTTCCTTTTAAAAAGACTTTTTATTTTATACTGGAGTATAGCTGACTGGACTTCACTGGCGTCTCAGTGGTACAGAATCCACCAGCCTAAGCAGAAGCTGCAGGTTCAGTCCCTGGGTCGGCAGGATCCCCTGGAGAAGGAAGTGGCAACCCACTGCAGTCTTCTTGCCTGGGAAATCCCAGGGACAGGGAAGCCTGGCAGGATACAGTCCGTGGGATCACAAAAGAATCAGACACAATTCAGCAACTAAACAACAGTAGCCAATTAACAAGGTTGTGATAGTTTCAGATGAACAGCAAAGGGACTTAGCAATGCGTATACATGTATGCAATCTCCCCCAAACTCCCCACCCATCCAGGCTGACACAAAACATTGAGCAGAACAATCTCTTTTTTGAAGTGTTCTGTATAAAAAAAATTTTTTTTTCTGTTGTTTTGGTGTGATTTTGTGTTTCTTTACTGCTCCTTAAGTCCTTCCAATACAGGTGGACTGTATACAATGTTTAAGAGATGTTGTGGGGAGGGGGGTGGGAGGGGGGTTCATGTTTGGGAACGCATGTACACCTGTGGTGGATTCATGTCAATCTATGCCAAAACCAATACAGAATTGTAAAGTAAAAATTAAAAATAAATAAATTAATTTAAAAAATAAATAAATAAATAATCCATTCTAAATGACTCAGTGTAAACACTTCAACCCAATGTCATCTCTGGCTCAATGAGAATCACTTTCATTCCACTGCTGGATCCACTTACTGAGAATATTAACTTTAGCACGTGGGACAGAGGAGGGCATGCATCTGCTCATCTAATCTGAGAATGTTAAAATAAGGCCCAAGATGACTCAACTCTTGATTACAGGGGGTGTGTGTGTGCGAGTGCACGTGTGAAAGATAGTGTTTTAATTTGCTTGATTTGCTTTTTAGCTGAAGCTGTTTGATTACAAAGTATCAAATTTAAAACTCAACTAATCAGTTGGATTAACCTAGTTCTCTTGAGACTAAACTTTAGGTCAAACTGAATTCTGCAGTGTGTCCCTCTGCTACATGTTTGTGATCCCACAAACTTGCTGATCATCACAAAACATGTTATTCACCCAAGAGACTTTTCTAGGAAGCTTGGGTAGGGCTGAAGCAGAACTTAGAGAAAATCAGGACTTGCCTGTGGTCCAGGTCTTAAGCCTACGCTTCCACTTCAGTGGGTACAAGTTTGATCCCTAATCAGGGAACTGAGATCCTGCATGCCATGCACTGTGGCCAAAAAATAAAATAAAATAAAATACAATGGAATGGAATGGAATAGAATACTTAAAAATAATGTAAAATAGCCTAGTGGAGGAAATGGAAGAATCGAGATAGCTGATAAACTCTACATATATGTATACACACACACACACACAGAGACACGACAAAGCAAGTTTAGGAGAGAACAGTAATGGGGAAAAGGACCATCCTGTGTAAGTAAAAACAAAGAAAACCTATCTGATGAGATTGCATTTCAGGTGATGATTATTTGCATTTTGTTATAGTCTTTTAAAGGTATTTTAAAAAATAAATTCAATTGTATAGAAATAGTGGAAATATTTTTACATATACACATATATATGTGAATACATAATAATGATTCATGTCTATATTTAAAAGTTTTATCTATATCCAGTGTACTGTTCATTGTGCTACATCTTGCTGTTTTCATTCCACTTTAGGTTTTCTATATGTATCAGTGTGGATCTACATACCTTACTCATATTAACTAATGTAAAGTATTCTATGGAGGAGGAAATGGCAACCCACTCTTGTATTCTCGCCTGGAGAATCCCTGTGGACGGATAAACCTGGTGGGCTACAGTCCATGGGGTCACAAAGTGTTGGACACAACTAAAGCAACTTAGCACACAGCACATGGTATTCTATGGAATGACTACATCATAATTCATTTCACTCTTTCCCCATGAGTGGACTCTGGGTGTTTCATTTCTCACTATCACAAGTAGTGCTTCAACAAGCTTCCTTCAGCCTATCTCCCTGTGACAACGAGGGGCGTTTTCTCTGGGTATATACTTAGAGGTAGAATTACCAGGTAAGGGGAATTTTTTAAATGTGGACTGCCCAATTCCATCCCAACTATCCTGAATCACAATTCATGGGGACAGGGCTTGGCCATCTGTATTTCTCAAAAAAGCTCTTTGGGAAATTCAGATAGTCTTCTAAGGGACCACCATTTTGAAATCCATTGTTCTAGCCCACATGAATCCATCCCACACAGGGATGAATACAAAGAATGAGAGATGAATAGGCTCTTCCTGGCAACGTGAATAACCTCTGGTGTCCCCGCTAAGGCCCAGGAGAGGATGCTCTTGGCGTCCTCCCAGATCACTTTCCTGGCTTGTGTACCCGTCTGCCAGCTGCTGAGGGTATTGGCTGCCCTCCTCCAGAGAACTGCCCCCAGCAGGAACCATCAGCCTGAAGGGTGTGACCTCCTTGCCCCTCCACCACCCAGGAAGTTCCACTTAGTACTGAGCCCCCCGGAGTGTAAAGAGCTGGTCCTTCTTCCTCCATTCAGGGCACACTGCAGTGCTCCCAGGAATCTGGCTGAGGCTGGACTCCATCTCGGCCCAGTCCTCTCCCTCTTCATTCTTCCCTCCCTTGCCTTTTTCTGGAGGGTCTGGCCTCAAATATCAAGCGCACTTGAGGCCCTGCTTGAAGCCAAGCTCAGGGCACTTAAACAAAGACCACCCTTGGCTCATTTTCTCACTGTTTTACCTATTTTTTTTTTTTTTCTGCTTTTCTATTCTGTTACTCTGTTTGCCCTTTTCCTCTTCTGCTGCTCATTATACTTAACATGTTCCACTTCACCAATGAAGAAAACATAAAAAATGAAGTACTTATTTTAAACCAATGCACTGAGCCAGCTCTTTCTGGGCTGGGACCTGCAGACATAGCACCCTCGAATCCTGCCCTGCCGCTTGACCACTTGGTGGGCCATGAAGGCCTAAGCTTTGGTTCCATTAAGAGTGATGCTGACCTCTTTCCCCACCCTCCTGGCAGCCCTCTGAATCCCACGTTTGTCTTACATGCTCAGAATGTATCGACATGGCACACAGCCGTGCAGCCAGCTACCCTTTCCTAGGAAATAAATGCACTGCGCTCCAGCATTGAGGAAAAAGTGCTGCCTCTCAGGTGCCCCGGAAACACTTGCACAGCGGCATTGAGTCCCCCCAGCTTGGGCTTGGAGCCCTGAGGCTAAACCCACTCCCCACTTCCACCTCCTGTGCAGACGTAGCTCCTGCTACACCCTCATACCTGTGAGTTTGTTGCCATGGGGTGTTTATAAACATGTGGCCAACTTGCCCTTATTTTATAACAATGAAATAGACCTGTAGGCCTTGGAGCACTACATCAAGCATTCCTCTATGCTTTGAAGTCCCAGCCAGGAAGTAAATCCTCAGGCCCTTTCAAACCAGTCCTTTTTCAAAGGGAGTGGCTGAAGGACTTGAAAATTGAGGCTCTTCCTCCCCAGCAGGCTCCGCTGGGGGTGTGCAGAGCACACTCACAACAGAGATCTTCCACAAACAAGAAAAACTCCTAATGTCCCAGGACAAGGACTGGCCATGAGACCTCCTGGGAGACCAAAGATTTGGTTCCTCCCTGAAGAGCTTTGCATCCAATAGGAAATGATTCCTGGGCCTCAAGCTGTTAAAGAGGGAATTATCTGGTCTGCCTGGCAACTTAGACCTAATCCTCCCATGGCTGTGCCCCCACAGTTGCAGCCTGGGCAACCACCCCGAATTGACAGGAGTGGGAGCAGACGCGCTTTCACAGGTGGAAAGGGATTATCTCAGTCATGTGGCCTTTGTCCATGTCTTCACTCAAAATTTTCCATCATGCAGGATTTGACGGAAAGTTAGATGCAATCTTAGGTCTAAATTTTTGTCTCTGGCTAGGGGAGGATTTATCTCAAACCTCCATTGTCTTTCCCACTACAGTTAACTCCTAGGGCTCCATGCAGGGCAAAAGTAAATGATTTCTCCCCAACTTGAATCCAGTTTGACTGTGTTTACAAGCGAAGATCTTCTGAACCTTTCCGATCTGGATTTTTAAATACTGAGCCAACTGGGAAAAAAAAGTCTATTTTTACTGGCCAAATTTTACCTCCCTGAATTTAATATTTACTTTTATGGTCCTTTAGTATTTGCTGAAAAATTCTGCATGGTCAGAATCTTAGTTATAAGTCTTCTGAATCAAATTCACTTTACAGTCACAAAACTGAATAGAACATACTTGGAATTTGTCTTCTTTGCCATCTTAAACGTCGAAATGGAAACATGTTAGTACCTCTAAGAGAAGATCTGGGATCAAATTCTGGTTTTACTAAAGCTTGACATTCTTGGGTAACATAGCCATAAGTTTCCCATCAGTCCGACTGGATCCTCACTTCTGCACAAGAGTGACCCTTCAGGCCCCTAGCATCCTGTTCTTCTTGCCACCCCCAACACATGCTGCCAGTGCCCCCTCTCAGGAAGCAGTCGCCATCAGCCCATCAGTCCTTCCTGACTTCTAGTGGATTTAGATCATTGCATGATCTCATCTTGCAATATCTTTTGGGACAATAGCTTTTGAAACATAGTGCTTAGTGGGGAATGAAAGACATTGCTGGGGATTTCTATTAGGCATCAAGAAAGAGGTGCAGAATATTTGTGAGGGTGGAGTGTTGCAAGAACATTTCTGAGCCACTGGTTTATATCCAACCAAACCCTGGATGTGCCTGGATGTAAATCAAACTGACTCTGAAAATAGAACTAAGTGGGAAATCTCTGTAGGAAAGAATTAGAAGCACCAATCCACACTTGTCTTGTTGCTATTCATGTAGGTCACTCTTAGACATTGATGGGGAGGTGTGTTGTTACCTCACAGTTGGTAAAATGATCATTTTTCAAGCAACAACAACAAAATAATAATAACAATGTGGAGTCACAAAGAGTCCAACATGACTGAACAAATTTCATTTTCGTAATTGAATAGCTTTTTGGCTCTCCAGGCACTTTTGATATTAATCTTCAGTACAACCCATTGTGTTACAAAGATTCTGCACGCCACATGATGCAGGCAATAAAATAAAAGAAATTAGAAAATTATTCAAGATTTTCACTTTTATATGTCAGTTTTGATATTAGGAAACCCAAGGTGGCACACTGCAAGAAGCACAGCCAAGATACACCTTTCCAGTCCCTAGTAGTTTAGGGTCTGGGCTGTCAGGCTGATTTCATTTAAGCTAGTCATTTACATCAAATTTTACTTGATAGAGGATCGTAAACGACTCTCCTTCCGAAGAACCTATAATACACCAGAGTAAAGATTGACAGTGAGAATAGCTGAATGTATGATCCATTCTTGGCTTATTTCCTTTCCTACTAAATGCATCCAGGGCCACCCACCTAGCATGGCCACAGGGGCCTGTCTTTATCATACAGTCTTTCCCATGGCCTCTCCTCAAACTAAGGACAGCAGAACGGGCAAGAACAAATGATCTAATTCCTAATAGTCCATTATCAGCAATCTGGGAAGAGACTGGAACATTTATATAAATTTATACTAATTTTAGAGATGGTAGGTTTACCAAATATAACTTGACTTGTCTAAGTTCCTAATTCTGTCCCAAGACTATCTCTGTCTTAAGATACAGACAAATCCACATCCTGGGGCGCCTGCGTTAACCAGTCAGTGTCTGTGGGGTGGACTACCTGATTCTTCTCAGGTCTAGCTCAGCCTCTTAGGAACTTAACTGCTCTCAAAGTCAGATCACTGCACCAGGAGCAATGCCATGCGGTCTACTCGCACGGCTTGAATCCTACCATGGCGTGACAGTCTTCTGTCGTTTAGGCCAGAGTAAACTGAGTAAAATGGAAAACTTGCTTCTTTAATTCAAGCAGCATCAAATATGGAATGTAACCATTTTGAGTCAGCATCAGCTCAGGTTGGGTCAGGAGGATGAGCATGGCAGTTCTCTAACCCTCTCCCCCTGTAATTTTTCTTCATTAAAAGTCACATCTTCATTGCAGGGAGGTTGTTTTTCCCTGCTCTTCTGAGTCCAAAGCCTCAATCTTAAAAACTGAGTGTTAGAAACTCTGCTCTTAAAAGCATTTACTTCTGGTACCTGTCCACACATAAGAATAGATGAGTGCAAGTCGTGTATAAATATATAGATGCATGTAGTGGCTCATTGGGCTCTGTAATACAAGCTCTTCTTTCCAGAAGATGATCCCAATAGTTTAGATAGTTGAGGCCCACTCATCATCCTGACAAAATGGTCAAATGTTTCTTTAAATTCTTCCAGAGCCCTAATTTTATTTTTTTTGGACTATGCCCTAAACAAGTGGAGTTTGCCTCTCCTTGGTCTGTGTGGCTTTGCATTCCCCCAAAATCATTTTATCACTTTCCTTTTCTTCTGTAAAAATTTTATAAGAAAAGTGGTATTTCTTTGTTCTTGAAATGCTGACCAGTGGCAAAATAAGCTGTACTTTTTTTTTTAATGTGGATACCGTGTAAGAGGCCAGGAATAAAGTAAAGGAACCAGGCAAATATTTCAGCTATTAGGCGAGTACTGGCTCCAGTCTTGGCTCTAGGCAGCTGGCATGCATGGATATCCCAGGGCAAAGGGTTTGAAAATGTGATTATTTGACTAAAGAAGCAGTAGGAGAAACACTTGCCAAAAAAGAATTTCAGAAGCTCTGCTTAAACATGAGTTTGAGGAAGTGAAAATACTTGAGATGGGATTTCTGTTACCATAGCTGCAATGAGCTGGCCAGCTCCCTGCTGGCAGATGGTGCCAGGATGCTTTGATGGAAGGGATACACTGGGACAGCATGAACCATTCCTGAAGCTCCACTGTTGCCAGAAAGAAGATGGCAAGTCTGAGAGCAGGCAGTAAGAGTTCCTCTTAGACCAAGGAGACTCCTAGCCCAAGCAGTTCCTTGTCAAATTGTGTGGTCACGCCTATGACCATGGTAGAGATTTGGTTATCTATTGATGCATAACAATTTACCTCCAAATTAGCATCCTGAAAGTGTTTATCTTTCTGCCATGGGGCAGAAATCCAGTTACAACTTAGCTGGGTGCCCCTGGCTCAGAGTCTCTCACGGGCTACAGCCAAGGTGCTCTCTGGGGCTGCTGTCAAGTCTAGACCCAACCTGGGGAGCATCTGCTTCCAAGATGGCTCACACAGCTGTCAGCAGGGCGGAGGTCTTCACTAGTGCTGGCTGGAGATATCAGCTCCTTGACACACTGGCCTCACCATCGGGTCTGACAAAATGATAGCCTGCTTCCCAAGAAAAAGGGCTCCAGGACAGGAGAAAGAGAGACAGAGGGAGGTAGAGGACACAAGGAGGCAGAAGCTGCAGCCCCTTTGTAACCTATGATAGAATGTCAGCTCCAAAGTTAGGTTGCAAAAGGGCTGTGGCTTCTGCCTTCCTGTGTCCTCTCTGTAAGTGAGTCAAGAGGTCCAACTCACACACAAGGGGTGGGAATTACACAAGGGTATGTATACCAGAGGGCAAAAATCTTTGGTCCCTATCTTAAAGGCCACCTGCCACAGTTTTCACTTAAATGGATGCCAAGATGCTTGATCTCTCTTCAATTTTGTGAAGGTAATTAGCATGGTACAAACTAGTCGTTTTGAAAAGAGACTGGTTCACCATATGGATCATGGTCTTCACTCAATACATCATCTTGGTTAGTGAAAATGAGCTGCCTAGTGTGGAGGTGGTGGGAGGATAAAGTACTATAGCGAGAGTTGTGTCAACTAGAATCCTTTGCCCTCCTGGGAGCCTGGGTGGAAATTTCTCTTTTTATTCGTCTGTAAAATGAGCTTGGCTGTAAGACATTCCCATGGTAAACTGGCTAAATGAGAAGAGTCAGGATAGAGTGGAATCTCCTCTAGAAAGAGCTGTGTAACTTATATCACACCTATGCAACATGCTCTTTACATGAGTGAAAGATTTACTCTGTGTGTGGGTGTTATGTATTGACTCTCCATACAAACATAGTTTTCATGAGTCATTTTATAATCATGGTTAATAGGGACTTATTTCAGGAAAATGGCAAGGGTTTAGATCAAAGGGCATATTGTTTTCTTAACATACTGGCTCCCTGACAACATTTTACAAGATGATTAATTCCAAAAAGAATTAATTTGACCTTGTTCAATGTGGATTAAAGAGAATCATGGAATATTAGGGTTCATAAGGCCCTTTGTGATGAGTTGCCTAAGTTCCTTCATTTTATGAATTAGGAGACAGGCCAGAGCTGAGACTAAATAAAACTGTTTCACTGCCTGACCTGCTATAGACTACTATGTCCACCAGTGTTATCAGAATTTGGAAAGTAGAGAGAGAAAAAATGGCTTTATTTTCTTTGTCAAAAAAAAGAAAAAAGAAATCAGTAGAGGTTGGAAAATCTTTTTCAAATAATACTTTTAAGCTAACTCCTTTATTTTCAGAAACTAACCCAACACAAGAGGTGTTCAGTGAATAAGTGCTGATCTTGATGGCATCTAATTATAGGTGAATTGGACACAGCAGGGGCTAATAGGGGATGATCCTAATTTCTTCCAGTTACAGGGGAATTTCCTGTTATTGACATTTCTATTTGAAACACATTTTAGGGACTAAATTGACTTCTGGAGTTACTATTTGATGGTCTCCTTAGTGGGATTGCAGCTTTGGGGAATGATTAGAATTTAAAAGTTGGAAGCAGTAGTCAAGGGATGCTTGGAGAAATTGAACTAGAAGCAAAGAGGCCTGAGTCCTGGACCCAGCTCTATTTCAGAGGTCCAGTATGGGAATAAAAAAAAAACTGTACTCTTCATAAACAGTCATTTAATCTTGGGCAAAGTACTAACTTTGGGCCATTTTAAAAAATACATAAAATTATAGTATTACATTAATGATTCTCAATGACCATTGGTAGCATACCATTTTGGAGGGTGGGTGTATATCAAAATTTCTGAAATGGGTTAGGAAGAAATCCTGTAACAGAAAGAAAAAAAAAAATCCCTGAATTCTAGTAGTCAGAAAAAACAATCTTTCCTAAAGGGAGTTTTGGCATCCTGGCAGAATTTCCAGGTTGAAAAATGGGACTCCAGGTGTGTTTATTAAAGGGGGTTCAACTGCAGATACACTGGGGAACTTTGCCTAGATGGTCTCCATTCCTGAGTCCTAAAGTTTAGATAATTGGTGAATAGAGAGGGACAAAGTGATTCAAGGAAGCAATGTTAGAACAGAGGAAGTGCTAAGAAAGAAAGGGGCTGGCTCCCAGCTAAGAATGGCGAAACGGTGACAAGATTGGACACTGGCAGCAAACACAGAGTCTTCAAACAAAGAACACTGAGACTAGAGGCTTCCATCTACCTGTATTCAAAGAAGACAAAGATCCCAACTCTGACAACCTTTTGTGGCAGGTCTCCTCTCGTCTATCAGTGCATTTCCAGGACTTATATTGAGTTCCAAAGTTTATAGCCCAAAGCAGCTAAATCTTAGGAGAATGATCCAAGAATATATTGGTCTCCAATATAAAGCCAAACTAAATTGCTATTGGCTTCAGTGTTAAATGGCAAAAATATCATTGTAGTTATTAAATCTATTTCAATTTATGATATTAGTACACCATGCTTTTTAAAGTGGGGACAAATTGAACCTTTTTAAGTGCCTTCTGTTTTATTTGGATTGATACCACCCTCTTATAAACCCAATAACATTTTATAAAATTTTAAAATAATTTTATTTATATATTGATTTGTTTATAGTTCATCTATTCTGTTCTAATATCTAAATTCTAGGCAAATCTCTGCAGCACCTTGGAACTTTGGTTTAAGAAGTTAAGGAGACTTGAACTCTGCCATAAAAATGCATGGAGATACTCATCTACAACCAGAGGGTGAGTTTGAAGCAGTTTCTTTCTTTTTTTTTTTTTTTTTAATTAATTTACTTTTTATTGAAGGATAATTTCTTTACAAACTTTTATTGTTTTCTGTCAAACCTAAACATGAATCAACCATAGATATACATATATCCTCTCCTTTTTGAACTTCCGTCCCACCTCCCTCCCCATCCCACCCCTCTAGGTTGATACAGAGCCCAGTTTGAGTTTCCTGAGCCATACAGCAAATTCCCCTTGGCTATCTATTTTACATATGGTAATATAAGCTGCTTCTTCTACATAGAGCTTGCCTAAGGACTTGAGTTTGAGTGAACTCAGGAAGTTGGTGATAGACAGGGAGGCCTGCTGCTGCTGCTGCTGCTGCTGCTAAGTTGCTTTAGTTGTGTCCGACTCTGTGCGACCCCATAGATGACAGCCCACCAGGCTCCCCCGTCCCTGGGATTCTCCAGGCAGGAACACTGGAGTGGGTTGCCATTTCCTTCTCCAATGCATGAAAGTGAAAAGTGAAAGTGAAGTCGCATGCTGTAATTCATGGGGTCGCAAAGAGTCAGACATGACTGAGTGACTGGACTGAACTGAACTGAAGAGAATGAAGAGGAAGAAAAGGTCCAATAAAAGAATAACATTTTTCTGATGGAAGGGGAAGGAGCAGAATGTGGAAGGGCAACTGGCCTTGAAGTGAAAGATCTTGTATTCTAAGATGCGTCTTTTGAAACCCATAACCAAGTCAATCACTTGATGCCTCCTTGATAACATCCCTAAGGTTATCAGGCTGTTAACTAGATTATTCCCTAGAGTTTTCTGCACGTTTATAATATTTTTAAAAATTAAGGCAAATAAATGTAGTGTATATTCGTCATAAAAAGTTGTGAAGTATAAGAAAAGTACAAAGAGAAAAGAAAACAAAAATACTACTAATACAGTTATCCATAAAACCCTTGTAAAAATTTGAGATATGGTCTTCTACCTTCTACTCTTTGGCTCTGGGGGTATGTAAGTGTGTGTGTGAAACATTTTAGAAGCAAAATTAGGAGAAAGCAGTTTTGTAGTGTAACTTGTTCAAATATACAAGTGTAACTTGTTCTAAATATACATCATGAATAGTTTTCATGTTTATACAGTAATAGAAAACTTGATTTAAGTTTTTATTAAATGAGTTTATGAGCCTATATTTATGAGTTTATAAATGTAAATTTATTGTAATCTATGAATGTGTGTTTATACATATATATGTGTGTGGATGGTGGGGAAACAGTGACAGACTTTATTTTCTTGGGCTCCAAAATCACTGCAGATGGAGACTGCAGCCATGAAATTAAAAGATGCTTGCTCCTTGGAAGAAAAATTATGACCAACCTAGACAGCATATTAAAAAGCAGAGACATTACTTTGCCAACAAAGGTCTGTCTAGTCAAGGCTATGGTTTTTCTAGTGGTCATGTATGGATGTGAGAGTTGGACTGTGAAGAAAGCTGAGCGCCGAAGAATTGATGCTTTTGAACTGTGGTGTTGGAGAAGACTCTTGAGAGTCCCTTGGACTGCAAGGAGAGCCAATCAGTCCATTCTAAAGGAAATCAGTCCTGAATGATCACTGAAAGGACTGATGCTGAAGCTGAAGCTCCAGTACTTTGTCCACCTCATGTGAAGAGTTGACTCATTGGAAAAGACCCTGATGCTGGGAGGGATTGTGGGCAGGAGGAGAAGGGGACGACAGAGGGTGAGATGGTTGGATGGCATCACTGACTCAACGGACATGAGTTTGGGTGTACTCCAGGAGTTGGTGATGGATAGGGAGGCCTGGCGTGCTGAGGTCCATGGAGTCACAAAGAGTCGGACACAATTGAGTGACTGGACTGAACTGAACTGATGGATGATGGATTCTGTGTTGTGTGTATATGTATATATATGTGCTCATCTTCCTCAGGTTGTTTCTAATTCTCCACAAAATTAATAAAACTCCCGTGATGGTCTTTGCAACCACATTTCTGTGGAATGTCCAACAACGAGATGGAGAGGGGGTAAAATGTGTGGGCGTGTGCGCACATGTTGTACATATGTACATATTTTTCACAGCTGAATCTTTCAGAGTTGGAAATAACATCTTATTGGATTCAGGGTAGACTTGGGCTAATTACCACAGGAACAGTTAATAATAGGAACAGTTTGATTAGGCTTAGGTGGAAGAGTTAGGAAATGTTGTTGTTATTGTTTAGTCAATAAGTCCTGTCTGACCCTTCTGATCCCCATGGACTGTAGCCCAGAAGGCTTCTCTACCCATGAGATTTCTCAGGCTAGAATACTGGAGTGGGTCACCATTTCCTTCTCCAATGAATCTTCCTGACCCAGGAATTGATCCCATGTTTCCTGCGTTAGCAGGTGGATCCTTTGCCTTTGAGTCACCAGGGAAGCCCCCTAAATAGAACCACACTCCTGGGCTGGGCTGGGAAAACCACATTCCTCTGAAGAATAAAAGAACAGTACAGAATGGGAGAAAAGATCCAGAAACCTCCTGTTGTAAGAGCTCTGTTGTGTGGAAACCTTACTTGGAAAGAATGTACGAGTTAGGAGCTCTTTAGGCAGGTTAGAGGTTCAGAGAAAACTCCAAAGAGAATTATTGCATCTGCAGTAGTACCAAGAAACAAGTTGTCATCATCTCCCTGGCTTGTCTGCTGTAACTCCTGAGTTTTATAGCCTGGTTTAAATTACCTATTTATAATTACCCCCCACCCCAGTTCTTGGCTATGCCTTTCTCATGTTGCCAAGCCTGCTGCTTCTCCTTTGTTCTTCCTGAACCAATCCTGCATAACCTTTAAGGATTTACTCAGGCTCCATTTTTTAAGGATGCTGTGTGTAACTTCCCTTACTAAAGTCCATTACACACTTCTGATCTTCCGTAACACCCTGGGCCTGCTTCTGTTAATCTTCTTACCATGTGGAAATACATTTAGTCTTCATGCATCTTTCTCTTAGAACTGAACTTCTTGAAGGAATGATTTAGCCTGTCATCTTTATAATTCTAATGTCTAAGATAATATTTAGAATATTCATTTGTTTAATGGAAAGACTGCTTCCACAATAAAGCTGGTTACATGAAGAACAGATAAGAACATAACTGCAATAAATGAGTCAATTTCACTGGTTCAAGTAAATCAACTGCCATAATAGTAGATGGGAGGGTTACCAGGTTCAGTGTACCTGATGGCTGTTTGTTTCTGTTTTTTTTTGCATCCTATAGTATAAATCTTCATGGTTAAATGTTAAATTGACACTGCTTTATTTGAATGCTAGGAATAATGTGTAGCTGACCTAGCTGGTCCAGAATCCTGAACTATATTGTATTATTATTATTTTATTATATAATATATAATTATATTATTCAGTGCTAAAATAAGGCTTTGTGGAAAGCCTGAAGCACAAGTCCAGTATGAAGAGATCACATTTCTAGAAAAGAACAATTTTTAAATCCCTTGAAGCAGAACCCAAGATGCTCTCTTCCATTTTGCCCTGTATCGTTAATGCTGTTTGATGGTCAGTGCGTCTCTCAATTACTTTCTCATTTGAAAAATGAGTTGATGTCTACCAAAACAAATGAAGGAAGTAAAGAGAAGTAAGTAGCTGTCCAGAGAGATAAGATGAATGGACAGGTTGCCATTGGTATTTGTGCTGAATGAGGACAGAATTTGAGGACCGATACTCAAAGAGTCATATGAAAATTGGTGTAAGAATTGCTGTGCAGTAGTTTTGAGTTCAGTGATAAAATGAGTATTTTCTATAGATTATACTCTCCTATTGCATGTGAATTAATCGTTTTACAGAAATAAGAAAAAATATCTATGGCCATGGTGGCCAATCAACTGCACTACGTGGGGAATGTCCAGGAAAATCTACCTCTTAGAAGGCTGAGCCAATAGATGCTTCAATTTAGAAAGCTGGGGCCCCATGTTACTTTGGACCTGCCTTCTACACATTGTGCTTTAGTTACTATTATTAAGATTTTGGCTATCATCGATTTGCGAATTATAAATTATGTGAGGAGAAATATATCAATAGTTAGGAGAAATATATCAAATAAAAGATGAAAATCTCTAGAAAAGTCTAAATAGTTAACAGTTTTTACTCTTTTACCAACAGACTTTAACAATAAATATAAAGCACTTAAGTGCATGAATGTGATCTAAATTCCATATCATTATGAATTACTTCCTGTGTGTGCAGCCCTAAAGATTATTCAAATAATGCTAAGAAACCAAAGCCACATGACATTCTGAAATGAGAACATACAGATACTTGGGGCATATGTTCACCAAAACATGCAGATATATTGCTAACGTTAACCAGCGTTTGCCTTTTACTTAAATTATTTCTCTACACACATATGAGATGTCCTTTCGATTAGTTGGTGCCTAAAGAGAGAAAAAGTCACTTTTTTTTCTTTTTAAAACAGCAAACGTTTATTATCCTACAGCTTTGTGTGGGTTAAGAATCTGGTTGCAGCTTAGCTGGGTGCACCTGTCTTAAGTTCTCTCGCAGGGCCAAAACTCAGGTATTGTATTCAGGGCTGTGGTTTCATTTCAAGGCTAAACTGGGGGAGGATCTAATTCCAAGGTCGCTGCTGTGCTGGCTGGCAGCATCCAGTTTCTCCAGTGTAGCACTGTGAACCTCGGTTCCTCTCTGACTGTTGGCCAGAAGGCTTCATCAACTCCTTGCCAAATAGGCCTCTCTGTAGAGTGCCTCTCATGGCAGCTGACTTCATGAGATCAGGCAAGCAAGCAGGCAAGAGACTATGACAGCATGGAAGTCACTGTCTTCTTGAACTACTTTTAGAACTAATGTCCCATCACTTCAGACATATTTATTCATCAGAAATCATCACTAGTTCCAGCACACACTCAAGGAGAGGGCATATCATGTGGTGTGAATTTGAGGAGGTGGGGCTCACTGGAAGCCAAGTGAGAAGTTGCCTACCATATCTCATCACTATTAATAGAAGGAAAAGGAAGGAGGTAATCTCACTGCAAAACAAGGAGCCCAACTAATAGAAAACCCAGGTGACGAAAAGTTTCTTGCCATATGCTCCCCAAAAGTCAACTGATAAAAGGGCAAAAAAGTGATTAGTGGATTTTAGGACATCATCATTATCAGTTACCAGTAAAGACAGTGCAGAGAAGAGAGGAGCCAGGAGACCAGATGGAGGAGGGGTGAGAGTGACCATGGTTGGTAAGGCAGATGCAGAAAGTGTCATTTACATTCCAGGTGGTTGGTGTGTCAGTTTCCTACTGAAGCTGTAGTGAGCCACCAAAGACAAATATATTATCTTCAGTTCTAGAAGTCAGAAATGCTCTAAGTCAGTTGTTGGCAGGGTGCATTCCTTCTCAGTTTTGTAAAGTACAGTCTGTTTCCTTAACTGTTCCATCTTCTAGAGGCTGCCCACATTCCTTTGATCACAGCTTCTTCCTCCATTTTCAAGGCCAACAGTGTTGCCCCTTCAAAAATCTTTCTCTCTTATCTCTGATTCCATCACCACATCTCCTTCTCTGACTCTAACCTTCATGCTTTTATTTACAAAGATCACCCAGAATGATCTCTCCAACTCAAATTCCTTAATCACATTGCAAAGTCTCTTTTGCTACATCAGCCAGTTCAGTTCAATCACTCAGTCATGTCTAGCTCTTTGCAACCCCATGGACTGCAACACGCTAGGCTTCCCTGTCCATTACCAACTCCTAGAGTTTGCTCAAACTCATGTCCATTGAGTTGGTGATGCCATCCAACCATCGCTTCCTCTGTCATCCCCTTCTCCTCCTGCCTTCAATCTTTCCCAGCATCAGGGTCTTTTCCAATGAGGAAGTTCTTCACATCAGGTGGCCAAAGTATTGGAGTTTCAGCTTCAGCATCAGTCCTTCCAATGAATATTCAGGGTTTCCTTTATGATTAAATGGTTTCATCTTGTTGCAGTCCAAGGGACTCTCAAGAGTCTTCTACAACACCACAGTTTAAAAGCATTAATTCTTTGGTGCTCAACTTTCTTTATGGTCCAGCTTTCACATCCATACATGACTACTGGAAAAACTGTAGCTTTGACTATACAGACCTTTGTCACCAGAGTAATGTCTCTGCTTTAAAATATAGTGTCTAGGCTTGTCATAACTTTTCTCCCAAGGAGCAAGCATCTTTTAATTTCATGGCTGCAGTCACCATCTGCAGTGATTTTGGAGCCCAAGAAATAAAGTCTGTCACTGTTTCCATTGTTTCCCCATCTATTTGCTGTGAAGTGATAGACCAGATGCCATGATCTTTGTTTTTTGAATGTTGAGTTTTAAGCCAGCTTTTTCACTCTCCTCTTTCATTTTCATCAGGAAGCTTTTTAGTTCCTCTTTGCTTTCTGCCTTAAGGGTGGTGTCATCTGTGTATCTGAGGTTATTGATATTTCTCCAGGCCATCTTGATTCCAGTTTGTGCTTCATCCAGCCCAGCATTTCTCATGATGTACTCTGCATATAAGTTAAATAAGCAGGGTGACAATATACAGCCTTGAAGTACTCCTTTCCCAATTTGGAACCAGCCTGTTGTTCCACGTCCAGTTCTAACTGTTGCTTCTTGACCTGCATACAGATTTCTCAGGAGGTGGGTAAGGTGGTCTGGTTATTCCCATCTCTTTAAGAGCTTTCCACAGTTTATTGTGATCCATACAGTCAAAGGCTTTGGTGTAGTCAATGAAGCAGAAGTAGATGTTTTTCTGGAACTCTGTTGGTTTTTCAATGATCCAAGAAATGTTGGCAATTTGACTCCTGGTTCCTCTGCTTTTTCTAAATCCAGCTTAAATATCTGGAAGTTCTTGGTTTACATACTGTTGAAGCCTAGCTTCGAGAATTTTGAGTATTACTTTGCTAGCGTATGAGATGACTTTTGCCACATAGGCCAACAAATTTCCAGTTTCTAAAGATCAGGCTATAGACAACTTTGTTTAGTCAGTCATTTGTGCCCAGCTCTGCGACCCCGTGGACTGTAGCCAGTCACATTTTGTGTGCTGTGCAGTGCTGGTGTTTTCATGCTTCAGACAAAACCTCACTTGTTTAACAAGTCCTGGAAAGGAGGTAGCCCCTTTGTTTTGTGGAACTTTTGGGAGGTTACCACACCCAAACTCTGAGGGCAGAGAAGCTGTGCCCTCCTGACATCTTTCTTGGGAGCTCATCCCCTGCAGGCATGGCTGTTCAGAGAGGCCCCTGCCAGGCCACACTGCCAGGTTTGCTCCGCGGCCTCATGTCTGAGCTTTCACCTTCGGCCCTCATGCTGGAATGTTCTTTCCTCCTCATTGTCTGCTTTGCGTAGTCTCTATAGAGTCACTGCTCCCATATGGTGATGTGGAACTCCAGAAAAGTGCTTAATGGTTTTCCTTCCAGCACTTTTGTGAAATCACAGGCCAGGTTTTCCCTCAACTCTCTGCTCTTGGAGTCTGATGTCTGCAATACCCTCAAGTCTGCCATAATGGACTTTTGTCTAAAGACGGTGGAGTAGAAGAATGTGCTCTCAACTCTGCAAGAATGTTTTGTGAAGTCTAAGAAGATCATTGCTATATTTATTTGCCTGGATTCAACAAAGCTGTCTTGTATAATATGACAGGATACAGTAAGACATACAACCCTTGATTACCTCAAGGAGTGGACCCAGCTCTTTCTCAAGAGTTGCTTCTATAAAATAGACAGAAAAAACTCTACTCAAAATTATAGATAATCTATATGATTAGAGGACATTGCAGTTAAGTTGGTGGTAAGAGTATTAGAATGCTGATGAAGAACTCAAGATAAAGTAGTGTGTTCAGGTCTTTGGCTCTGAGGAAGAGCTAGTTTGGGAATTCCCTGGCGGTCTGGTGGTTAAGACTCTGCCTGCCAGTGTGGGGAACAGGGATGATCCCGTCTGGGAAGATCCCACATGCTTCAGAGCAGCTAAGCCCATGGACCCCAACGGCTGCAGCCCACAAACCCTGGAGCCCGCATTATGCAACTAGAGAAGCCAACGCACAGAGAAACCTAAGTGCCACAACTAGAGAAAGCCCGCACACAGTAAGTAATGAGGACCCACACAGGCAAAAGTAACTAAACGAATTTTAAAATTAAAAAAGAGTCTATCCTAGAATAAAACATAGGGAATTCCTTGACATTGACTTTGGCAAAGATTTTATTTATTTTTTTATTTTACAGCAAAAGCAAAGATAAATGCTGGAACTACATCAAACTAAAAAGCTTCTGCTTAGCAAAAAACAAAACAAAACAGTAAGCAAAATAAAAAGGCAACCGGTAAAATGGGTTTGCAAATATATTTGCAAATCATATCTCTATTAAGAAGTTAATCTTATACAAATATTCCGGAAACTTGTACGTAACAATAACAAGAAACCCAAATAACCCTTGAAGCTTCTAGTGAGGATTAATATGGAAATTTAATTTCAAATCTTAAAGCAATCTTCAGAAACTAAAGTTAATAATCTTAGTCATCATGTATCAATCTTTGCAACTATTCTTTTGTTTCTTTCCATATTCCCTGAGGATGTATCAAGCATTGAGCTCTATTTAGCTATGGAGATTTACCACCTTTGTTCCAGGTGACTGAGTCACGAAACACTAACTTGGGATGAAGTTTATTTTTTCTTTTGTAACCCGACAGAGCTCAGGAGGCAGAAGAAACTTTAAATCTCAATAAAATTTTCAAATTCAAAATTGAAAGTATTGAAAATTTTCAATATTCATACCAAACCCCAAATGACGACAGTGGGGCCAATTTTGGGAGCTCATCTAATTCATTTCTTTCATTTGAAAAAGAGTAAAGTCCAGATAGTTTGAAGGTAGCACTAGACTATCCCTCAGAGACTGTTCCTGTTTCAGAAATGTATGCAACCAGAGGGCTTTACTAAGCTCATTGTGGATTTCACTTTGGTTTATTCCTAAAGTGTGAAGGACAGAAAGCCCAGGCCTCCCTTGTAGCTCATAGAAGCACTCCCCAAACATGTCTACGATGGCAACATTTGCAGGGTAAGATGCCAACTAGGTTCAAAAGGTCTAGAATACAGACCTGTGTGTGCTCAGTCACTGTCATGCCTGACTCTTTCTGCCTCCATTGACTGTAGCCCACCAAGCTCCTCTGTCCATGGGATTCTCCAGCCAAGAATACGGGAGTGGGTTGCTATAACCTCCTTCAGGAGATCTTCGTGACCCAGGGACTGAACCCAGGTCTCCTGCCTTGCAGGTGAATTCTTTACCATCACCAAGGAAGATTACAGACTTGCTGTCTTTTAAATACTACAGTAAATATGGTATTTACTTTGAAAGCATTCTAAAGTTTGCTTGTGGTTGGGGATGTCGGGATGGTTATAGCTTACTAGGTATGGTAAAGAGTGGAAGGAGAAGTTCTTTGAAACTAGAAATTTGTAACCCTTATGTGGATGGGTGTAGCTGACAGCACTTGTGCTGAGCTGAGGTAGTGGGTAGGTATTTCAGGTATAGGCTTCTGTGCATTTTGTGTATTCCCACACAGGTGGGTGCAGCTTGCCATGTTCAAATAGTGTTTCTCCAGGATGAAATCATTTTGCCTTGTACACTATATATACGATGCTCAAATTCTTACATAATAATATGTCCTTTGCACTGACACAAATCCATCTTTTCAAAACAAGCCTTTTAGAGCAAAACTGCCTGGATACCTAGCAGTGGTTTCAGAGTCCATGACCTACCTTGCTATTAACACAGCATGTGTTTTGAGGATTAGATGAGTTAAGAAATATTAAAGTAATTTGAAATCTGAAGCACTGTATAGTAGTTAAAAATGTAGAAAAATCTGGAGCCAGCTTATAGTATTTTATAGGCAACAAGATCATACAGTCTAACACCCCTAAATAAACTAATTTATTATTGATTTCCATGAATAAAATGAAAAAATAGCTGAAAAATAGTCTTTTTTTTGAACAGACTGTCTTTTATTGGTCTAAAATTAGAGTTGATAAACAATATGGAGTCATGATTCAATTATATCTCTAGTGATCAGAGTATATTGATTTAGCCAAAGGGTTCATTTGAGTTTTCCCTTAAGATGTTACCAGAAAAGAAAAAAAAAAAACCAGAATGAACATTTTGGCCAATCCAGTACATACCAATGATTTTTTTAAAACTTAAATTTATTTATTTTAATTGGAGGGTAATTACTTTACAATATTGTATTGCTTTTGCCATACATCAAATGAATCCGCCATGGGTGTACACTGTTCACCATCTTGAACCCCCTCCCACCTCCCTCCCCATACCATCCCTCTGGGTCATCCCAGTGCACCAGCCCCAAGCCACCTGTATCCTGCATCGAACATAGACTGGCGATTCATTTCTTATATGATATACATGTTTCAATGCCATTCTCCCAAATCATCCCACCCTCTCCCTCTCCAACAGAGTCCAAAAGACTGTTCTATACGTCTGTGTCTCTTTTGCTGTCTCACATACAGGGTTATTGTTACCATCTTTCTAAATTCCACATATATGTGTTAGTAAACTGTATTGGTGTTTTCCTTTCTGGCTTACTTCACTCTGTATAATAGTCTCCAGTTTCATCCACTTCATTAGAACTGATTCAAATGTATTCTTTTTAATGGCTGTGTAATACTCCATTGTGTATATGTACCACTTCTTTCTTATCCATTCATCTGCTGATGGGCATCTAGGTTGCTTCCATGTCCTGGCTATTATAAACAGTGCTGCGATGAACATTGGGGTACATGTGTCTCTTTCAATTCTGGTTTCCTTGTTGTGTATGCCCAGCAGTGGGATTGCTGGGTCATAAGGCAGTTCTATTTGCAGTTTTTTAAGGAATCTCCACAGTGTTCTCCATAGTGGCTGTACTAGTTTGCATTCCCACCAACAGTGTAAGAGGGTTCTCTTTTCTCCACATCCTCTGTAGCATTTATTGCTTGTAGACTTTCAGATTGCAGCCATTCTGACTGGTGTGAAATGGTACCTCATTGTGGTTTTGATTTGCATTTCTCTGATAATGAGTGGTGTTGAGCATCTTTTCATGTGTTTGTTAGCTATCTGTATGTCTTCTTTGGAGAAATGTCTATTTAGTTCTTTGGCCCATTTTTTGATTAGGTTGTTTATTTTTCTGGAATTGAGCTGCAGGAGTTGCTTGTATATTTTTGAGATTAGTTGTTTGTCAGTTGCTTCATTTGCTATTGTTTTCTCCCATTCAGAAGGCTGTCTTTTCACCTTGCTTATGGTTTCCTTTGTTGTACAGAAGCTTTTAATTTTAATAGGTCCCATTTGTTTATTTTTGCTTTTATTTCCAATATTCTGGGAGGTGGCTCATAGAGGATCCTGCTGTGATTTATGTAGGAGAGTGTTTTGCCTATGTTCTCCTCTAGGAGTGTTATAGTTTCTGGTCTTATGTTTAGCTCTTTAATCCATTTTGAGTTTATTTTTGTGTATGGTGTTGGAAAGTGATCTAGTTTCATTCTTTTACAAGTGGTTGACCAGTTTTCCCAGCACCACTTGTTAAAGAGACTTTCTTTTCTCCATTGTATATTCTTGCCTCCTTTGTCGAAGATAAGGTGTCCATAGGTGTGTGGATTTATCTCTGGGCTTTCTATTTTGTTCCATTGATCTATATTTCTGTCTTTGTGCCAGTACCATACTGTCTGGATGACTGTGGCTTTGTAGTAGAGCCTGAAATCAGGCAGGTTGATTCCTCCAGTTCCATTCTTCTTTCTCAAGATTGCTTTGGCTATTCGAGGTTTTTTGTATTTCCATACAAATTGTGAAATTGTTTGCTCTAGCTCTGTGAAAAACACCAATGATTTTAAAAGTGTAGTTCCTTGTATCCCTGCCATGTGCTGTGTGCTGTGCTTGTGAACTCTAGCCCACCAGTCCCCTCGGTCCATGGGATTCTCCAGGCAAGAATACTGGAGTTGGTGCCATTTCCTTCTCCAGGGGATCTTTCTGGCCCAGAGATTGAACCTGCATCTCCTGACAGGCAGATTTTTTACTACTGAGCCATCAGGGAAACCCCCAGGAACAATGGGAAATAAGCTAATGAGGAGTGACTGTAGTGTCCAGCCAAGGTACAAGTTCTGGCTGCAACAAAAAAAGTGTTAGTGTGTCTCCCCTTTTTTTTTTCCCAATTGGAAGAGTCTGCCCTTCAGAATATCAATTAGAACAGAATGGGACATACTGTCTGGGCAGTGAAGGTAAGAGCACCAGTGAATTCCTAAAGATTTATGATTGGCTTAAGGAATTTCTCCCTCTCTCTCTCTTTCTTCCTCCCTCTCTGTTTTTTATTCTATCTTCCTCTTTCCTTCCTTCCTTCTTTTCTCTTTCTCTCTATATTTTTATTTCCTGTACTCTCTCTCTCTCTCCTTTCTCTATATTCAGTTAGAAAAAAAAATGTCCAAGAGATAGATTCCTTTTCAGAAATCCAGTATGATTTAGGTGACATGGACACTTCTCTTCTTTCAAACACCATCTAAGGAAACCTTCATGAATAAGGTCCTCCAGGGATGTGCTCCCATGAGTAACACCCTTTGTCCATGGAAGAACCCTTGGACTAAAATTCTCTATTAAGATTTAACAAAGATTTCCACTTCCCAACCATGGATCAAAGCCAGGTCTCCCACATTGCAGGCAGATTCTTTACTATCTGAAGCAACAGGGAAGGCATAACCCCCCTTATTCCCCTTTGGAGACAAAGACAACTCTTTTAGTATGCCTAGTGGGCTTATTTTTTATTTGAATATATTACTGTTTGAGTGTATGCATTTTTAATTTTTTTATGTGAGGTTCTTATATTTCCCACTCTTCTAATCTGTTTCACTAAGAACTATGTTTCCCCTGTGGCTCAGCTGTAAAGAATCCATTTGCAATGCAAGAGATACAGGAGACATGGGTTCAATCCCTGGGTCTGGAAGATCCCCTGGAGGAGGGCATGGCAACCCATTCCAGTATCCTTGTCTGGAGAATCCCATGGACAGAGGAGCCTGGTGGGCTACAGTCCATGGGGTTGCACAAAGTTGGACATGACTGAAGCAATTTAGCACAGATGTGTATAACTTGTTGTAGTTTACAAAGTGTTTCCATTCTTATTATCTTCTTTAATCCCCTCAACTCCAGACAGGGTATTTTGAAGCTCTCTCCTCCCTTCCCAATGATTAGTAGCTTATGTCTCTGGTTCAACTACTTTATCCTGACTCCTTAGGAGACATTAATTCTCTCTTTGTGCTTAGTCACTCAGTCATGTCTGACTCTTTGTAACCCCATGGACTGTAGCTTGCCAAGCTCCTCTGTCCATGGGACTTCCCAGGCAAGAATACTGGAGTGGGTTGCTGTGTCCTCCTCCAGGGGATCTTCTCGACCCAGGAATGGAACCAGGGTCTCCTGCATTGCAGGTGAATTCTTTACCAGCTGAGCTACCAGGGAAGCCCAGTTCTTTTTATATCATAACCTAGTTCCACCAGCCTTAGCAAGAATATTCAAAGCAGCTGTATATCAACACATGGTCCAAGACATCAAGTATTCAGCTAACACAGAGAGTAATCTTACAAACATGCATATTTTGGTGGCTCATCTCCTGTTCACACTTCTGTACCAGTCAACCCAAAATCTAGATGAACATACTCATACACACACACAAGTGCTGAAAGGAATTAAAAACTTCCACTTCTTAATAATGTGTAACATTTCAGCATACATGTTCCAACATAAAAATGACCACTATGTACAAATGAATAGCAGAAATTCATGCTAGTTTGATGAGATAAATATATATATATGAGAAAATTACATTGATTATAGATCCACATTATGAAATGGGGAATTACCACTGGAGAAATAAAAAGGGAAAAAAACAACTCTCCAGAGCTGAATATTAGAAGGGAACTTCTGTTACTCTGTGAGTCTCACTGAAAAGTAACTAAGAGAACCAACAATGCTTGCAGTCTTTGGATTTGAACCTGATAAGGGATAAATATGGCACCCGGGAGAGTGCACCTATCTCAAATGTACTGGAGGCGGAACTCTCAGCTACAGACCGGAAGGAAGGCTGACCCTGCCACCACTAGCCAAGCTAAAAGGCTGTGGTGGCCACAGAACCCGTGGAGGAAATATGATTCAAAGAATTTTTCTAAGAGGCGATATGAAACAGAAGAGTGAGAACTGGATGGAAGGCTTAGGAGCGCAAGTTTCCGGCTCTGATTCTGTCCCAAGGGCAGATTGATGCTGGGAAAGTTATCCTACTTCCCTGTGCATCTTCTTCCTTTTTTACAGATTTGTTTTATTTATTTTCTTTTTGGCTGGGCTGAGTCTGCTATTGCTTGAGGGCTCTCTCTGGTTGTGAGAACGGGGGGGCTACTTTCTAGTTGTGGTGGCTCCTCTTGCTGCAGAGCACAGTCTCTAGGGCACCGGCTTCAGTAGTTGTGGCTTGGGGGCTCAGTAATTGTGGCTCTTGGGCTTAATTGACCCACAGGATATGGGATCTTCCCGAACCAGGGATTGAACCGGTGTCCCTTGAGATGCAAGGTGGATGCTTAACTTCTAGAACGCCAGAGAGGCCCACATCCTTTTTCTTGACTTTAAAATGAGAATGTTGAATAAGAACTGGAATAGTAAGTAGGCATTTCCTTATGTGCTGACCTCTTTTGCTTTAGCAAAGCCAGAAAGTGATGGTGTGAGTATCTTGCCTTTTCCATACCTGTAGAGCTGATCTTTGAGTCATATTCCTGGTTTTGTGATGAAGTAGCCTGGTTGTATGGAGAAGGCAATGGCAACCTACTCCAGTACTCTTGTCTGGAAAATCCCATGGATGGAGGAGCCTGTTGGGCTGCAGTCCATGGGGTCGCTAAGAGTCGGACACGACTGAGCAACTTCACTTTCACTTTTTGCTTTCATGCATTGGAAAAGGAAATGGCAACCCACTCCAGTATTCTTGCCTGGAGAATCCCAGGGACAGAGGAGCCTGGTAGGCTGCCGTCTATGGGGTCTCAGAGAGTCGGACATGACTGAAGCGACTTAGCAGCAGCAGCAGTAGCAGCAGCCTGGTTGCACAGTAGCCTCTTCATTGTTTTTAATATCACAATTACACAGGCACACTTTAAAGGCCGTAATTTCTCCTGGCTTTCCACTGAGAAGATCAAAGCCAGAGGAGGAAAATGCAAAGAAAGTATTTTCCTGTGCTGATGGATTGTACACTGAAAAGAAAGTCAAAGTAATCCATCTCCGTCAGCTTCTCTCTTTCCTCTGCTCTCACACACAGTTTGTTTACAAACTATGCTGACCTACCATGAAGAGCTTCTGTAAGAATCAGGAACGACCAACCACCTGAGCTCCCTGGAGGCCAGGCCAGAAACTCAGTTTGCTTCTGTGCATTCCAGCTTGAGCAGACTGTGTCTCTTTTACGAGTGATGAGTTGTGATGGAGCTGCTGCTTTGATATGGTCCTCCGTGGCCCTTATGTCAAACGGTAGCCTTGAACCCCACTCTGGGGAGGAGAAAGAGCAGGGAGGTCAGCGCGTGGTGGCGTCCAGGGAAATGTGTCAGCTCGTAAGTCTTCAGAACCTCCTGCCATAACAGCAGCTGTAGCTTGCAAATGTCTGAACCTGGAGATTTTTCTGCCTCCTTGTTTTGTCCTCATGTGAAAAACTGTAAGTGGATCTATTCCTGTTTGGCCTCAAAGGCAACCCATTTAACAAGTCGGCCCTGGGCCTGCAGGTATTTGAGAAGCAATACAGCACAACCCCAGCCCGTGGTGCTTCACCTTCTGGGAGCTCAGGCTGGCCTGTTTTCAGCCTCACTTGCCCTGCCTCTGGCATCGGGCGTACCACCACCCTGTCCGCATTAGAGTGTCATTAGTGCCCTTAATGAAAATCCGGTTTTACACACTGAAAAGTGATCTGAAGCAGTCTCGAGGAAATGCTATAAAACACGCCCCTGCTGTTAGCAGGAGCCTTCGCACACCTGCAGTTTTGACAGGGCTCTTAAAAAACCCTCTCCCCCTGGGTGGAAGGAGGGGCCACAAGTATAACAAATCGTGCAAACAGCTTCATGCCGGGGCTGGGAAAGCCCCCTCTGCCCCACGTGCTCCATGATGAAGGAGCGAAACATTAAGTTTTTGTCTGAGGAAACTGGCCATTAACCCCAGGAACAGGGATCATTCGCCAAACCCACCAGGCTTAAACAATCCTCTGTGGCGTTTTCTTCAGGCAGAAGTAAAGAAGTACCAGTCATTCATTTAAAATAATCAATTGTTTCATAAAAAACTCAAGTATAAACTCCAGTGTTAGGGAATCTGTTTTTTATACTGTACGATACCGTGGAAAAAACGCAGTCAGTTGTCTTAATTCAAAGACACTATAGAATTGCTGTGTGGAATTAGAAAGTTGAAAGGAAAAAAAAGTGATTTCGTTGAGAGAGATGTAGTCCTACATTGAAACACAGAAAGAAGGGGGAGACGGTCTTTGAATATTCATATACAAATAAGAACAATGCCAATCTAGGCAATTCCTTCAGCAAGGATTGAGCAAAGGCATTTAAAACTGTGGCTGTGAGGATGGGGAGGAACCAGGTCTGTGTCTCTGTGACTGAGACACAGAGGACAACCACACTGGCAGGAGGAGGACTGTTCTGTCATACCGGTGCTCCAGAGTGGACTTGAAAGTTCAGCCCAGGGCCATGCTGGATTTCTCAATAACTTTTTATTTTATAGATATATAGATGTGTGTGCATTTCAACAGTACATAAGCTCATGTATTAGATACATACATTTTATATATATATATATATATACATATATATATAGTTGATACCTATATATATATAGTTGATTTTAGTCACTAGTTGTGGCCGACTCTTTGTGACCACATGGTCTGTAGCCTGCCAGGCTTCTCAGTCTATGGGACTTCCCAGGCAAGAATACAGGAGTGGGTTGCCATTCCCTTCTCCATGAGGTCTTCCTGACCCAGGGAGCAAACCCACATCTCCTGGATTGACAGGCAGATTCTTTAGCACTGAGCCATGTGGGAAGCTCTAATATATATACATATACACACATATACTTATTTACTTTTGAAAGACATTTGAATATGGAAATAACCACAGCTTCAGAGCTGTATAGAGTATTGAAAGTGAAAGTCACTCAGTTGTGTCCAACTCTCTGCAATCCCATGGACTCTATAGCCCATGGAACTCTCCAGGCCAGAATAGTAGAGTGGGTAGCCTTTCTCTTCTCCAGGGGATCTTCCTAACCCAGGGATCAAATCCAGGTCTCCTGCATTGCGGGTGGATTCTTTACCAGCTGAGCCACAAGGGAGGCCCAAGAAAACTAGAGTGAGTAGCCTATCCCTTCTCCAGTGGATCTTCCCGACCCAGGAACAAACCAGGGTCTCTTGCATTGCAGGTGGATTCTTTACCAGCTGAGCTCTCAGGGAAGCCCTGTGAGTGTTGAAAAGGTGTTTAAAATTAAGCAAAACTATAGAAAATGCCTGTATTTTCTATGGCTCACAGTAGTAGAGCCCTAAGGCATCCCTTGAAGAAAGGAAACCAAATAAATCACAAAGGAAACTTGGTTTTTCCACCCTTCATGAAGTAGCATTTTTGTTTTTAAGATTTTTTTGTTTATGTAGACCATTTTAAAAATCTTTATTGAGTTTGTTACAGTAATGATTCTGTTTTATGTTTTGGATTTCTTTGGCCCTAAGGCATATAGGTAAACTAAGGTCCCTAACCAGCAATCGAACCTGTGCCTCCTGAATTGGAAAGTTAAGTCTTAACCCCTGGACCACTAGGGAAGTCCTGAAGTGGTATTTTGAACTCCCTGTTTGAAGACCCCTTCTGAGTACACATTTATACAGTCATTGCCTGGCTGCATGTTTCTATTGACATAGAACTCCTTATATCTCAAGTCATCAGAATCTATTCCTCAGTAACTCTTATTTTAAAATAGGTTCATCTTGTGTTCTCCTCAAATAAGCCTACCTCTCATTTTAACCCTTTCAACCCAGATTCATAGCTGTTACAGTCCTGAAAGAATCTCAGCTTTCTTTCACTGACAACACTTCACATATTTGAAGTGAGAGGAGAAGCATTTTCCTCCCCCTGTAGGGAGTCATGACAGCTCATAAAGCAGTGGAATGAGTAATGGCACTCTCTCTCTCAGCTCCCTGTCCATGAGTCAACACCTCTAGAGGTTTCTGGGGAGGTCCCTCCCTCTCTGTTCTTGATATTGGAACTTGATGGGTATGAGGAAGGGATCCTATTTGAGCTGATGAACAAAGGTCAGCTCTACATATTCCTTTCTGAGACGGTCATTCTAAGGTCTAGATTTGAAGAGAAATCCTAGGAACTTGGACTATGACTACCAGAAGGACCATCTTTATAATCTGCAGGGCTCCCGTTTAAGAAAATGATTAATAATTTGAAAGTGTTGATGGCACAGCAGCAAGACCTTGTCCAGTTTCCATGCCGTAGAAGCAGGCTCTGGCTGCTCATTAAAGTGATTCTTTTTAATCTAATTTTATAAGTTGTAAAGTTAATATTTCTATTTTTATTGGTCTTATATCCTTGCATTTTTCTTAATTGGCTATAGATTCAAGTCAAGTTTAGTAGAGAGAGGTGTGGTTTGTAAAATCCCTTATAATCATAATAGAAGGCAGGGATTATCTCTCTAGAATCTACTTTTATTCAGGTTAAGAAAGTTTTGACAACTAAATGGAATATAATAAGCCTTTAAATGGTTATTAATGCTCTATGACATGTAAAAAGCTCTATGACATGTAAATTTTAGCATGTAATGAGATGAAAGCAAAATACACCATTAAGTATAAAGTTATTTATATTATTTAGAAACTCTGCAGACACTGCCTATAAGAGATATTCTACCAGTAATGCTAATAGTTGGTATATCTGCGTGGTAGAACTATGGAGGATTCCTTTTATAACTGTCTTTTAATGTTCTACAATTAACAATTAAACCTGAAGTCACAAGAATGCTAAACATATGATCTGAAATTCTCAAAGCAATGAAAGAAAATGTCTCAGGATTAAGTAAACCATTACTCATCAGGATGAAAGTGTCAGTTGGACAAGATGAATCGTAAAAGATGCATCCATTAACATATTGTGGTGAAATCTCAGAACAGTGAAATGAGAAAAAAGATGATGGCTTCTAGTGTTTGGAAATTTGGAACAGATTTGTGCATGGAAAAGGTGGAGAAATCAGAAGATATAGATTGCTATATCTTACAGTGCTATTATGCAAATGTGAAAATAAAGACATGTCGATTCAGAAATCTTATCGCAATTAGGCTTTCTCTAAAATATACAGTACTGGTAGAGTCATTGAAGAATAGGTATAGAATGAGACTGACAGGAATAAAATTCAGTCTGACTTAAAATTGGGCACATTATATAACCTCTCATATCTCAATTTTCTCGGCTGTAAAATAGGGGTAGGATTTCCCCTCATATTTTTCCATGAGAATTAAATATATTAATGTAGATTAAGTAGATACAAGAATACCTAATAAAAATAAAATAAATAATAATTAACACAATAATAATAATAATAAATAATTATTATCACATAAGTGTTAATATGGATAGAAGGATAGAGAGCTGAAAGTTTTTATCTCACAGGGAGAATGTGGAGATGGAATAACTCTAGGTATTTAAAAATTATCAGTTATATTTGACTAGGATAATATATCATGATGACATTGAATTTATCCCAGAAATGCAAGTTTTGCCGAACACTTAAAAATTCAACCAAGGCTATTCATCACAGCAACAGAAAAAATGAATAATTATCTCATTGTATAAAAAGTATTAGATAAAAATTTAATGTCTGTTCATGATTGAAAAGAAACTATTAACAAACTAGTAATAGAAAGGAAACTTCCTCTCCAGTGTTATTGAGATATAACTGACATATAACATTGTGTAGGTTGAAAGTGTACAACATGATGATTAGATATCCATATATATTGTGAAATGATTGCCACAATAAGATTAGCTAACACAGTATCTCACATAGTTACCATTGTGTGTGTGTATGTGTGTGTGTGTTTATGTGTAGTATTGTTAATTATAAGGCTTCCCTGGTGGTTAGTTATCATAATATGCTCTAGACTCCCAGAACTTACTCATTTTATGATTTAAAGTTTTGTACTCTTTGACTAAAATCTTCCCATTTCCTCTGCCCTCCAAACTGTCACAATCACCAAACTGCTGTCTGATTCTGTGCGCTCAACGTTTTAGATTCCACATATAACTGAGATTGTAGTATTTGTTCTTCTCTGACTGGCTTATTTCACTTAGCCTAATGCCCTCAAGGTTCATCCTTGTTGCCACAATAACAGGATTTAGAAGGGACCTTGAAAATCTAATAGTGAATAGTATTTAACAAAACCTACAAAAAACAGCATACTTGATAATGAAATTATCAGTTGTATTCTTAAAAACTGAAACAGAACAAGGGAGCAGTCATGGACTAAAGGTCGTAGCCAGTGCAATAAGACCAGAAGCATAAGCAAAATGTACAAGAATTAAAAAGGAAGGAAAGATGTATTGCTTGTAACTAATAACATAATTTTGTACATAAAAATACCAAAATACTGACATGCTAGTTTAAAAGAATGAATTTCGTAAACTCCACTGAATAAAAGGTAAGTATAATAATCAAATTTGCTTTTGGATATCAGCAATAAATAACTGGAAAATTATATTACAATAAAATGGCATTAAACTACCTTCAAAAACAACAAATGCTTTCACGTATGCCTAAGAGTAGGTATGGAAAACCTTTACACTGAAAAGTATAAAATATTATTAATAAAAAATTTGAGACAAAAATAGACCATGTTCATAGAATAGAAGCCTCAATATTTTAAAATTATCACTTTCTCCAATTTGATTTAAAATACAGTCTGATTTTAAGCAAAATTTCATTGGAGTTTTATGTGCAAGTTGATAAGCTGATTATAAAAATGTTATGGAAACACAAAACAACACTACAGTATAGTAGAGAAAGGATGGTGTTTTTAATATATGATGTGTCTTTTGTATATTCATATGGAAAATAAATGTATCTTAATTCCTTCCTCACACCATACATGAAATAATTCCATGAAGTTTAAAAATATAAATGTGAAAGGTAAAAGAGCTTTTAGGGAAAAATAATGAGAGAACATTTCTGTAAAATTGTAGTAAGCAACAGTTCTGGTAAGGGAGGGGAAGAGTAATGCTTATGAAATGCACTCAGAGCCTTCCCTTGTTCATAGCCAAAGCCTGCTCTCCAGAAGAAAGGCTTTGCCAGAGCCTTATCTCACTCAGCTGGGGAAGAGTGTAATCTGCAGTCCTTAGCTTTCCTGCCTCTCCTAGAGAGATGAGGGGGTGGTGGTGGGAATACAGAGTCAACACGGGCAAGGGCTTAAAGGAAACAGATTGGGACTACAGCTAAGGGGAGGGGAAAGGTTATACCACCATGGAAACACCTGTGAAGGTCACGTTTCTGAGACACAGGTCCATAAGAAAGCCTGAGATTCAATCATAAAATTGCAGAATGCCAGATTATAGTATGCCAGGGTGGTTTAGTTATTTTAAATTCCAAGTTTGATCAATTTAAATCTCTATGATATCAGAATCTTCTTATCATGACTGCTTTGTCTCTATCAAGTGTGTTTTCTCTTGATTTTTTTGCAAGCCTTTTAATTTTTTGATGAAAGCGAGAAATTTTGTATTGAGTTATCACTTTAGCTCCTATTGGAGCTGAAGTAAACAGGCCATTAGTGAGAGGATGTATGTTAATCTGGCTACAAGTATGCCTTTGTATATCACTTGTTGTAGTTATAGGTGCCAGAGTTTTCACATTCCTCTGGTGTCCTTGTTTTTTTTTTTCTCTTCTCTTGAGACTTCCTAATTATTCCTCTCAGAGAATCTGTGTCTTAAAGTTTTTCCAGTTGTAACCCACTGTTACACTTGCAGTCCTGTTAGTGTGGTGTGTAGTGGGGGCTGAGTGGGAGGGCATTCTATGTCCACTGACAGATGAATGGATAAAGAAACTGTAGTACATATATACCGTGGAATATTACTCAGTCATGAAAAGGAAAACATTTGACTCAGTTCTAATGAGGTGGAAGAGCCTAGAGCCTATTATAGAGTGAAGTAAGTCAGAAAGAGAAAAACAAATATGTGTTAGTGCATATATATGGAATCTAGAAAGGTGGTACTGAGGAAACTATTTGCAGGGCAGCAATGGAGATTCAGATATAGAGAACAGATTTGTGGGCACAGTGGAGGAAGGATAGAGAGGGAATAATTGAACGAGTAACATGGAAACATGCATTACCATATGTAAAACAGATAACCAGTGGGAACTTGCTGTATGTAGCAAGGAGCTCAAACGTGGTACTCTGTGACAACCTAGAGGAATGGGATGAGATGGGAGGTGGGAGGGAGATTCAAGAAGGAGGCTACATATGTTTATCTATGGCTGATTCGTGCTGATGTATGGCAGAAATGACAGAATACTGTAAAGCAATGCTAAACATTCTAAGGTGGAGAGAAGACATTATGTGAGAAGAGATGACTGATGGAAACGGATAGATGAAAACTCTAAAAAATAATCTAAAGGAAATACTAGAAATCAGGAACACTGTAACAGAAATGAAGAATGACTTTGGTGCACTGATCAGTAAACTCAACATGTCTGAGGATGAAATTGGTGAGCTTGAAGGTAGTTCAACAGAAACTACCCAAACTAAAATTCAAAAGAAGAAGAATGAAAAAAAAAAAAAAAAAAGGAACAAACATGCGATAATTAGGGGACAATTTCAAATGTGGTTCGGTTCAGTTCAGTCACTCAGTCGTGTCCGGCTCTTTGTGACCCCATGAACCATAGCACGACAGGCCTCCCTGTCCATCACTAACTCCCGGAGTCCCCCAAACCCATGTCCATTGAGTCGGTGATGCCATGCAACCATCTCAGCCTCTCTCGTCCCCTTGTCCTCCTGCCCTGAATCTTTCTCAGCATCAGAGTCTTTTCAAATGAGTCAGCTCTCTGCATCAGGTAGCCAAAGTACTGGTGTTTCAGGTTCAACATCAGTTCCTTCAATGAACACCCAGGACTGATCTCCCTTAGGATGTAGCATCCACATAATTGGAACACCAGAAGGAAAAGAAAGAAAATGGAGCAGAAAAAATATTTGATTTAATAATGGTCAAGAACTGTCCAAAATTAATAACAGACCTCAAACCACATAGCAAGGAAACTCAGAGAAATGCTAATGCTAAGTCACTTCAGTCGTGTCCAACTCTATGTGACCCCATAGACAGCAGCCCACCAGGCTCCCCCGTCCCTGGGATTCTCCAGGCAAGAACACTGGAATGGGTTGCCATTTCCTTCTCCAAATAATGGTCAAGAACTGTCCAAAATTAATAACAAACAGATCTCAAACCACATAGCAAGGAAACTCAGAGAAAGCCAAGTAGAAAAATACCAAACATATACACCTCAAGCCTAAGTATATTGTACTTAAACTGCAAAAAATTAAAAACAAAGAGAAAATTTTGAAGTCAGAAGGAAAATAAGAATCATCTTAACTATATAAGAAAAAGGATAAGGATAACATCAGACTTGTCATCAGAGATCAGGCAAGCAAGAAGAGAGGGGAGTGAATTATTTAAAATGTTGAAAGAAAAAACAAACTCTGATTTAGAATTCTGTACCAGTGAAATTATGCTTTAAAAAAGCAATTAAGGACAAGTAAATCTTTTTCAAACAAACTAAAATTGAGATTAATCACCTTCCCTAAAAAGAATGGTAAAGGAAGTTCTTTACTCAGAGGGAACAGTATAAATAATACATAGCCAAAAGAGTAGTCTCAAGAGAAGTAAAAATAGTTTGAACTAAATACAAATCCGCCTTCTCAGGATCTTTGGGATGCAACAAAAGTAGTGCTGAGAGGGAAGCATTAAAAGAACTGTACACAGGAGCGAACAGGATGGTGGAGGAGTAGTTAGATGTGGAATACATCTCTCTCCACGGATGCATCAGGAAAACACCTTCAGACACAGAAGTGCATGCGGAAGACCAGCTGAGAGCAGACAGGAGGACCTGGTCAGTGGGAAAGGATACATAGAACCATGCAAAACTTGGTAGGACGAAGGAACCAGGAGGAAACACAGGAGCGCTACTAGCACTGGACCTGCCCTTGGCGGGCAGGGGAACTGAAGCGGGGCTGAAGATCCCCACAGTGGGGCAACTGTCTGAGTCAGAGGAGAAACATTTAAGACTGAGAGTGAGACAGCTGATCTGTGGCAACCTAAATGGAATGAGAATCATACAGTCCTTGCCGCAGCCCTACACACCCTGGACAGGGACAAGATCCCCTAGAAGGCGCTGCGGCTGGAGCTGGAGTTTGGGGATTGTGGAGCAATCCCAGGGCGAGGGCTGCTGTTGACTGTGGAGAGATGGATCAAAGGGATGTGAGGGAGGAGATTGTGGTGGGAAATGCCTGTGGAGGAAAGTCAGGCAGCTATGGGAGCAAGGCAGTACTGCTGAGTCATGCGTAGGGGGTGGAGCCATCACCATAGCCTCTCTCGCCCCTCCCTGCTGGTCAGCTTCCAAAGCTGAACAGTAGAGAGGCTGGCCCATCAAATGCCTGACTGACTGAACTACAGAGCAGGACCCCACCCAGGGTGCCCCTTTAAATGCCTGATGTGCCAATCTACAGAGTAGGACCCCAGTTAGGGGGGGGCCCTCTATATGCCTGATATGCTGAACAACAGAGAAGGACCCCAGGCAAGGGAGCCCTCTAGGTGCCTGACTGGGTGGAGCTAAGGAGAAAGACTGGCCAAAAAGGCCTTTTGATTGCCAGCTACAAGAAGCTCAAAAAAAGACTCTGATAAGGCCACAACTCCTGTGGCAGAGGCAGTCCTTGTCCCTGCACACTTGGTGCCGCCAGGGTCCCCACAAGACAAACAGCTGAACCACTTTCACAGTCAACCCTCTCTGGGTCAGAGCCATCACAGGCAAAAAAAGTTTTGCATCTATGCATGCAGGGTGGCTTCTGTCAAGTCCAACACTTTGCGACCCTGAAGACTGTGGCCTGCCAGGCTTCTCAGTCAGTAGGGTACTCCAGGCAAGAATACTGGAGCATATTGTCCAATACTGGTTGCCATACCCTTTTAGAGCTCTATATTTCCTGCTGCCCTAGCCACCAACTCCCCTCAGTACTTGGTGCTGCCAGAATCCCTGTGACCCAAGTAGCTGCACCACCTCAACACTGGGTCCTCAAAGGGTCAAATCCAAGTCCTCCAGGGCAGCCTCAGGAGCAAACTCCAGTGGGCGATCCACATCCAAAGGAGGAAATAAAACTACAATTGAAACCTAGGGGCAATGTGGCTAAGGAAAAAGACCTAAAACCTTCCCACCAGCTGCACAAGCTGCAGATTAAATCCATGCAATCAACTAGGCAGACATTGTGTCTATGGAATATATAAAAGGTCACTGAGAGCTCCCACAAAAGAAAACACACTAGCTCTGGTAACTGTGGACATTGGAGGCAAGAACACACAGGGAAAGGACCAAATTAGAATCTGAGCTGCCCCCAGAGCAAGTCCAGAGACCAGCACAGTGTTGGAGGGCATCCTAGGGAGGTGAGGTAGACTGTGACTCCCAGTGAGGGAAAGGACTCTGACAGTAATGACTCAAGAAAAACATTTAATATTCTTACGTTTTGACTTGTTCTGTAGATTCTTTCAGATTATTTTATTTTATTTTATTTTCCCCCTCTGTTGTAGTTTTAAATTTTATTGGCACTATGAAATCTAATTAAGTTTTTGAGCTCCCTCGCCCCATTACATTATTTACTCTTGTTATGAACCTCTGCATCTATGACGGGCTTTTGCAGTTCTGTGGCGTTTTCTTTCTTCCCTTTTTTTTTTTCTTTCTTCTTCCTTTATTTTTATTTTCTCTTCTTTGA
>NW_024070194.1:77935959-78064077 GCF_014754425.2 Oryx dammah
TTTTTTTTTTCTTTCTTCTTCCTTTATTTTTATTTTCTCTTCTTTGAATGTTAAGTTTTAATTTTTGTAAATTGTTATTATGTTTTCTACATTTATTCCTTTGTTTGCTTTTCCTACTGTTCTTTTCTCCTTGTAGTTAATATTTAATGTATATAAATCTTCTTTATTTACTTCTATTTAACTCTGCATATCTATTCTTTCTTTCTTTTCTTTCCTCTCAACATATTTGTTAGTTTTGTTTTCGTTGCTTTATTCCCCACTTGGCACCTTGCTTTAGTTTTGTTTTCCAGTTTGTGTTTAGTTAGTTTTGTTCTTAACTGGTAGATATAATTTTTAATTTCCTTTGTTTGCCAGGTCAATCTGCTGTACTTTATTTTTGCTGCCCTGTTTTGATTTTGCTTATGGGTATATATGTATATATGTTAATTATTATTAATTAATAATATGTTTAATTATTATTTGCTCGATTTTGTAACTGCCATTTGTCAGGGGTTCATCTTTGGTTTCTTGTTTTGGGGTATTTGTTTTCATCTCACCATGCCATAACAAACCACATGTGGAATCTTGATTCCTGACCAGAGATCAAGCCATGAGCCTTTGGAGTCAGAGCATTGACTCCAAGGCCCTAGACTACCAGAGAACTAACCCTGCTGCTGCTGCTGCTGCTGCTGCTGAGTTGCTTCAGTCGTGTCTGACTCTGTGCAACCCCAGAGACGGCAGCCCACCAGGCTCCCCTATCCCTGGGTTTCTCCAGGCAAGAACACTGGAGTGGGTTGCCATTTCCTTCTCCAACGCATGAAAGTGAAAAGTGAAAGTGAAGTCGCTCAGTCGTGTCCGACCCTCAGTGACCCCATGGACTGCAGCCTACCATGCTCCTCTGTCCATGGGATTTTCCAGGCAAGAGTACCGGAGTGGGTCGCCATTAGGGAGTATCAAATAGTGAGAACTCACACAAAGGAAACCACCTGAATACAAGACCTGGCATCACTCAACCACTAGCAGCACCCTGTGCAGGACAAACAAAACAAAAATATAAACCCAATCATCAGCATGCAGGATTACTACCACACTCAGGCTTACTCATCAAGGGGAAAACAACCAACCAAACAAACAAAAACTCAGCACAATTATCACCTTATACAAAGCTTACACAATAACTGGACCAACCTTAGGAGAACCGAAACCAAAAGAAAGAAAGAATTCAACCTTAAAGCCTATGAAAAGGAGACCTCAAACACAGTAAGTTAAAAAAAAAAAAGAAAAGAAAAGGCAGAGAAATACTACACAAATGAAGGAACAAGCTAGAAACACAGAAGTCCAAATTAAAGAGAGGAAATAGGTAAACTACCTGAAAAGGAATTCAGAATAATGATAGTAAAGATGACAAAAAAATCTTGAAAACAGAATGGAGAAAATATAAGAATCAATTAACAAAGACCTAGAATTAAAGAATAAACATAGAGAGATGAACAACACAATTACTGAAATTAAAAGTGTTCTAGAAGGAATCAATGGCAGAATATTTGAATCAGAAGGATGAATCAGTGAGCTGGAAGATAAAGTGGTGGAAATAACTTCTGAAGTGCAGAATAAAGTAAAACGGATGAAAAGAACTGAGGATAGTCTCAGAGACCTCTGGGACAATATCAAACACACCAACATTCAAATTATAGGGGTCCCAGAAGAAGAAGAGAAAAAGAAAGGATATTATAAAATTTTTAAAGAAATTATAATTGAAAATTTCCCCCAAATGGAAAAGGAAATAGTCAATCAAGTTCAAGAGGTGCAAAGAGTCCCATACAGGATAAACCAAGGAGAAACACACCAAGACACACACTAGTCAAACTAACAAAAACTAAACGCAAAGAAAGAATATTAAAAGCAGCAAGGGAAAAGCAACAAGTAGCATACAAGGGAAACTCCATGTGTTTAACAGCTGATCTTTCAGCAGAAACTCTGCAGGCCAGAAGGGAATCAGTTCAATTCAGTTCAGTGGCTCAGTCGTGTCCGACTCTTTGCGATCCCATGAATTGCAGCACGCCAGGCCTCCCTGTCCCTCACCATCTCCTGGAGTTCACTCAGACTCATGTCCATCGAGTCTGTGATGCCATCCAGCCATCTCATCCTCTGTCGTCCCCTTCTCCTCCTGTCCCCAATCCCTCCCAGCATCAGAGTCTTTTCCAATGACTCAACACTTTGCATGAGGTGGCCAAAGTACTGGAGCTTCAGCTTTAGCATCATTCCTTCCAAAGAAATCCCAGGGCTGAGCTCCTTCAGAATGGACTGGTTGGATCTCCTTGCAGTCCAAGGGACTCTCAAGAGTCAGGATATATTTAACGTATTGAAAGGGAAAAATCTACAACCAAGATTACTGTAAACAGCAATAATCTCATTTACAATTGATGGTGAAATAAAAAGCTTTTCACACAAGCAAAAGTTAAGAGGATTCAGTACCACCATACCATCTTTACAACAAGTGTTAAAGGGACTTAAATAGTCAAGAAATACAAGGGAAGAAAAAGAGCTAGAAAATCAACCCCAAACAATGAAGAAAATGGCAATAGGAACATATATATCCATAATTACTTTAAATGTAAATGGATCCAATGCTTCAACCAAAAGACACAGGATGGCTGAATGAATACAAAAACAAGACCCATATATATGCTGTCTACAAGAAACCAACTTCAGACTTAAAGACACATATAGACTGAAAGTGAGAGGATGGAGAAATGTATTCCATCAAATGGGAAGCAAAAGAAACCTGGAGTAGCAAGCCTCATATCAGACAAAATAGACCTTAAAATAGAGAAGATTACAAGAGATAAGGAAGGACACTACATAATGATCAAGGGATCAATCCAAGAGGAAGACATAACAATTGTAATTATCTATGAACCCAAAATAGGAGCACCTCAATACATAGACAAACACTAACAGACATAAAAGAAAAATTTGACAGTAACACAATAATAGTAGGAGAATTTAACACCCTATTCACACCCATGGACAGATCATCAAAACAGAAAATTAATGAGGAAACATATCTTAAATAATATATTAGATGAGATGGATCTCATTGATATCTTCAGGACATTCCATCCAAATGTGGAAGAATACACCTTCTTCTCAAGTGCACATGGAACATTCTCTAGGATAGACCACATCTCCATATCTTGGGTCACAAATCAAACCTCAGTAAATTTAAGAAAATTGAAATTGTATCAGGCATCTTCTCTGACCACAAAGCTATGAGACTAGATATCAATTACAAAAAAAAAAAAACTGTAAATAAAAAACAAACACATTGATATTAAGCAATACATTTCTAAATAACCAACAGGATACTGAAGAAATCAAATGGGAAATCCAAAAATTTCTAGAAACAAATGACAATGAAAATCTGACAAGTCAAAATCTATGGGATACAGCAAAAGCAGTTCTCAGAAGGAAGTTTATAGCAATACAATCCTATCTCAAGAAAGAAGAAAAACATCAAATAGACAACCTTACTTTACACCTAATACAACTGGAAAAAGAACAACAACAACAAAATAATCCCACAATTAGCATAAGGAAAGAAATCATAAAAATCAGAGCAGAAATAAATGAAAAAGAAATGAAAGAAACAATAATAAAGATTAATAAAGCTAAAAGCTGGTTGAGAAGATAAACAAAATTGACAAAACATTATCTAGACTCATCAAGAAAAAAAAGAAGAATCAAATCACATAAAATTCGAAATGAAAAAGAGGTTACAACAGACAATGCAGAAATACAATGGATTATAAAAAACTATTATGAATAACTATATGGCAATAAAATGGATAACCTGGAAGAAATGGACAGATTCTTACAAAAGTTCAATCTTTGAAGATTGAACCAAGAAGAACTGGAAATTATGAAAAACCCAATTACAAGCACTGAAATTGAAGCTGTCATTATAAATCTCCCCAAAAAACAAAAGACCAGGATCAGATGGCTTCACAGGAGAATTCTATCAAACATTTAGAGTAAAGCTTACGCCTATCCTTCTAAAAGTCTTTCAAAAAACTTCAGAGGAAGGAACACTTCCAAACTCATTCTATGAGGCCACCATCACCCTGATACCAAAACCAGACAAAGACAACAGACAAAAAAGAAAAATACAGGCCAGTATCACTGATGAACATAGATGCAAAAATCCTCAATAAAATTTTAGCAAACAGAATTCAGCAACACATCAAATAGCTCATGCACCATGATCAAGTTGGCTTTATTCCAGGGATGCAAGGATTCTTCAAAATATGCAAATCAATCAGTGTGATACACCATACTAACAAATTGAAAGATAAAAACCATATGATAATCTCAATAGATGCAGAAAAAGCCTTCGACAAAATTCAGCACCCATTTATGATTAAAAGACTTCCAAAAATGGGCGTGGAAGGAACCTATCTCAACATAGTAAAGGCCATATATGATAAGCCTACAGAAAACATTATTCTCAATGGTGAAAAACTGAAAGCATTCCCCCTAAGATCAGGAACAAAACAAGGGTGTCCACTTTCATGACTATTATTCAACATAGTTCTGGAAGTCTTAGCTACAGCAATCAGAGAAGAAAGGGATATAAAAAGAATCCAGATCAGAAAAGAAGTAAAGCTCTCATGTTTGTAGATGACATGATACTGTACATAGAAAACCATAAAGGTAGTATCAGAAAATTACTAGAGCTAATCAGCGAATTTAACAACGTTGCAGGACACAAAATCAATACACAGAAATCATTTGCATTTCTATATACTACCAATGAAAAATCAGAAAGGGAAATTAAGGAATGAACCCCATTCACCATTGCAACAAAAAGATTTAAATATCTATGAATAAACTTACCTAATGAGACAAAAGAACTGTACACAGAAAATTATAAGATACTGAAGAAATAAATCAAAGATGACATAAACAGATGGAGAGATATTCCATGTTCCTGGGTAGGAAGAATCAATATTGTGAAAATGCCCATACTACCAAATGCAATCTACAGATTCAACGTGATCCCTATCAAATTGCCAATGGCATTTTTCACATAACTAGAACAAAACATTTCACAATTCATATGGAAACACAAAAGGCCCCACATAGCCAAAGCAGTCTTGAGAAAGAAGAATTGACTTGGAGGAATTAACATTTCTGACTTCAGATTGTACTACAAAGCTACAGTCATCAAGATAGCATGGTACTGGTACAAAAACAGAAATATAGACCAATGGAGCAAGATAGAAAGCCCAGAAATAAACCCATGCACCTATGGGTACTTTATTTTTGACAAAGTAAGCAAGAATATACAATGGGGCAAAGACAGCCTCTTCAATGAATGGTGTTGGGAAAATTGGACAGCTACATGTAAAATAATGAAATTAGAACACTTCCTATCACCATACATAAAGATAAACTCAAAATGGATTAAAGATCTAAATGTGAGACCATAAACTATAAAACTCTTAGAGGAAAACGTAGCCAGAACAGTCAGTGACATAAAGCAGGATCCTGTATGACCCACCTCCTAGAGTAATGCAAATAAAAGCAAAAATAAACAAATGGGACCTGATTAAACTTAAAAGCTTTTGCACAGCAAAGGAGACTATGCTGCTGCTGCTAAGTCGCATCAGTTGTGTCCGACTCTGTGCGACCCCATAGATGGCAACCCACCAGGCTCCCCCATCCCTGGGATTCTCCAGGCAAGAACACTGGAGTGGGTTGCCATTTCCTTTTCCAATGCATCAAAGTATAAATAAGGTGAAAAGACAACCCTCAGAATGGGAGAAAATAATAGCAAATGAAACAACTGACAAAGGATTAATTTCTAAAATATACAAACAGCTCATACAACTCAATATCAGAAAAACAAGCAACCCAATCAAAAAGTGGGGAAAAGATCTAAAGAGACATTTCTCCAAAGAAGACATACAGATGGCTAACAAACACATGAAAAAATGCTCAACATTGCTCATTATCAGAGAAATGCAAATCAAAACTACAGTGAGATATCACCTCACACCAGTCAGAATGGCCATCATCAAAAAGTCTACACACAATAAATGCTGGAGAGGGTGTGGAGAAAAAGGAATGCTCTTGCACTGTTGGTGGGAATATAAATTGATACAGCCACTATGAAAGACAGTATGGAGATTCCTTTAAAAACTAGCAATCAGAATCCAACAACACATTAAAAAGATCATACACCATGACCAAGTGGGCTTTATCACAGGGATGCAAGGATTCTTCAATATCCTCAAATCAATCAATGTAATTCACCACATTAACAAATTGAAAAATAAAAGCCATATGATGATCTCAATAGATGCAGAGAAGGCCTTTGACAAAATTCAACATCCATTTATGATAAAAACTCTCCAGAAAGCAGGAATAGAAGGAACATACCTCAACATAATAAAAGCTATATATGACAAACCCACAGCAAACATTATCCTCAATGGTGAAAAATTGAAAGCATTTCCCCTAAAGTCAGGAACAAGACAAGGGTGCCCACTTTCACCACTACTATTCAACATAGTTCTGGAAGTTTTGGCCACAGCAATCAGAGCAGAAAAAGAAATAAAAGGAATCCAAATTGGAAAAGAAGAAGTAAAACTCTCACTGTTTGCAGATGACATGATCCTCTGCATAGAAAACCCTAAAGACTCCACCAGAAAATTACTAGAGCTAATCAATGAATATAGTAAAGTTGCAGGATATAAAATCAACACACAGAAATCCCTTGCATTCCTATACACTAATAATGAGAAAGTAGAAAAGGAAATTAAGGAAACAATTCCATTCACCATTGCAACAAAAAGAATATAATACTTAGGAATATATCTACCTAAAGAAACTAAAGACCTATATATTGAAAACTATAAAACACTGATGAAAGAAATCATAGAGGACACTAATAGATGGAGAAATATACCATGTTCATGGATCAGAAGAATCAATATAGTGAAAATGAGTATACTACCCAAAGCAATCTACAGATTCAATGCAATCCCTATCAAGCTACCAGTGGTATTTTTCACAGAACTACAACAAATAATTTCAAGATTTGTATGGAAATACAAAAAACCTCAAATAGCCAAAGCAATCTTGAGAAAGAAGAATGGACCTTGTGGAATCAACTTGCCTGACTTCAGGCTCTACTACAAAGCCACAGTCATCCAGACAGTATGGTACTGGCACAAAGACAGAAATATAGATCAATGGAACAAAATAGAAAGCCCAGAGATAAATCCACACACCTATGGACACCTTATCTTCGACAAAGGAGGCAAGAATATACAATGGAGTAAAGACAATCTCTTTAACAAGTGGTGCTGGGAAAATTGGTCAACCACTTGTAAAAGAATGAAACTAGATCACTTTCTAACACCACACACAAAAATAAACTCAAAATGGATTAAAGATCTAAATGTAAGACCAGAAACTATAAAACTCCTAGAGGAGAACATAGGCAAAACACTCTCCGACATAAATCGCAGCAGGATCCTCTATGAGCCACCTCCCAGAATATTGGAAATCTGACAAACAACTAATCTCAAAAATATACAAGCAACTTCTGCAGCTCAATTCCAGAAAAATAAATGACCCCAAAAAATAAACGACCCAATCAAAAAATGGGCCAAAGAACTAAATAGACATTTCTCCAAAGAAGACATACAGATAGCTAACAAACACATGAAAAGATGCTCAACACCACTCATTATCAGAGAAATGCAAATCAAAACCACAATGAGGTACCATTTCACACCAGTCAGAATGGCTGCGATCCAAAAGTCTACAAGCAATAAATGCTGGAGAGGGTGTGGAGAAAAGGGAACCCTCTTACACTGTTGGTGGGAATGCAAACTAGTGCAGCCACTATGGAGAACACTGGAGATTCCTTAAAAAATTGCAAATAGAACTGCCTTATGACCGAGCAATCCCACTGCTGGGCATACACAACAAGGAAACCAGAATTGAAAGAGACACATGTACTGCAATGTTCATCGCAGCACTGTTTATAATAGCCAGGACATGGAAGCAACCTAGATGTCCATCAGCAGATGAATGGATACGAAAGCTGTGGTACATATACACAATGGAGTATTACGCAGCCATTAAAAAGAATAGATTTGAATCAATTCTAATGAGGTGGATGAAACTGGAGCCTATTATACAGAGTGAAGTAAGCCAGAAAGAAAAACACCAATACAGCATACTGACACATATATATGGAATTTACAAAGATGGTAATGATAACCCTGTATGGGAGACAGCAAAAGAGACACAGATGTATAGAACAGATTTTGGACTCTGAGGGAGAGGGAGGGGGTGGGATGATTTGGGAGAATGGCATTGAAACAAGTGTACTATCATGTAAGAAATGAATTGCCAGTCTATATTCGATGCAGGATACAGGATGCTTGGGACTGGTGCCCAGGGATGACCCAGAGAGATGAGGTGGGGTGGGAGGTGGGAGGGGGGTTCAGGATTGGGAACTCATGTACACCCATGGCGGATTCATGTCAATGTATGGCAAAAACAATACAGTATTGTAAAGTAAAATAAAGTAAAAAAAAGAAAAAAAAAAAACTAGGAATAAAACCACCATGTGACCCAGCAATCCCACTCCTAGGCGTATACCCTGAGGAAAATAACATTGAAAAAGCTTCATGTATCCCTTTGTTCATTACAGCACTATTTACAGTAGCTAGAACATGGAATCAACCTAGCTGTCCATGAACAGATGAATGGGTAAAGAAGTTGTGATATGTGTACAGAATGGAGTATTACTCAGCCATAAAAAGGAACACATTGGAGTCAATTCTAATGAAGTGGATGAACCTAGAACCTATTATACAGATTGAAGTAAGTCAGAAAGAGAAAGATAAATATAATGTTCTAATGTATATATACGGAATCTAGAAAAATGGTACTGAAGAATTTATTTACAGGGCAGCAATGGAGAAACAGACATAGAGAATAGGCTTATGGACATGGGGAGATGGGAAGAGAGGGGAAGATGTATGGAAAGAGTAACATGGAAATTTGCATTACCATATGTAAACTAGATAGCCCCCAGGAATTTGCTGTATGGCTCAGGAAACTCAAACAAGGGCTCTGTATGAAACTAGAGGGATGGACAGGGAGATGGGAGAGAGTTTCAAAAATGAGGGGATATATGTATACCTATGGCTGATTTATGTTGAAGTTTGACAGAAAACAACAAAATTCTATAAAGCAGTTATCCTTCAATTTAAAAATAAACAAATTTTAAAAAAGTTTAATCAAAGAAATGAGAAAACATAGAAACAAAGGAAAACAGTCAAAGGAGATCAATTAATAATTGTTTAGTCATTAAGCATAGTCAAGGACTTTTAGTTCATCCTCAAGGCATGGCACCCCACTCCAGTACTCTTGCCTGGAAAATCCCATGGACGGAGGAGCCTGGTGGGCTGCAGCCCATCGGGTGGCTAAGAGTTGGACACGACTGAGCGACTTCACTTTCACTTTTCACTTTCATGCATTGGAGAAGGAAATGGCAACCCACTCCAGTGTTCTTGCCTGGAGAATCCCAGGGACTGGGAGCCTAGCTGGCTGCCCTCTATGGGGTAGCACAGAGTTGGACATAACTGAAGCGACTTAGCAGCAGCAGCAGCAGCAAGGGCTATAGATAATATTGAGCCATGTCTTATAAGCTGTGTTATGCATACTGAAACCCTACTAGGTGAAAGAAGTTAACTACATGATGACCAGGCTGTAGACATGATATAAACTGCCACAATTCTAACTGGCCTCAAGGAATGGGACTGACCCTGGAGCTGAAGATTGTGTGTGTGTGTGTGTGCTGGGTCGTTTCAGTTGTGTCCGACTCTTTGCAACCCTATGGACTGTAGCCTTCCAGGCTCCTCTGTCCATGGAATTCTCCAGACAGGAATACTGGAGTGGGTTGCCATGCCATCTTCCAGGGAATCTTGCCAACCCAGGGATCGTACTGGCATCTTTTATGTCTCCTGCATTGGTAGGGGGGTTCTTTACCACTAATGCCACCTGAGAAGGCCCCAGAACTGAAAATTAACTGTACTTAAAACAGTCAAGATAACGTTGGTCAGATCACCACATGACCAATTTTAAGATGACCATCAGAACTGACTGTGCTGTTTCTACATGTAACAGCCCCCTAGCTTGTGTCAATGAAAGCTCTTGCTTACTGATTGTAAGTGAAGGGGAGTCGACCTTTAGACAGGAGTCCACCCTGCCCCACCCCCTCATCCACCCCACTCCCAGTTACTAGCAGGCATCGGAAATAAAGCAAACTTTCTTTTTCAGCAAATAAATAAATAAGGAACTGTACATAAGCACGGTACCCTAGTTAATAAGTATGTATTCAATGGAGGCATGTTTTAGCAGCTCTATATAACTATTTATATATATGTACTGGAATTGGAAAATTAAGTAAATAGATGGCCAATAGTGACAGCCAGGTTTTTCACTGTTGGATTGGGCAGTACTGATAAGCAAGGGGAGAGGTCTAGAAAGAAACATGTGGAACTGGGCTAAAGTTTGAGACATTGGTATAAACTCCTGAGCTTACTATAAATATAGATGCTACATATAGAAATACTTATAGATATTTATATGTACACATGTTGGTATACACATGTAGTTTCAGGCTCTGTCACTTGAGCGGACTCCTGTACCCAAAACACACAGTTTATTTTGTATTTTGTAGTGCCATAGAGTAAGGAAGTGTGACTTTTTTTTTTTTTTTTTGAGAAAACACGATGATGACACAGGAGCTAACTGAGAGAGCTCCTAATGACTGAAGTTGTGATGAGTTGAACATGTAATACATAACCCTGTGTTGTATTATAACCCACAATATAAAATAAATATACATGAGTCTAATTTGATATGAATTAATAGTTTAACAAATAAATGAATTGAGAATAGATACATTTGTGCAAAAAAATTACAATGTAATTTATTTAATTGCAATTTATTTGTGTTGTTCCTTTAGGGAGGAGGAATATAACCTCCTAGTCCTTAAATGTGGCTTGTGCATAGAGACTGCCTTCCAGAGAGTATAGTTTAGTGATGAGGAATAAACAGTAACTTTTCAGGGCACAAACACTGCCTCAGGTAGGTCATCAGGGTTAACATCAGCAGTGGTAAGTCATATTGATAATATATACTTTTAACATGATGAGATAAGAATGACACTTGACCTCTGTGGCCTTCCTTCTCAAAACCCATAACCTCAGTTCAATCTTGAGAAAAACATCACAGAAATTCCAATAAGAGTACTACTCCTGAAAGCTTCAGCAATATTCCTCCAAATTGTCAAGGTCATCAAAAACAGGATCACTCTGACTGTCACAGTCAAAAGGAGCTTAAAGAGACATGACTACATGTAATTTGGCATATTAGATGGGATTCTGGTACAGAAAAAGGACATTGGGTAAAAATTAAAGAGATCTGAATAAAGTATGGACTTTAAACATATTGTAAAATATTCATTACTTGTGACAAATGTCCCATTCCAGTATAAAATGTTCATAGTAGGGAATCAGATGTAAAGTATATTAGAAACTTCTGTACTAGCTGCGCAGCACTTTTGTAAATCCAACACTGTTCTAAAATAAAAACAATGATAAACAGTGATAAAGGAAGGGGTAAATGTAGATTCAGGTGAGAAGAGAAAACGAGGGTAAAAAATGACTAGCATTAATTATAGAACATATCTCTCTATTTTGGGTAGGAGATTGTTCTGATTTTGCTTGGTCTCACTCATATTAATATAAGATTTTAATAAGGGGAGATTGGATATATGGGAACTCTATAAATGTTTCTAACATTACAATGTTTCTGTAAATGGAAAACTTTTTTTTGGCAGGGATCTTAGTTGCCTGACAAGGGATTGAACCTGTGCTCCCTACAGTGGAAGAACAGAGTCCTAAGCACTGATTGTTGTTATTGTTTAGTTTCTAAGTCATGTCTGACTCTTTGTGACCCCATCAACTGCAGCATACCAATTCCCTGTCCTTCATTATCTTCTGGAGTTTGTTCAAACATATGCCCATTGAGTCACTGATGTTATCTAACCATCTCATCCTTTGCTGCCCCCTTCTCTTCTTGCCTTCACTCTTTCCCAGCATCAGGGTCTTTTCCAATGAGTCAGCTCTTTGCATCAGGTGGCCAAATTATTGGAGCTTCAGTTTTGGCATCAGTCCTTCCAATGAATATTCAGGGTTAATATCCTTTAGGATTGACTGGTTTGATATCCTTGCAGTCCAAGGGACTCTCAAGAATCTTCTCCAGCATCACAGTTTGAAAGCATCAGTTCTTTGTAGCTCAGCCTTCTTTAAGGTCCAACTCTCACATCTGCACATGACTACTGGAAAACCAACCACTACTGGAAAACTAACCACTGGACCACCAAAGATTTCCTTGTGAATCTATTTTAATATAGTTCATCAAAAATAAATAAATTGGAGAATAAACATGTCTTTTAAAAGGAGCACACATTTACACTGGAAGGTTTGGGGTGATTGTGTTAGGCTGTGGTTTATGGGTCAGCTGGGGAAGTTTTGATCCACCTGCTTTAGTCTGTTTGGAATCCTGGCTGTGAGACACCATTTACCCAGGTGATACTCTTCTCCTGATATCAGGATTGCAAGAAGCCAACTAAACAAACATGTCTGAAGCCTTTGTTCATCTTATATCTGCCAATCTCCTATCAATAAAATCAAGCCATATAGCAAAGCCTGAAGTCAACAAATGCCAATCATGAGACCATGGCAAGAGTGTAGGTGTATAATCCTACCACAAGGGAGAAAAAGAAAACCACAGTGATATGAACTGAACTGAAGTCGCTCAGTCATGTCCAACTCTTTGTGACTCCATGGACTGTAGCCTACCAGGCTCCTCCATCCATGGGATTTTCCAGGCAAGAGTACTAGAGCGGGTTGCTGTTTCCTTCTCCAGGGAATCTTCCCAGCCCAGGGATCGAACCCAGGTCTCCCATATTGCAGGCAGATCCTTTACTGTCTGAGCCACCAGGGAGACTGGTGATACAACTGACTGCAAAATACATCAGGCCAGAAAAACTGATGCCAGTCTTCAACACAAAGAACCAATTTGAAGGTTAAACATTATAAGATATCAAGATGTATTACAAAACATATCAAAATAGCATCATGTTGGCATGAGGACAAATAAATATTCCACTTCAATATAAGGAAGAGTCCAGAAACAGACTTACTTATTATAGTAGAGAAGATATCAGAGGGCCTTGGTGCAAAGACTTACCACATAATATTCATGATTACAGGTGGATTATAGATCTAAATATAAACAGTAAATTAATAAGACTTCCAGAAGATACCATATTCAAACATCTTTATAATTTTTGGTAAATAAAAGATTTATTAAATAAGACACCAGAAGCACAGAACATGAAGTTTGAGAGTTGTGAGAATGTGGTATCGTGGAGTCACATTTGCATGTTAAAATTAAATATGATGACAAATTTTTAAAATCAAAATTTTAGTTGTATTGACTTATTTGCTCCAATTTTCTGTTTATAATATTTAAAAGTGTGAATCTTTTTATCTGAGGTTCAGAGTATAAATATATGCTGTACGGCCATGAGTGTGGCGTGTTAACTTGGCATAATTCTTAGTGAATTCAAAAAGGGTTTAATTCTGTCTTGAAAAATAAACTAATAAATGAAAAATTAGGGGAAGTTTCAGTAGATGATGTATGTTTGGTAAGTGGTGGATAACTTTTAGTTGTTCAAGAAATAGCCTTGGGTGCTACCATGTAACAGAATTATCAGCTAGAACGCCTACTGCTTTGAACCTATTTTGACATTTCCCATGTTCTGAGAAATGCTGATGTTAACAAATTTCTGTAATTTCTTCATTTCTTCAGATAATGCCATTTTATTATTCCTTTAGAAACGACTTCCTATTTCACTTGAAAAACCACAATGAAATGTTTTATGAGTGTCATGAGGTCTCCATAGCAAAAGACTCATGCTAATGCTTCTTTGTTCAGAAGGAACCAGACTGCCAAATTTCAGAGAATTACAGTATTTGATTTCTAGATTAGCAAGGAATGAAATTGTTCTTTTATTTTCCTCCCTATTTGAACAACTCCAGCTTAGGAAGTTAAGTTTTGCTGTTATTATTGCTGATTTTGTGTTCATTCCCCATCTCACAAGAAGAGCATGAATGTTAAAGGAAAGCAACAGAAGTTTATCTTACCATATTCCTCATCACCATTAGCAGCGCCATCTTCCAACTCACTGAACATCTGATGTATCTCCTAGCATACTTTCCTAAACTAGGAAACTCTGATGAATTGTAGACTGATACTCACCATGACAACCATGAAGGAGTAAAGACAATACGACTGGCTAAAAAAAATCATAGTCCTCCTCTCATCTGATTTTTCACTTGAAAACAGAGATTTTTATCTTTACAGCAGTCGAGACAAAACTCTTCTAGCGTGTCCCATGATTGAGATGCTTTGTCATAATACAAGTTCTCAGTGAAGGTTATAGTCATCCACGTAATGAAATCAGAATATTTACTATGTGTTCACATGAGGTGCTAAGGTAGGGGATTAGTTACTTATTACTAAATAACAAAAAGAACACAAACTTAGTGGCTTAAGACAACACACATTTATTATTTCAGAGTTTCTAAGGGTCAGAAGTCTGGATACTACCTAACTGAGGCCTCTGCTTCCAGGTCCCATAGGGTTGCAGTCAAAGTGTCAGCTCAGTTGAGAAAAGATCGACTTCCACGTTTATGCCGTTGTTGGCAGCATTCAGTCCCTCGCAAGCTGCCAGCCTGAGCCTTAGTTTCTTGTTGGCTGTGACTAGACTTCCCTGGACTTCCCTGGTGGCTCAGACAGTAAAGCATCTGTCTACAATGCGGGAGACCCGGGTTCGATCCCTGGGTCGGGAAGATCCCCTGGAGATGGAAATGGCAATCCACTCCAGTACTATTGCCTGGAAAATCCCAAGGACAGAGGAACCTGGTAGGCTACAGTCCATCGGGTCGCAAAGAGTCGGACACGACTAAGCGACTTCACTTCACTTCATTTCACTGTGACTGGAAGTTACCTTCAGCTCCCTGCTGTGTGCATGGTACTCTCCATATCAAAGCTTATTGCATGGCAGATTGCTTCATCAAAGCCAACAAGGAAGAGAAAGTTTCCTACCAAGATGAGTTAAACACCTTATAAAATGAGATCACATTCAGGAAATGAATATTTAATACATTCCTTCACCTTTGCCATACTCTTAGTTGGAAGCTATTCACAGTCCTATGCACCAAGGGAGAGGCTCACACAAGGGTGCAAAACAGGAGGCAAGGATCATGGAGTCACTCTAGACACTGTCCACCAACTGAGTGATGCTCCAGCCTTCTCTTCTCTTTCCCTGGCAACCTGACCCTACAAGATGGCTCATAAAATGGAAGAAACAAAGGTGAATGCATATTAGATCTTCAGTTACCACTTGGAATAAAATCCTGAAGGGTCACCTCATCCACAGTGGATTTTGACTAAGCAATAAATTTGAGAACTTTTATAGCCTGACTTTAAAAAGAGAAGAAAACCTTAACCTGATCAATGAAGGAAAAGGAAAAGAAGAATGTCATGGGCTATTAAGGTAAGTTTTTGGAAAAGAATAAAAAGATCAAATGTGTCAAGATAGACATGCACTGTATTAAAAGCAGTCAATGTTCCATGGAGATTTATGATGGAGGGAAAAATGAGTCTGACTGAATGCAGTGAGGAAGAGTGAATATCAATGTCAGATAGAAAACAAAAAACTTGATATAATAAAATTTCATATTATTAATATTAAATGATATAAAGAATCAAAAATAATCAAAGAAATAGTTTAAAAGGAGTAACATTAATAATATGAAAAGAAGTAGTGTCCACAATGAATTTTATGCTTCTTTTTGGCCATGCTCTGTGGTGTACAGGATCTTATTTCCCTGACCAGGGATAGAACCCATGCCCCCTGCCTTGGGAGCAGAGAGTCTTAAACCCTGAAGTGCCAGGAAGTCTCTGAATTTTATACTTTAATGAAATATTGAGGTCAAGGTCTAATCTTTGTTTCTTCTTCTCAAAACTCCTTGTATAATATCCAGAAGAAAATATATTTTATTCTGGAAAGAGAACAAATAAACCAAAAATATAATTTTCAGAATACAACAGAATGTGAATACATTTTTGATTGAAAAAATATGACTTTTATATAATTGTATCAAAGCCACTACTTTATTCCAACTATGATAAAGAAACATTAAATTCCTTTTGTTCTTAATGGTGAAAAGTCTTGAAAAATTGGCCCCTAAATCAGTGGTTCAAAAACTTTCACTTATCATCACCCGATATTGCCTGAAAAACTAGGAAACAGTGGGATTCCTGGGTTCCACCACTAGGGATTCTGATTCAACAGGACTGGTTCAGGGCCTGATATTTTGCATTTTTAACAAGTCCTCAGGTCATACTTACTAATGATCGTTGGCTCACCCTTTGTAGCTGGTGGGCTGACAAATACTCAAATGGTGCCTATTTCAGATGGTTAGTAACTAACTTTTTTTCCTACAGCTATTTTTGAGGAAATACTGGTTACAATTTATGCCAAAATGCATAGAAAAAAATTAATCAATTGTGACTGGCTCTCTAGCCATGTGGCTTCAAAAGTCCAATTTTCCAAAGAAAAAGAATCCAAAGTTTTACTTCTGATTATGGGATCAAATGGTAAGCTCCAGAAATGTAGATCAAGTGTCTACACCTAAGACATTCAAATAATTGTTAATATATGAATGAGTGAAAAGCATTTTCATTTCATGGTTTGATATGGAAACATATCAAGAATTGTCCTAAAGGGGAGATAATCTGATCTATTATGTGTTATCTTAAGACATAGTGTCATAGCACAGTACCAAAAATATCTTAATTGCTTCATGCCCTTTGCACTGTGACTTTGTAATCCTTCCAACAGGAAATTTTTTTCAAACCTTGTCTCACTCCCCACACCGTGACCCTAGTCGTGTCTTGACTGTTCTCGTGACTTGTCTTGGCCAATAGAATATGGAGGAAGTTATGTTTAATTTTGAGTCTAGACCTTGGAAAGCTTGTGTACTCCCACTTTCTCTCATAACCTTTCCACTACTGTGTGGACAAGTCCAGACCAACACCAGAGGACAATGACAGATGAGGTAGAGCAGATGAGGCTAGGCATGGTGAAAACACAAGAGAATCCAGCCAAAATAAACCTCCCCAGCTCACAGACAACCACAAACACACGAATGGGACCAGACAAGAGCAGAAGACTCTCCTACCTGAAACAAATATATATGATCTATAACTAATGCTTGTTGGTATTTCACCTCAGTTTTCTTTTTGCACCTAAATCCATCTTAACCACTTTAGCATTGTTTATGGGGACTGAGAAAGGATTTGGCCTTGGTCACATTTCATTTGAGTTTTAAGCTTAATTGACCTCTGAGAGTCAGGAGAATCCCAATCAACATGCTTCAGGTGTAAAATGTAGAGGAGAAGGCTGCCTGGTAAATTAACTGAGGTACATTCACACAATGGAGTATCATGTACAATGAGAACAAACTACAACTCCACACAGTAGTATGAATAAATTTCACAACAAAATGTTGAGTTAAAGAAATGAGACACAAAGGAGCACTAAAACTAAACTGTATGTTTAGTTTTAATATTAGTTTTAATATTCAAGGCAGGGTTTCTCTCTGGAGGCAGCCCAAGTGTACTTCCGGAAATAGGTAATGACTGACAGCTGAGTACACCAGGATGTTGATAATGTGAAAATTCATTAAGTTTTATGTCTAGAGTATATATTCTCTTTTCACTGTTTAATCTTCAGTTTAATGCTTATAAAAACTACAGAGGAAAAACTACTTCCTCATTGATGAGGTTAATATGTCAAACTCCTGTCTCTTTTTCCTGCCTCAGTTCCATGACTTTTCAATGTTCTGGAGGGAAAGGAAGGGAAAGTAACTTGGAGGAATAAAATAAATGTAGGGAGAAGAGTTCCTTAGAAAGAAATGATAGAATTATCACCTTCAAGGAAAAGAGTCAACACACACAATTAAATTATATTAAATGTACTTATTGAACATTTACTAAATGTCAGGCACTGTTCTAGGTAGGTGGGAGAGATCAGGGAACAAAAATTATGAAGATCCTACTTCTATAGAGTTTATATTCCAGTGGGGGAGGAATGGAGGGAGAAGAAGACTATTTTTTAAAAAGTAATGAATGTATAAATTATGTTGTAGTTAGAAGACAATCAATATTTTGACCCCAAAAAAATGGTGATCAGAAGTGCTGAAAGAGAACTGGTTTTAAGTGATGGTGAAAATATAATGTTTAAACAAAGACTTGAGGGAAATACCAAATGATTTATATTCCTCCTGTCCTTTGATTATCATGAAAACAAAATTATTTTCTGACCATTGGGTCCCTGTTGCCCCTCATCCAGCCCCTGAATTGTCAATGCACACAGCTGAGTCAGTCTGAGAATATCACTCAAGCATAGGTGAGCCAACCCTGGAGTCCTGAGCAATGTTTATAAAATCAACTGAGACATAGATCCTTGTCATTTTACCTACTTTGGTATAGTTCGTTTCCCACTCTTGCATTTACCATTAGCTGCATCCTCTAAAGTAGTTTACAGATATAGCCAAACACAGAACTTGGTGTATTTTTGTTATTTATGGAAAAGTCGCTTGATATTGTTGGGTTTTTTAAAAAATATTTTAAGTAGACTTTTCAGAGCAGTTTTAGGTTCACAGAAAAATTGAGTGCAAAGTATAGAGAGTTTCTATATACTCCCTTTCTCTTCCACCCCACAAGCAGAGCCTCCCTAACTATCCACATCCCACATCAGAGTGGTACAGTTGTTATAGTCAATGAATTTACATCATTTCACCCCCAAGTCATGGAGCACTCTTGGTGTTGTATATTCTATTGATTCTAACAAATGTGTGATAACAGGTATCCCCCATAGAATCATTGAGAATAGTTTCATTGCCCTAGAAATCACTTGTGCTTTGCCTGTTCATCTCTCCCTCCCTCCTAACACTTGTAAATCAGTAAGAATTTTACTGTTTCCATGGTTTTTGCCTTTTGCAGTATATATAAAGTTGACCCTTGAACAATAAGAGTTTGGACTGAGGTCCATTTATTGCTCAGTTGCATCTGACTCTGCAAACCCATGGAGTGTAGCCTGCCAGGCTCCTCTGTCCATGAGATTTTTCAGGCAGGAATACTGGAGTGGGTTGCCATTTTCTCCTCCAGAGGGATCTTCCTGACTCAGGGATTGAACCCAAATTTCCTGCATCGCCTGCGCTGGCAGGTGGATTCTTTACCACTGAGCCACCTGGAAAGCCCAGGTCCATTTAAATGTAGGTACTTTTCAGTAGTAAATACTACAGTATTACCCTGTCCACAGTTGGTTAAATCTGCAGATGCAGAAGAACCTGGATATGGAGGGCTGACTCTAAGTTTTATGTGGATTAACCTCTAAGTTGTTCAAGGGTTAACTTGAATCATTCGGTATGTAGCTTATTCAGATTAGATTCTTTGCTGAATAGTATATATTTAACCTTCTGGGTCTTTTCATGGCTTGATAGGTCATTTTTTAGTGCTGAATAATATTTCATTTTCTGGATGTACCATAGTTTATCCATTCACCTACTGAAGGACATATTGGTTGCTTCTAAGTTTTTAAAATTATAAATAAAGCTGCTATAAATATCTATGTGCACTTTTTTGTATAGTTATAAGTTTGAAACACATTTGAGTAAATACAAAGGAGTGTGATTGTTTAAGAATAGGTATAGTTTTGCTAGAAATTTCCAAAATGTCTTCCAAAGTGGCTTTACTATCTTGCATCCCCATGAGAAATGCATGAGAACTCCTGCTTTTCTACATCCTTGTCAGCAATGGTGGTGGTCAATCATTCTAACAGGTGTGGAATGGTATCTCCTTGTCTCCATTTGCATTTCTCTGATGACGTATGGTGTGGAGCATTTTCTCATATGCTTATTTAACATCTGTATATCTTCTTTTGTAATGTGTCTGTTTAGGTTTTTCCCACTTTTTAAAAATAAGATTGTTAATTTTCTTATTGTTGAGTTTTAAGAGTTCTTTGCATACCTTGGATGATAGTCCTTTACCTGATGTATTTTTTTTTTTTGCAAATATTTTCTACTTATCTATGGCTTGTCTTCTCATTCTCTTGACAGTATCTTTCATGGAGCAGAAGTTCTTTCACTTTAAAGAAGTCAAAGTTATCAGTTATTTACTTCATAGATCATGCCTCTGGTGTTATATCTAAAAAGTCATCACCATACTCATGGTCATATATATTTTCTCTTATGTTAGCTTCTAGTAACTTTATAGTTTTGCCTTTCACCTTTAAATCTATGATCAATTTTGAGTTAATTTTTATGAAAGGTGTAATGTCTATGTCTAAATTTGTATTTATCTATTTTTGCATGTGCATGTTCAATTCCAGCACTATTTGCTAAAGAGATTATCTTTTCTCCACTATATTCTCTTTACTTCTTTTTGAAAGATCAATTGACTATATTTATGTAGATATATCCAAGCTCAGTGGCTTCCCAGGTAGCTCAGTGGTAAAGAATTCATCTGCCAATGCAGAAGATGCAAGAGATGTGGGTTCTATCCCTGGGTCAGAAAGATCCCTTGGAGTAGGAAATGGCAATCTGCCAATTTTCTTGCCTGGAAAATGCCATGGACAAAGAAATCTGGCAGACTACAGTCTATGGGGTCAGAAGGAGTCTAGCGACTCTGTGAGAACACACACATATCCGAGGTTTCTATGCAGTTTACATTCATTTATTTGTCTGTTCTTTTGCCAGTACCAAACTTGCTTGATTACTCTAGCTGTACAGAAAGTTTTGACATCAAATAATTTCAGCCCTCTGACTTTGTTCTCTATTTTGAGTCTTTTAGCTCTTCAAATAAACTTTAGAATCAATTTGTCAATATCCACAAAATATCAATAACATGCTGGATTGCATTGAATTTATAAATCAAATTAGGATTAACTGACATCTTAATAATATTGAGGCTTTCTGTTCATGAACATGGGGTATTTCTTATGTAATTCTTTTTTTAATATAAATTTATTTATTTTAATTGGAGGTTAATTACTTTACGATATTGTATTGGTTTTGCCATACATCAACATGAATCTGCCACAGGTATACACGTGTTCCCCATCTGGGTCGTCTCAGTGCACCAGCCCCAAGCATCCAGTATCATGCATCGAACCTGGACTGGCAATTCGTTTCATATATGATATTATACATGTTTCAATGCCATTCTCCCAAATCATCCCACCCTCTCCCTCTCCCACAGAGTCCAAAAGACTGTTCTATACATCTATGTCTCTTTTGCTGTCTTGCATACAGGGTTATCGTTACCATCTTTCTAAATTCCATATATATGTGTTAGTATACTGTATTGGTGTTTTTCTTTCTGGCTTACTTCACTCTGTATAATCGGCTTCAGTTTCATCCACCTCATTAGAATGGATTCCAATGTATTCTTTTTAATGGCTGAGTAATAATCCATTGTGTACATGTACCACAGCTTTCTTATCCATTTATCTGCTGATGTGCATCTAGGTTGCTTCCATGAATGCCCCAACGAAAAGACAAAGACTGGCTGAATGGATACAAAAACAAGACCCTTGTATATGCTGCTTACAAGAGACCCACCTCAAAACAGAGGACACACAGACTGAAAGTGAAGGGCTGGAAAAAGATATTCCATGCAAATAGAGACCAAAAGAAAGCAGGAGTAGCAATACTCATATCAGATAAAATAGACTTTAAAACAAAGGCTGTGAAAAGAGACAAAGAAGGCCACTACATAATGATCAAAGGATCAATCCAAGAAGATATAACAATTATAAATATATATGCACCCAACATAGGAGCACCACAATATGTAAGACAAATGTTAACAAGTATGAAAGGGGAAATTAACAATAATACAATAATAGTGAGACTTTAATACCCCACTCACACCTATGGATAGATTGACTAAACAGAAAATTAACAAGGAAACACAAACTTTAAATGATACAATAGACCAGTTAGATCTAATTGATATCTATAGGACATTTCACCCCAAAACAATGAATTTCACCTTTTTCTCAAGTGCACATGGAATCTTCTCCAGGATAGATCACATCCTGGGCCATAAATCTAGCCTTGGTAATTTCAAAAAATTGAAATCATTCCAAGCATCTTTTCTGACCACAATGCAGTAAGATTAGATCTCAATTACAGGAGAAAAACTATTAAAAATTCCAACATATGGAGGCTGAACAACATGCAGCTGAATAACCAACAAATCACAGAAGAAATAAAAAAAGAAATCAAAATATGCATAGAAATGAATAAAAATGAAAACACAACAACCCAAAACCTGTGGGACACTGTAAAAGCAGTGCTAAGGGGAAAGATCATAGCAATACAGGCATACCTCAAGAAACAAGAAACAAGTCAAATAAATAACCTAACTCTTTTCTAAAGCAACTAGGAAAGGAAGAAATGAAGAACCCCAGGGTTAGTAGAAGGAAAGAAATCTTAAAAATTAGGGCAGAAATAAATGCAAAAGAAACAAAAGAGACCATAGCAAAAATCAACAAAGCCAAAAGCTGGTTCCTTGAAAGGATAAATAAAATTGACAAACCATTAGCCAGAGTCATCGAGAAACAAAGGGAGAAAAATGTAATTCTTTTTAAAATGTCTTTTATTAGAGGTTTTGCTTTCCTCTGTAGATCTTGTATATATTATTGCTATACTAAGCATTTGTATTTCTTGGGGAGTACTAATGTATACAATGTTGGTTGTTTAATTTCAAATTCACTTATTTATTGCTAGTATATAGGAAAACAATTGACTCTTGTTATGTTAACCTTGTATTCTGCAACCTTGCTACATCACTGATTAGTTCTGGGAGGCTTTTTTTGCCGATTTTTTTCATTTCTTCTACAAAGACAATATTGCCATCTGTAAACAGAAAGTTTTATTGCTTCTTTATCATTCTTGCTTGTTTTTATGTAGTCAATCACACAATAAATAACAGAAGGGGATAATAAATGTCTAGACTTTCTAAAATTTCAGAGATTATTAAATCCTAATATATTAATCAGCTTCCTATAAAAATGTGCTGATAAATTGATTGAATTAATCACTATGCTTACAACTTATTACTTTAGCTTTGATCCAACTTTTTTTGCCTAGAGATATAAAATGTGTATGCTTCAGAGTATAGTAAGATGTTGAATTGGAAGTTTCATCTAATATAGCAATATGTGATAGATATCAGCTTTCAACGTAGGTGCCATGTTATAGGCAAAACATTTAAAACAATTAATCAAGAACCTTTTCGATGACTTTTGAATCTGTATAAAAATAAGAGATAAAGAGTCCAGTGTTTGAAATTAGTAATAGAGTTTCTTTAGGGATAGTTTTGTGCTTTAAGGCATAGGTCCATAATAGGAAGGAAGAGGATACTTTTTTTCTGCCCCGCAAGTCAGAAAAGAGAGTGTTTTCATCAGGACCACTTGAAGGACATGGTAAGTGATGGTGCTCATGGTAAGAAAAATAATGGAGTTTGACCTCCATCTGAGTATTCTAAGGTCAAGAGTCTGTGGTTTTTAGGTCAAGAAGACAGAGCAAGAATGAGGACCAAGTTTAGGAAATTACCATACTCCCAATGGAAATGGGGGCTTCCCTGGTAAAGAATCCTCCTGCAATGCAGGAGACCCCGGTTCAATTCCTGGGTTGGGAAGATCCGCTGGAGAAGGGCTAGGCTATCCACTCCAATATTCTTGGGCTTCCCCTGTGGGTCAGCTGGTAAAGGATCTGCCTGCAGTGTGGGAGACCTGGCTTGATCCCTGGGTTGGGATGATCCCCTGGAGAATTCCATGGACTGTATAGTCCATGGCATAGCAAAGAGTCAGACACGACTGAGCAACTTGAGCTTTCACTTTTCACTTTCAATGGAAATGAGACAGTGTGGGAAAAGGAGGCACTCATTTCTGATGACCCATATGAGGGTCAAACTGAAGGATATGAGCCTAAAGCTACTTTGATTCTTCTCCAAGGTGACTATTTTGTAGGCTGTTGGGTATCTGAGAGTGTCTGTGGTGAATGAGTGTCCAGAAAACTAGTGACTGAGGGAAGAGAGACACCTAGAAAAATAGGATGTGTCATCCACCTCATGGGAGGTGAATTAGTCAAGTAGGATAACCAACAAAAATCAATGAAAGTGTCCATGAGTGCATGCTTTCCATCTCCACCAGCATTGAAGAAAGTGAATTTGTGAACTGTCTGCCCTCAATGTTCTCCTTCTCGCCTCCCTTTGCTCATTCTAAATGATGTCAGTGGCATAGCTGGTGAGTGAGAGAAGGGAAAGGGAAAAAGAGGAAGACAGCCAAAGCTTCTCTCCAAAAGCATGTGGCCAGCTTATAGCCATCCCCAGTCAAGGAGGAAATATATGCTAATGTTCAAACTAGTTCAGGGTTTGTATCATTTTCTACAGGTAGATGTTTTAAAGTATTCAATTGTGACTAAGTGGTTTGAAATGATACATAACTTTCTATGACTGTACTTACCATGATGGACACCTGGGTAGTCACTTGAAGGCAGAGGAAGTATCTGCCACTCTCCAACCCAAAACAGGCCAAAAGGGACAGTGGGAAAGAAAAATAAAACTCCCTTATGACCTCGTCCTCTGAGTCATGCCTGTTTAACATGTTGGCCCATGAGTAAGGCTTTCGGGCCCACACATGAAGACCAATATGTGGTAGGTTTGGTAGTCTGTACACAATAAAAGTCTGCAGTCAGTTGTTTCTAACTCTTTAATGTTTGAGTCTTAGAGCTGATAACCTAACTTACAACATTTTACCCTGTGATATTGGACCAGCTCCTTAGAGTGGCCTGAGCAAATATTCACTAAACCAATTCTAGGTCTAAGATTCTCAAACTGTAGCTTTTGTCATAAGAGTCAGTAGCTGATCTTGTCAAACATGAATCGATTTCCACCCCCTGCCCTCCACCAGGAGATTTTGATTGGTAAAGTTTAGAGTAGACCATTATTAATTAGCACTTCATGTTTTAGGTAGTCTAGAAGATCTCTTTGGGATATACCATTTTAGGGCAGTGTGTCTAAAATTTTAATACCCGTATGAATCACCTGGGGATTGGGTTACAATGTGTTCTGATTCATGGACCTGGAATGTGTGAGACTGTGTTTTCCTCCTCAGTGATGCTTTTGCTACTGGTCCAGGTACCACTCGGGCTTCCATTGTAGCTCAGTCGGTAAAGAATCTGCCTGTAATGCAGGAGACCTGGGTTTGATTCCTGGGTCGGGAAGACCCCTTGGAGAAGGAAATGGCAACCCACTCCAGTATTCTTGCCTGGGGATTCCCCTGGATAGAGGAACTTGGCGGGCCACAGTTCATGGGGTCACAAGAGTTGGACATGGCTTAGTGACTAAACCACCACCACCACCACCACCACCACCACCAAGTACCACACTTGCAGAAACAATGGTTAGGACATTGATTCTCAAACCTGCCTTGTCTTCAGAATCACAAATAGTGTCCATTCTGTTCAAACCACAGATTTCGGATTCCCACATTTATCCTCTTGACTCATAATCTTAAGGTGAGGAATATAGGAAAAGAAGAATGTCCTCAAATATTAGCTGGAGTCTGGAGCAGCCCCAACACCCAAAGGCTATGTCTAGTGGGATTCATCATGGACAGCCTAAGACACCATGATCCTTTGTTCTTCCTGATGACCAGACCCCAAGAGAGAGAAGGAAAGTTCTGTTCCATAGTCCATAGTCCCAAACTGTTTTGAGTGTCTCAGTGGATGGCTTGATATATGTTTGGCCTCACTGTCTGGGTTTCACCCCAGTCTCACTATTGACTGCATACCATATCTATTTGGGTCTTGAAAAAAATAACATTTAATCACCACCCTCTAGAAATCCTGATTTAATAGGCATGAGAATTGGGATTAAAATTTAACTGTCCCATGTACTGGGATCCTTAGAAGCTCCTTAGGTAGTTCTAGCGGGCAGGAAAAATTGAGAAACAGAACCTTTGAAGACGTGGTCTGAAACAGTCCTGTGTAAAGAAATTTTACCCATTAGTTTGTAACTATGGCTAAAATCTTATACTTGCAGTTTTTTGAGGTCAATTTATTGCTTTCAAAGTTTTCCTGTCAAAACTATATGGCCCAAGATACATCACATGGACAATTTAGCACCATAAAATGCTGGCAAAACAAGCCAACAGTCACTGGCAGAAAGTTTGATGCTAATTTTTTGTGCATTATAACAACTACTATTACAAATTCTATTGCATCTTTAATTCCTTTACTACATATTTTCTATTCCTAAAATGTATAGAAATTTTCTATACATAATTTCTATAAGTAATATTTTATTATTGCTACAAGAAGATGAAGATGTTATAGCCCAGATTGCTTAACTGATCTATTTCAAGTTCTAGTCCAGAGCTAACTGGCTAGTTAAAACCAAGGATGTTAAAACTCAATATAATGTAAATAAATAAAGGTCTTCCTCACCAAGACCTCTTCCAGTGACACACCTCCATTAATGCCAGGGCTCTCCATCCAGTTTTATAACCCAGACTCTTAGACTTACTCTTAAAACTGTGTCCTCTCCCTCATCTCCTACATTCAATTGTTCACCAAATCAAATTAATTTTACTTCCTCACACCTCCAGGCTATACTAATTTTCTCTGTATTCTCCATCACCACCATCGCTTGAGTCCAAAGGATAATCATCTTTCCTCTTTTCATTTCAGTGTCTATTAGTAAATTTTTAAAATATATGCCAACACACCTATGTGTTTATCTATCATCTATGACTGCTTCCTGCTACAAGGGCAGGGTTGAGTCTTTGTGACAGACACTGTATTGCCCACAAGGCTAGAAATAGTTACCACTGGGCCTTTTACAGAAAAACATCACCAGAATTTGTGCTAGATTATCTTAGAGCAGTGTTCTCAAAAGTTGAGAAAAATATGACTCAAACAGGGATCCAGTTAACTTGCAGATCCTGATTCAGCCATTTGGGGATTGAGTTTAGATTCTGTGATTCTAACAAACTCCCAGATGATGTGAGTGCTGCTCATCCATGGTCCACACTTTGAGCAGCAAAGAGGTGAAGCATGCTTCTACCTCTGAAAAAAGGAAGAGGACACAGCTGATAAACACTCCCTGAGCCAGATAGTCCAGGTCAACATCGAGTGACCAAACCATGTGGGGAGCATGTGCCCTTACTATGATGCTGTGAAAACAGCTTTGTGCCTCTGTGGTCTTCCTCCCATAAACCTATAGTCCTTGTCTAAGCACCTCATGCGAAGCGTGGACTCATTGGAAGAGACTGATGCTGGGAGGGATTGAGGGCAGGAGGAGAAGGGGACAACAGAGGATGAGATGGCTGGATGGCATCACTGACTCGATGGACGTGAGTCTGAGTGAACTCGGGGAGTTGGTGATGGACAGGAGGCCTGGAGTGCTGCGATTCATGGGGTCGCAAAGAGTCGGACACGACTGTGCAACTGAACTGAACTGAACTGAGTCATGGAAAAAAATCACACTTCCTATGCAAAACATTCTACACAATGCCTGAGCAGTACTTCACAAACTGTCAAGGTAAAATGAAAGTCTAAGAAATTGTCACAGCCAAGGAGACATGATGACTAAATATGGCATCCTGGATGGGATCTTGAAGCAGACAGAGAGCATTAGGTAGAAGCTAAAATAATCTGAAAAAAAGTATGGGCCTAAATTAACAATAAAGTATTAATATAAGTTCATTGTTGCAACAAATGTGCCATACAGGATATTAATAATACTAGGGGAAGCTTAGTGTGAAGCTTATAGCAACTATACATTATTTTTTTAACTTAAAAAAACCTTGTTTAAAAAGATAAAGTTTAATTATAAACAAACAAACAAAAAAAAGCAGCAAGTTTTACCAAATACTAAAGGACAAATCCTACTACGAATTTCATGAATAGATTACTTCAGTCTTACAAAAACTATTTCAGAATACAGACAAAGAAGAAACATCCAACTCATTTTTGAACAAAATATACTCTTGATAACAAAACCAACAGAGGGTATTATAAAAAAGAAAATGTACACTCCAATACAATTCATAAACATAAATATAAAAATATTAAATATTTTTCAAATCAAATTCCACAATGTATTAAAAGGTAAACTACTTTGATCAAATTGGATTTATGCCAAGACTATAAAATTGATTTCACACTAGAAAATAAAATTACATTACTCACATTATTAGCATATTAAAGGAGAAAAGCTATATAGAATTATCTAAATGGATACAAGAAACAGTATTAAATAAAATTCAACAGCCATTTGTGGTTAAAAAAAGGAACTGTAGCAACTAATAATAGGAAAAAGCATTTCCTTAGCCAGATAAATGACATCTTAAAAAAAAACAGTAAATATTATAACTAAAAGTTAAAAGTTAGAGGATTGATTTCTGGAAAAATACAGACATTTTTGTCTTTGATGAACTGCGTCTGTTCACTATTAACATTGTGTGTTGTAGGGAGTATAGTTATACAAGAAAAAGAAAAAAGAATTATGGCTTGGAATAAAACAAAAAAATTTAATTATGTGAAGCTGATATAAATGCCTATCTAAAAAATTTAAAATCTTAAGGATACATTTAAATAGAAGGGTTTGTCATTGCTGTTGGTTATTAAAAGAATGTCAGGAGCCAACTGCATTTTATAGCCAGCAACAAACAATCAGTTAAAGTGTAATTTTAAAAGTTATACTGTATGAAGCCATCCTAAATCTATAAGGGTGTGGTTTGTGACTATTGCCATTTGTAAAAAATGATAAATTCTACACTTTTGTAACCAAGCAGGACCCTATGGGCCTTCCTAGAACAGACCCCATCCCCTCATGTCTTATATTTGCCTCTCACTTATAAAATCTTTAGCCTACCTAGGTCTTCCCCGAGTTCCAAAGAATACATTTAATAGAGAAGCAAAAAAAAAAAAAAAAAAAAAAAGCAGAAGAAAAGGTAAAAAGGAAATAGTCAAGCAAGACAAAATGGTAGTGATTAAACAAAGGCAAAGACTTTAGATAATATTCTCCTCAAGGGCTATATATAATATTCTGAGCTGTGTCCTTTTGAGCTCTTTTACAAATACTGAACCCCTGCCCCCAACCAGGTGGAAAAGTTAGCTGTATGATACCCACAAGCATGTAGACTCCAGAGCAACTGGAACAAGAATTGATGCTCTTGACTCCTGATTCACCTTCACCACCAACCAGTCAGAAGAATGTCCACAAGCCGATCACAGACCTCACAGAGTCCTCCTCACCCTATCTTTAAAAACCTTTCCCTGAACGCCAGCAGGGTGTTCAGGTCTTTCAAGCACCAGCTGCCTGGTGCCCTATAGTAAACCTTATGCTTTTCTTCACCTCGACCAAGTGCCAGTAGCTTGGCTTTACTATCCTCAGGGGAGTGGACCCAAATTTGGTTGTGTAACACTCATGTTTTTGCATTTTGCTGTACGTATGTGTGCATACTGAGTTGCTCAGTCACATCGACTCTGTGACCCCATGGACTGCAACCTGCCTGATTCGTCTGTCCGTGAGACTGTTTTTTCAGGCAAGAACATTGGAGTGGGTTCCCATCCCTGGGATCTTCCCAACCCAGGGATCGAACCCAAGTCTCTTATGCCTGCTGTGAATATATTTTACCTCAAAATGAAATTTAAACAAATGTTTAAAACAGAGAAATTTTTAAATAGCATGGCTTGTCTTTAAACATTTGGGACACTTGTATTTATAAACGTGCATTAATATGGGAATGCTGAACATCACACACATTTGTATGTGAGTGCATGTGGTGTTTTATTTGATACCGTTGTTTTGTGAGATTGTAAGCCCGCTTGCTTTATAAGGATATGAGTTCCAATCCTACTGGAAATATACAACACCTTGATGAGTTTTTTTTAACCCCCATCCAGTCCTATCCATTGGGTAACTGACATGGAAAAGCTGCTCACCTGGGCAAGGAGGGCCAATAGGCATTGCTTGAGTAGGGTTAAACCTCAGACAAGAATGACTGCTACAGGAGATATGTCCGTCCACAGTGATCACCTCTGAAAACCCAGGCTTCATCTGCTCACTTCAGTCTTATTTGCAAATGGTATAGAATGCCTGCCAGCAAACCTATTAGACACCCTGGTATCTCCTGGGTGATGGATGGGCTTAATCTGAGGATGAAAGCTTAGTTTCATTTCATGCAATGTGTCAAAGATGATTCTTTTCTAAGTATGCTCCTAGCTGTTAAGAAAACATTATTTAAGTATATCACTATTACAATATATTATAGTATATTTTTATCAGGTTTAAGATAAAATTAAACATAATAAACTGTATTCATTCAAATGATACTATTTGTTATGTTTTGAGAAATGTGTGAATGCTGTAACCACCACCACAGTCAAGATTCAGAAACTCCCATTATAACTAAAAGTTTCCTTTGTGCTTTGCAGTCCCTTCATACTTTACTCTTGGCCCCAGGAAACCACTGATCTTGCTGTCACCATATATTAGTTTGTCTTTTCTTGACTGTCACATAGATGGAATGAAACACACACAACACAATTTTTTGTGTGTCTAGCTTATTTCTATGGTGCATATTAAAATCACAGCTACCACTCATACTAGTTAAATATCTACTGATCCAAACAAGAAATGCAATGAAGATCAATAAAAAGAAAAATGGCAGTCAATTTTAACCAGCAAACTGCAGATTTTTAAAAATATATAGACATTTTATCCATAAAATGAGGCCATCATGTTTTGATGTTACTTGTAGGACCAGATACTTGGTTTTTTTAATTTTTATTTAGTTGTAGGTGATTTACAATGTTGTGTTAGTTTCAGGTGTATGGCAAAGTGAATTAGTTATACGGATACATGTATGCACTGTTTTTTAGATCTGTTTCCCATATAGGCCATTACAGAGTATAGAGTTCTCTGTGCTATTTTATAGTGTGTATATGCAGTTCTAACCTCCCTGTTTTGTGGAGCCTGCCATTAATAAAATTTACAGGTTATATTTAATCAAAATCTCATGATAGTCAACGTCAATGATAATATGAACAGTTAGACTTTTCCTTTAGAGAACCTATGCTCGCTCAGAGAATTCTGAAGTACTGACTTTTGCAGAGGTGTTACGATAAAATATGTTAGAAAAGTAACAGACAAAATTCACAAGTAAAAATACAAAGTTTGTAAGGGAGAGGAAGAACATTAAAAAAAAAAGATGAAAACTGCACTACTTATGTAATTCAAGAAAATATACATCAGAGTTGAAAAGTTACACAATATTTTTAAGGAAATTATGCTGTATTATTTTCAAATGCACATCATGATTTCTGCTGGCAGACACAGAAACGAGAGCACCCTTATTATCATTTTTAAATAATAGAAACATACAGTTAATTTCTAAATAAGCAATGCACATTTTCATTGTTTAGTATTCAACAGCACCTACAATACGCACAAGGAGTACATCTCAGAAAGAAATGTACTTCATACTGAATTTTCTTTGTATTCTATGTACTTTTACTTTATTTTGATGAGGAAATAACACCCCCTATGATAAGATGGCCTTGTGGTCTTCGGTTAGATAAAGTTAAATTTTCTATAAAATATAGATTCTTAATTTGTTACTAAGCAAACACTGACTTTTCTAACAAATGTTATCAATGCCTCTTTCACATAATCTTTTTATAAATTCTGCTAGCTTCAAAAGCTCCCACTCCTCCATTATTATGAGGTCTATTCTTCCCCTTCTGACCACACACCAGGGCTTGGAGAGGGCCTTGGCTGCACTTGGGTACAAAAGAAAGTAATTTTGTTGTGTGAAAGGATGGGGTTTGCGTGTGACCATGTGCCTCTGAGTGCTGCCGATAGCCTTCAGTTCAGTTCAGTCACTCAGTCGTGTCCGACTCTTTGCGATCCCATGAATCACAGCATGCCAGGCCTCCCTGTCCATCACCAACTCCCAGAGTTCACTCAGACTCACGTCCATCAAGTCCATGTTGCCATCCAGCCATCTCATCCTCTGTCGTCCCCTTCTCCTCCTGCCCCCAATCCCTCCCAGCATCAGAGTCTTTTCCAACGAGTCAGCTCCTCACATGAGGTGGCCAAAGTACTGGAATTTCAGCTTTAGCATCATTCCTTCCAAAGAAATCCCAGGGCTGATCTCCTGCAGAATGGACTGGTTGGATCTCCTTGCAGTCCAAGGGACTCTCAAGAGTCTTCTCCAACACCACAGTTCAAAAGCATCAATTCTTCAGTGCTCAGCTTTCTTCACAGTCCAACTCTCACATCCATACATGACCACAGGAAAAACCATAGCCTTGACTAGACGGACCTTAGTCAGCAAAGTAATGTCTCTGCTTTTGAATATGCTGTCTAGGTTGGTCATAACTTTTCTTCCAAGGAGTAAGCATCTTTTAATTTCATGGCTACAATCACCATCTGCAGTGATTTTGGAGCCCCCCAAAATAAAGTCTGACACTGTTTCCCCATCTATTTCCCATGAAGTGATGGGACCGGATGCCATGATCTTCGTTTTCTGAATGTTGAGCTTTAAGCCAACCTTTTCACTTTCCATTTTCACTTTCATCAAGGGGCTTTTTAGTTCCTCTTCACTTTCTGCCATAAGGGTGGTGTCCTCTGCATATCTGAGGTTATTGGTATTTCTCAGCCTCCTGCATTTCCTTCATCCTGTGGTGCACGTTTCATGATGACCAAGTCTCAGAAGTCTGTGGTCTGCTTTTTCTCCCACAACATTTACATTTCAGGCTGGTGTGGCTGAATTCTTGAAAACTGGAATTGGTGGTTTCCTAAATGTCATTTTTCATTTCGACTAAGTGAAATGAGTGAAGTTGCTCAGTCACGTCCGACCCTTTGTGACCCACAGGCTGTAGCCTACTAAGCTCCTCCATCCATGGGATTTTCCAGGCAAGAGTACTGGAGTGGGGTGCCATTTCCTTCTCTGACTAATGCACACATTTTTTTTTTTTCGTATTTTGCTAAAACTGAAATTGGAATGCCTCTTGGAACAGACGGAATCTCTCTATCTATCTAGCTATGCGTCTATCTGCCTACGTATCCGTCTATTTGTTTGACAGTCTGTGGATCCATATGGTAGCTGCCTTCAGTTTGAAGTCTGTCCGTCACTCTCAGCTCAGTTCAGTTGCTCAGTTGTGTCTGACTCTTTGCGACTCCATGGACTGCAGCATGGAGTCCTGTCTATCATCAGCTCCTGGCACTTGATCAAATGTATGTCCATCAAGTTGGTGATGCAACAAACCATCTCAACAGCACCTGCAATAAGCATAAGGAGAGACTTCCCATTTCAGAGAGGCTCAGAGCCCATCGCCCTGGACACGCCCTATTCAAGTGACACCCACTGCCCTTCCTTGCCCAGGTGAGCAGTTTCTCCATGTCAGATAAGTCCTCTCATCCTCACACTGCTTGAGCTATTTACATTGCCAGATTACAAATGTTATTGTCCTTAATTACTCTTTAAAATATCTTCAAAAATATGATACTAGATTCAGCATTGAACATGTTATTATATACTCCCATGGAAAAAGAAGACAAGGATATAAAATTTGATAGTAAATATTTATTATTGGAGGAATTACCATAATTTCTTATATAGTTGCAAAGTGATAACCAGGTTCATCTTAGAACCCAAGAGAGAAAGTTTAGTTTTATTACTGCAAAGGAATTACCTATTACATGCCAGGATCAAAGATAAGAAATCATTGTGTTATAGATTAATTAGCAGCAGTTTTTCTTTAGTAATGCATAAAATAATAATGATTTATTGTTTCTTTAATAAAAGTATAGATGGTGTACAATATTATATTTTACAGGCTTACAATATAGTGATTCACTATTTTTTAAAGGATGTATTCCATTTATAGTTAGGAAATATTGGTATATTCTCTGTATACATTATATATCCTTGTAGCTTATTTTATTCATAATAGTTTATATCTCTTAATCTACTGCCCTTAAAACTCTCCTTTTCCTCTTCCCACTGGTAATCATTACTTTGTTCTCTTACCTGTGAGCTGCTTCTTTTCTATTATATTCACTAATTTGTTGTATTTTTAGATCCCATATATAAATGATATGATACAGTATTTGTCTTTCACTTTTTTATTGCACTTACCATAAGACCCTCCAAGTTCATCCATATTGTTGCAAATGGCAAAATTTATTCTTTCTTTTTTTTATTTTTTTGACTGAGGAGTATTTCATTGTATACCACACCTTCTTTACCCATTCACCTACTGATAGACACAGGTTGTTTCCATATCTTGGCAATTGTAAATAATGATACTAGAACACTGGGGTATGTATGACTTTTATTATTAGAGGCATCTTAGATACTGTAGATATGGTAATAGATTTACAACAACTGCACCAGAGGGAAAATGCATCTTTGACAAAGCACCGAGAGACCTGGCTTACAGGTGGCATCTTCACTTTCTTCCAAAAGACAATACTGTTACAGCTCTTAGCTAGAGTGATGATGTAATTTATTATCTAAATAGAGACCCTTTTAAGAGTGAAAGGGGATGCTAGAACAAGGCATAAACTAGGACTGTCGCAGGGAAATCAGGACCTAGGATCTCTTTGAGGGCAAGAGACCTCACAAGGAAAACTAAATCTGAGTTTGCCTCTAAGTTTTTTCAGAAACAAGATGAATCTTAAAATATTTTATAACAAATTAAATTGAAAACTATAGACCTAGTATCTTTAGGTTTCTGTTGTTGCTCAATTGCTCGGTCATGTCCAACTCTTTGTGACCGTGTGGACTGAAGCACGCCAGGCTTCCCTGTCCATCACTATCTCCCAGAGTTTGCTCAAACTCATGTCTATTGTATCAGGGATACCATACAACCGTCTCATCCTCTGTTGTCCCCTTCTTCTCTGCCTTCAGTATTTCCCAGCATCAGGATCTTTTCCAATGAGTCAGCTCTTTGCATCACGTGGCCCAAAGTATTGTAGCTTCAACTTCAGCATCAGTCCTTCCAATTCAGGGTTGATTTCCTTTAGGATTGACTGGCTGGATCTCCTTGCTGTCCAAGGGACTCTCAAGAGTCTTCTCCAGCACCACAGTTCAAAAGCCTCAATTCTTCAATGCTCAGCCTTCTTTACAGTCCAACTCTCACATCCATATATTACTACTGGAAAAAAAAACTCCTAGCTTTGACTATACAGACCTTCATCAGCAAAGTAATGTCTATAATTTTTACTTAATATCTTTGTCATAAGTTTGTCATAGCTTTTCTTCCAACGTGCACGCATCTTTTAATTTCATGGCTTTAGGGTACTGTACTAAATAAAGTTATATGGTCTGGTATTGGGGAAAAACATTTCTGGGAATTTAAGCAGAGTAGGTCATAGAATATTTACATTATGAACAAAGTTAAAATACCTATTATATGAGCTTCTGTTGTGTAGATCACCGACATCAAAGGCTGAAATCTCCATAAATGAAAGTCTCATCTTTAGGTCTAAGAAAACAACCACAAACATATACTTTCTTCTTATAGTATTTGTGTGTGTGTTCCTGTATGTAATTGCTTCAAGTTTTCAATGGTTAATGTCAGATTTTACTGCCATACAATTCTCAGCTACTGCCTTCCAACATCTAGCTTGGATCAGAATCACAAAGACCCTCCCTCCCCTCCTCTTGTCCCATCTTCTGGGTCATCACAGAACACCAGGCTGAGTTTCCTGTGTTACAGAGCAGCTTCCCACTAGCTATCTATTTTACGTATGATAGTGTGTGTATGTCAATGCTATAAAAGGGAGGGGATATATATATATGTGTGTGTGTGTGTGTGTGTGTATATATATATATATGGTTCAGCAGGTATAGAATCTGCCTGCAACACAGGAGAAGCAGGAGATACCGGTTCAGTCTCTAGGTCGAGAAGATGTCCTGGGGGAGGGCATAGCAACCCACACCAGTATCCTTGTCTAAAGAATCCCATGGACAGAGGAGCCTGGAGGGCTAAGGTCCATGGTGTTGCAAAGAGTCTGACATGTCTGAAGCAACTGAGCCCAATAGCACATACATGCATATATATGTGTATGTTTTATATAATATATATGTATATAATTACAACTGATTTGTATGGTTGCATGGCAGAACACAACACAACATTGTAAAGCAATTAGCCTGCAAGTGAAAAGAAAAAAGAGTCACACAAAGAAGAGTTGCCTGATGGTCCACTGGTTAAGACTGCATTTCCAATGCAGGGGATGCAGGTTCAGTCCCTAATGGGGGAACTAAGATCCCACACACTGCACTGCATGGCCAAAAAATTAAAAACAAATAAATAAAAGCACAGAGTTATAAAAGAAAGAATCACACAGAGAATTTGTTAGAAGACAGGTATCTTCCCCCATGTCTCATCCTCAGATTCTGATTCAGCAGATCAGGGGCAGAACCTGAGATACTCATTTTTAATAAGCTCCTGGTGATGCTGACACTACTGGTCTACAGGCTGCTCTTTGAAAAGAACTGCAGTGCTTTTCAATATTTAATTGAATTACTGCTCTGCAGTAATTCACAATCCTCACTGTGCACAGATTCTGATTTAATTCATTTGTGATCAGACCCTCTGTTGGTGATACTGTTACATCTCTCCAAATAATTCTATTGTGTTGCAAAGATTGAAAATCACTGTTCTTTTCTTTTTCATTGTCCTTTTAATTTCAATAATTTGAAATGTCTGCCAATTTTAATATATTCTAAGAACCCAGGGACAGGCACCCTGTCAACTGGATTTCCTACTTTGTCCCCAGATCCTAGAATAACCGTCTGGAACCTCACTGGTTTCCATTACACATTTGGTCGTTACTGACCAATGTTCCACTTGGTATCTTTATATACATAGTAAGGATGTTGATGTCTTCACTGCCTTACCTCCACTGGTGTTACAGTGATGCTAAAAATATCTTTTTAAAAAATTGGTATCTGTTAGTGTTAACATATGACAAACCACCTTGGAACTCAGGGCCTCAAGCAATAAGCATCTTTCATTGTGCATGAGTTTATATGCAAAAGTTCTGGTTACCAATTTTAGTGTGGTTTTTTCCCCCATACTACCAAGCAATTTTTACACACCATATAGGTGTCCTACAATTCAACATAATTCTTTTTTTTTTTTTTTTACTAGGTTTATTTTTGGCTGGGCTGAGTCTCCATTGCCACTCTGGCCTTTCTCGGTTGTGGTGCACATTGTGGAGACTATAGTCTTGGTTGTGGGGACTATTCTCTAGTTGAGGTGTGCAGGCATCTCCTTGTGGAGGCATTTCTATTTGCAGAGCGTGGGCTCTGGGGTGTGTGGGCTTCAGTAGTTCTGACACATGGGCTTATCACTTGTGGCTCCTGGGCACTAGAGCACAGGCTCAATAGTTGGGGGGCATGGGCTTACTTGCCCCATGGCATTTGTGATCTTGCTGAACCAGGCTCGAACCTGGGTCTCTTGTATTGGCAGGTGGATTCTTTACTATTGAGTCACCAGGAAAGCCCTCAACTCAATTCTGACCCCATCTGTGTGGAAATACTATCAGATTCCACAGGTTAAGGGCTCAGTTCTAAAAACTGGCTCTTCTTTTCAGATTCTAATCACAAGTCCAGGTTGTTGTCTATGCTTCTAGCTGACTGAATATAAATCAGAGACTCCTACAACCAATCACATGGTTGGGTCCCTTGGCAACTAGTCCCCATCTTTAGGTGAAGTCCAAAAGTAACTTCATTCACATAACAGAAGACATCCTTTTTATTTTTTTGTTTTTGCTTTCAATACTTAGGAATTCTAAAGGTTTTAGCAGCTGTATGCCAGAAAAGAAGACAAAGACAAAATACGTATTTCTTAATTATTAATTATAAATTACAATATTACAACATGCCAGCAGGTGGTTCTGCTGGCTTAGATGAGGTCATTCTTGCATCTGTGGTCAGTCACAGGTTCAAGACAGCTCTGTTCATCTTGGCAGGGCTCTCTCTGCTATTTGGGAGTTGGCTGACTCTAGGTTGTTTTGTACTGAGAGACTACTGCCTCTCATCCTCCAAAAGGCTAGACTGGGCTGGCTCACACAGAGGTTGCCGAAGTTTCTGGAGAGAGGTGGGGAGTAGGCAAGACCTCTCTGTGCCACAGTTCTATTTCCAGAAACAAGTCACCAGAAGTCTAGAGTCAACGGGAGAGGAAATAGATTCTATTTCTTGGCAGGAAGAGCTTCATTGTCTTAGTGCAAAGGGCATGGATGCGGCAAAGTCATGGATTGGACCAGGAAAACCATCAATACACCCCAGCATCTAAGGCAAAGACACCCAACTGATCTCCTTACATTCTAGCTTTAGAAGAATTCCCAATAAGTCTAATGACAAAATGAGCTGATTTGAGCTCATTCTGTTTGTTGGTTTAGCTATTTAGTAAATGAAAGGCTCATTGGATTTAATTCCAAAGGTTTAAAAGATAAAGAGTTGCAAATATCTAAGTAATGTATATTTTCAATTGATATTTATTTTTAATTAAGAATAGATATAAGAATTCTCAGTGGGAAACTTGGACCAACAAATGACAAATGGTTCACCACCAAACTTCATAAGGATTATAACATACAAAAAGTTGAAATCTAGGAAACTGAAAGAAAATGTACTCTGAAAGTTACCTTTGGATAAGTATGCTAACATATAGTCCAGTTGGCTTTGATCTTCTTTGTAAATGTATGTAAGCAAGAGAGGATTGCTTTAAAGGGGATCTTAAAAAGGACCTCCAGGCTCCCGATTCCATGTAAACCCGAGGCCAGGCTCTGGGCTTGTTTCTCAGCTGTCCTGACTGGCATGCTCTCTCTGGAAGGCAGACTGCCATCTTCCCTTGCTCAGGACCTCTCTTGACACGCAGAGTATTTTTTACCACTTCAAGAGAACTCTGGGTAAGAAATTTACCAGCTTCATCCCTGAAGGACCACGTTTCTGGGATACGGGAACACAAACCACATGGGTTCAAAGCTCTTCCTTATACAGTAATAAATATTCGATCAACTGGTTTTACAAGACAAATCCCACACTACTCTGAGGGCTTCTCATCCCTAGGCTCTTTCTTCAAGGTAACCAGGCTCTTCTGTTTACCCTGCTTGTCCTAATGACTTATATTTAAACTTGTTTTGAAATGGTTTCTAAACAATACTGTTGTTTTTTTAGGTATTTTTCAAATCTTCCCTCTACATACTCCCATAGCCCCATAACCTACACTTGGCAACACACACAAAAAGGCAGAGATAAATGCAAGGTTGACTTCTAAAAGGCAGAATGAAGGCTGGTGGTGGTAGTTTTCTTCACTGGAAGGGCCTGAACAAGCCAGCTGGAGGGACAAAAAATGCCTTTACCCAGGGAGCCAGTTCAGTTGTTTCCAAAGCCTTGTTTATGTAACTCTGTAATTATAGCATAACCAAATCACAGGTATTTTGCCATGGGAAAATGTAAAGTCCTTAAGCAACTTAAATACCTCCCCGCCCTTTTCAAGCACACAACATGGCCATTAAGCAATTAATGCATGTTAAGACACCTCCAATTTTTTGGCATTAATGCTGGTTCAATCATTTGGGGCTGGAGAGCATAGATGAAACCTATGAAGTACAATTCTTAATGAGAAGCAAAGTGTCTCATATGTTTCTTTTTAAAATGGAATTCAACCTCTCCCCTCCCCCTGCCTCCCCCAGGATGCACAGAACATTAACCTAGTTGCAAAACCAGATTGGGTACTGTTTGACATTGTCTAACATTTCCAATAGGTGTGTGAGTCACATTTGGACTTTAATCTCTGTTAATTGGGTGTCTTCCCAGGCTTGTGAATTTTAAGCCTTCCGAATCCTTGGGTTCTGGTGATATATTGGCCTGTGGTTTGTTGTGGGTCCTACAGAATAAAACTTCATCTGCATCTAGTTCCCCAATAGAGAGAGTGACCTGCCTTATTTTCCAGTGAAAATGTGGCCAGCATTGCTGACAGGAAGACATGTCCCCTTAGTGTAATAGTAATATTATGAATTATTTTCTCTTAATACTAATCAAGATTTGCTATGGGCTAAGCACTATTCTCATGGCATCTGGTCCCATCACTTCATGGAAAATAAATGGGAAAACAGTGGAACCAGTGACAGACTTTATCTTCTTGGGCTCCAAAATCACTGCAGATGGTGAATGCAACCATGAAATTAAGACACTTGCTCCTTGGAAGAAAAGCTATGACAAACCAAGACATTATATTAAAAAGCAGAGACATTGCTCTGCTGACAAAAGGTCATATAGTCAAAGCTATGGTTTTTCCAGTAGTCATGTATGGATGTGAGAATTGGACCATAAAGAAGGCTGAGCGCCAAAGAATTAATGCCTTTGAATTGTGATGGAGAAGACTCTTGAGAGTCCCTGAACTGCAAGATCATGCCAATCAATCCCAAAGGAAATGAATCCTGAATATTCATTGGAAGGACTGATGCTGAAGCTCTAATACTTTGGCCACCTGATGTGAAGAGCTGACTCATTAGAAAAAAACCCTGATGATGGGAAAGATTGAAGGCAGGAGGAGAAGGGGATGACAGAGGATGAGATGGTTGGATGACATCACCTACTCAATGGGCATGAGTTTGAGTAAACTCCGGGAGTTGGCGATGGACGGGGAAACCTGGTGTGCTGCAGTCCATGGGGTTGCAAAGAGTCAGACATGACTGAGTGACTGAACTGAACTAAGATGCTATTCTAAGTGCTAGGAATACAGCACCATATAAGAAGCATGAAGTTCCTCATCACTCATGGAGCATATTCCTTGGGGAGAAACAGACTACAAATAGGTATATCCATAAAAAATAAATATATAATATAACCAAATTACCCAGAAGAAAATAAAACACAATAATCTGAAAACTCTTAGGGGGCTATTGTAAATTGGCTCATAAAGTAGAACCTTTGATGAAGAGTTGACACCTAACTGAGACCTAAATATTCCATAATATAGCCAGCTGTTGAAACTTTTATTTTTATTTAAAAAATTTAAAAAACTTTTTATTTTATATTGGAGTATAACCAATTGTAATAGCTTAGGTGCAAAGCAAAGTGATGCAACCATATGTATGCATGTATCCATTCTTCCCTAAACTCCCCTCTCATCCAGGCTGCACATAACATTGAGCAGACTTCCTTGTGCTGTATAATAAGTCCTTGTTGGTTATCCATTGTAAATATAAAAAAAAAAAATCCACAAAAATGGGCCTCCTTGGTGACTCAGTCGTAAAGAATCCACCTGCCAATCCCTGTTCGACCCCTAGGTAGGGAAGATCCCCTGGAAAAGGAAAAGACTAACTCATTCCAGTATTCTTGCCTGGGAAACCCAATGAACAGAGGAGCCTGGTGGGTTACAGTCTATGGGGTTGCAGAGTCACACTTGAGTTAGCAAGTAAAAAACAACAAACCATAAACAAAAAATGGTGGAGAGAGTGGGGAGAGAAGGGAATCTTCCTATACTGTTGGTGGGAATGTAAATTGGTACAGCCAATATGGGGAAGAGTATGGAGGTTCCTTAAAAAACTAAAAATAGAGACTTTTAGGCAGAGGGAATATTTAGTAAAGGTGAAGCTTTCTTTACTGGTTTGGCACTACCCAGACAAAACTAGGAAATAAGCATATATTCAATTCAGTTCAGTTCAGTAGCTCAGTTGTGTCTAACTCTTTGCAACCCCATGAATTGCAGCATGCCAGGCCTCCCTGTATCACCAACTCCCAGAGTTTACTCAAACTCATGTCCATTTAGTCGGTGATGCCATCCAACAATCTCATGCTCTGTCATCCACTTCTCCTCCGGCCCTCAATCTTTCCCAGCATCAGGGTCTTTTCAAATGAGTCAGCTCTTCACATCAGGTGGCCAAAGTATTAGAGTTTCAGCTTCAACATCAGTCCTTCCAATGAACACCCAGGACTGATCTCCTTTAGTATGGACTGGATGGCTCTCCTTGCAGTCCAAGGGACTCTCAAGAGTCTTCTCCAATACCACAGTTCAAAAGCAAGTTCTTCGGTGCTTAGCTTTCTTTATAGTCCAATTCTCAAATCCATACATGACCACTGGAAAAACAATAGCCTTGACTAGACAGACCTTTGTTGGCAAAGTAATATCTCTGCTGTACAATATGCTATCTAGGTTAGTCATAACTTTCCTTCCAAGGAGTAAGCATCTTTTAATTTCATGGCTACAGTGATTTTGGAGCCCCCCAAAATAAAGTCAGCCACTGTTTCCCCATCTATTTGCCATAAAGTAATGAGCAGGATGCCATTATCTTAGTTTTCCAAAAAAGCCAACTTTTTCACTCTCCTCTTTCACTTTCATCAAGAGGCTCTTTAGTGCTTCTTCACTTTCTGCCATAAGGGTGGTGTCATCTGCATATCTGAGGTTATTGATATTTCTCCCGCAGTCTTGACTCCAGCTTGTGCTTCTTCCAGCCCAGCATTTCTCATGATGTACTCTGCATATAAGTTAGATAAGCAGGGTGACAATATACAGCCTTGACATACTCCTTTTCCTATTTGGAACCAGTCTGTTGTTCAATGTCCAGATCTAACTGTTGCTTCCTGACCTGCATCCAGGTTTCTCAAGAGGCAGGTCAGGTGGCCTGGTATTCTTACCTCTTTCAGAATTTTCCACAGTTTATTGTGATCCACACAGTCAAAGGTTTTGGCATAGTCAATAAAGCAGAAATAGATGTTTTTCTGAACTCTCTTGCTTTTTAAATGATCCAGCAGATATTGGCAATTTGATCTCTGGTTCCCCTGCCTTTTCTAAATCCAGCTTGAACATCTGAAAGTTCATGGTTCATGTATTGCTGAATCCTGGCTTGGAGAATTTTGAGCATTACTTTACTAGCGTGTGAGATGAGTGCAATTGTGCGATAGTTTGAGCATTCTTTGGCGTTGCCTTTCTTTGGGATGGGAATAAAAACTGACCTTTTCCAGTCCTGTGGCCACTGCTGAGTTTTCAAAATTTGCTGACATATTGAGTGCAGCACTTTCACAGAATCTTTCAGGATTTGAAACAGCTCAACTGGAATTCTGTCACTTCCATTAGCTTTGTTCATAGTGACACTTCCTAAGGCCTACTTGACTTCACATTCCAGGATGTCTGGCTCTAGGTGAGTGATCACACCATCATGATTGTCTGGGTTGTGAAGATCTTTTTAGTACAGTATTTCTGTGTACTCTTGCCACCTCTTCTTAGTATCTTCTGCTTCTGTTAGGTCCATACCATTTCTGTCCTTTATTGAGCCCATCTCTCATGAAATGTTCCCTTGGTATCTCTAACTTTGTTGAAGAGATTTCTTGTCTTTCCCATGCTATTGTTTTCTTCTATTTCTTTGCACTGATCACTGAGGAAGGCTTTATTATCTCCCCTTGCTATTCTTTGGAAGTCTGCATTCAAATGAGTATATCTTTCCTTTTCTCCTTTGCTTTTTGCTTCTCTTGTTTTCACAGATATTTGTAAGGCCTCCTCAGGCAGCCATTTTCCTTCTTTGCATTTCTTTTTCTTGGGGGATGGTCTTGATGCCTGTCTTCTGTACAATGTCGCAAACCTCCGTCCATAGTTCATCAGGCACTCTGTCTATCAGACCTAATCCCTTAAATCTATTTCTCATTTCCACTTATAGTCATAAGGGATTTGATTTAGGTCATACCTGAATGGTTTAGTGGTTTTCCCCACTTTCTTCAGTTTAAGCCTGAATTTGGCAATAAGGAGTTCATGATCTGAGCCATAGTCACCTCCTATATAGAGCTTCTCCATCTTTGGCTGCAAAGATTATAATCAATCTGATTTTGGTGTTGACCATCTGGTGATGTCCATGTATAGAGTCTTCTCTTGTGTTGTAGGAAGAGGATGTTTGCTATGATCAGTGCATTTTCTTGGCAAAACTCTATTAGCCTTTGCCCTGCTTCATTCTGTACTCCAAGGCCAAATTTGCCTGTTACTCCAGGTGTTTCTTGACTTCTTACTTTTGCATTCCAGTCCCCTATAATGAAAAGGATATCTTTTTTGGGTGTTAGTTCTACAAGGTCTTGTAGGTCTTCATAGAACCATTCAACTTCAGCTTATTCAGTGTTACTGGTCAGGGCATAGACTTGGATTACTGTGATATTGAATGATTTGCCTTGGAAACAAACAGATCATTCTGTCTTTTTTGAGATTGCATCCAAGTACTGCATTTTGGACTCTTTTGTTGACCATGATGGCTACTCCATTTTTTCTAAGGGATTCCTGCCCACAGTAGTAGATATAATGGTCATCCATTCTAGTCCATTTTAGTTCACTGATTCCTAGAATGTCAATGTTCACTCTTGCCATCTCCTATTTGACCACTTCCAATTTGGGGGGCTCCAAAATCACTGCAGATGGTGACTGCAGCCATGAAATTACAAGACGCTTACTCCTTGGAAGAAAAGTTATGACCAACATAGATAGCATATTCAAAAGCAGAGACATTACTTTGCCGACTAAGGTCCATCTAGTCAAGGCTATGGTTTTTCCAGTAGTCATGTATGGATGTGAGAGTTGGACTGTGAAGAAGGCTGAGTGCCGAAGAATTGATGCTTTTGAACTGCAGTGTTGGAGAAGAATCTTGAGAGCCCCTTGGACTGCAAGAAGATCCAACCAGTCCATTCTAAAAGAGATCAGCCCTGGGATTTCTTTGGAAGGAATAATGCTAAAGCTGAAACTCCAGTACTTTGGCCACCTCATGCAGAGTTGACTCATTGGAAAAGACTCTGATGCTGGGAGGGATTGGGGGCAGGTGAAGAAGGGGATGACAGAGGATGAGATGGCTGGATGGCATCACTGACTAGATGGACATGAATCTGAGTGAACTCTGGGAGTCAGTGATGGACAGGGAGGCCTGGCGTGCTGCGATTCATGGCATTTCAAAGAGTTGGACACGACTGAGTGACTGAACTGACTGACTGAACTGAATTTGCCTTGATTCATGGACCTAACATTCCAGGTTCCTATGCAACATTGCTCTTTACAGCATTGGACCTTGCTTCGGTCACCAGTCACATCCATAACTGGGTGTTGCTTCTGCTTTGGTTCCATCCCTTCATTCTTTCTGGAGTTATTTCTCCACTGATCTCCGGTAGCATGTTGGGCACCTACTGACCTGGGGAATTCCTCTTTCAGTGTCTTTTTTTTTTTTCTTTTCATACTGTTCATGGGGTTCTCAAGGCAAGAATACTGAAGTAGTTTGCCATTCCCTTCTCCAGTAGACCACATTCTGTCAGACCTCTCCACCATGACCTGTCCGTCTCAGATGGCCCCACATGGCATGGCCTAGTTTCTTTAAAGAAGCTATCAAAACGTATTTGTATGTGGGCCCCTTCAGATTTGTTATTCCTGTTTAAATCCAAGTTATTATTTTTATGTTTGTTTTCTTAACTTTTTAAAAAACTTAAAAAATTAAATTATTTATTTTAATTGCTAATTACTTTAGGCTAAGTACTTTACAATATCGTGGTGGTTTTTGCCATGTATTGACATGAATCAGCCATGTTCATGTGTCCCCGCATTCTGATTGATTTTAACAATATGGCCAGTTCTTAACCCCTTCCCACTACTTCCCTCCCCACCCCATCCCTGTGGTGTCCCAGAGCCCAGGTTTGGGTGCTTGCTTCATGCATCGGATTTGCACTGGTCATCTATTTCACATATGGTAATATACGTGTTTCAATGCTATTCTTTCATATTGTCCCATCCTCACCTTCTCCCACATAGTCCAAAAGTCTATATTTTACATCTGTGTCTCTTTTGCTGTCTTCCATATAGGGTCATCATTACCATCTTTCTAAATTCCATATATACGCATTAATGTATTCTATTGGTGTTTCTCTTTCTGGCTTACTTCACTCTGTGTAATAGATACCAGTTTTCTTAGCTTTTGGTGAAAGAATGCTTACTGTTTTTCTTTCTATAGGTAGTTCCCTTCTCTTGTTTCAGACTTCAGTCTGTGGGCAAGATTGAGGTGTTCTGACTTTGGAAACAAAGAGAAAAGAGAAGAAGCTCCTACCACATGAACTGTTGTATAACAATCCACTCTAAAATGTAGTGGATTAAAACATCAAATATTTATCTAACCCATGAATCTGCAGATGAGCTCTCCGTGCTATATCTGGCTAGATACTTCTTCTGGTTAGGATCACGCACATGTGACCACACCAGTGGTCAGCCACACTCAGCAGGACAACTGTGCTTCTTGAGGTTGGCTGAGCTGAGCCCGTGGGGTAACTGGGCTCTGTGTCTCTCACCATCCGACAGGTTTATTCTCAGAGGAAGGATTGCAAGAGAGCACGAGAACATTTGCAAGGGCTTCTGAAGCCTAGACTCGGGACGGGGCCAGTGTCACACTCCCAGAATTCAAAGCCTTCAAAACGACACACCAGACTAGCCCAGTTTCAATGGCTGGTGAAATGGGTTCCAGTTTAGGTCACATTGGAAAGAATTTAGGGAAGGGTTCAGAACTCCCCATATTTTTAAAATCAATTTACCACTGCAGACAAACACTAACACCGCAGCCTAGAAATGTCCATATTTACAGGACTGGCAAACATTATTTATAAGGGACCACATAGTAGACATTTTGGGCTCTACGGGTCAGAAGCCTCTGTCACAACTCCTCATCTTTGTTGTAGTGCCAAAGCAGCCTGAGACAATCAGTGAATAAATGAACATGGATACATTGCAATAAAATTTTATTAACAAAAGCGGCAGGCTGGATTTGATCCATGGTGCTATAGTTTGCTGATCCCTTATCTCTTATCGAGGTGAGATCGTTTTGTTAAAACGGCCTTAGCTTTCAAACAAATAATGTGACTTCCATCAGACACTAACAAACTCTGGGAGGACCAAAGTTGACTCAAATATCAGACCACAGGCCAACATAAGGATGAGCTTTTGTTCTAATTGTCAGGGGAAGGGCATTCCTTGGGCTTTTACTTTTTAATTAATTTATTTTAATTTGGGGCTAATTACTTTACAATATTGTAGTGGGTTTTGCCGTACATTGACATGAATCAGCCATGTGTGTACATGTGTTCCCCAACCTGAACCCCCTCCCACCTCCCTCCCCATCCCATGCCTCAGGGTCATCCCAGTGCACCGGTCCTGATCACCCTGTCTCATGCATCGAACCTGGACTGGCGATCTATTTCACGTATGGTAATATACATGTTTCAATGCCATTCTCCCAAATCATCCCACCCTCACCTTCTCCCACAGAGTCCAAAATTCTTTTCCTTATCTCTGTGTCTTTTTTGCTGTCTCGCATATAGGGTTGTCATAACCATATTTCTAAATTCCATATATATGCATTAATATACTGTATTGGTGTTTTTCTTTCTGACTTCTCTCTGTATAGTAGGCTCCAGTTTCATCCACCTCATTAGAACTGATTCAAATGTATTCCTTTTAATAGCTGAGTAATACTCCATTGTGTATATGTACCACAGCTTTTTTATCCATTTGTCTGCAATGGACATCTAAGTTGCTCTCATGTCCTGGCTATTGTAAACAGTGCTGCGATGAACACTGGGGTACACGTGTCTCTTTCAACTCTGGTTTCCTCGTTGTGTATGCCCAGCAGTGGGATTGCTGGGTTGTATGACCATTCTATTTCCAGTTTTTTAAGGAACCTCCAAACTGTTCTCCAAAGTGGCTGTACTTGTTTGCATTCCCACCAACAGTGTAAGAGGGTTGCATTTTCTCCACACCCTTTCCAGCATTTATTGTTTGTAGACTTTTTGATAGCAGCCATTCTGACTAGGGTGAGATGGTACTTCATTGTGGTTTTGATTTGCATTTCTCTGATGATGAGTGATTTTGAACACCTTTTCATGTATTTGTTAGCCATCTGTATGTATTTTTTGGAGAAATATCTGTTTAGTTGTTTGGCCCATTTTTTGATTGGGTCATTTATTTTCCTGGAATTGAGCTGCATGAGCTGCTTCTATATTTTTGAGATTAGTTCATTGTCAGTTGCTTCATTTGCTATTATTTTCTCCCATTCTGAAGGTTGTCTTCTCACCTTGCTTATAGTTTCCTTCATTGTGCAAAAGCTTTTAAATTTAATTAGGAAAATGTATTTATTTATTTATTTTGCTGTTCTGAGTCTTTGTTATAGCTTGAGGGCTCTTTACTTGTGGCATGTGGAATCTAGTTCCCTAACAGGGGATTGAACCTGGGCCCCCTGCACTGAGAGTAGAGTCTTAACCACTGGACCACCAGGGAATCCCCCCCCCGAGGCTTTTAATACAGCATTTGTTTATAGACCTACTCACATAAATTAAGATGTCTGTCATTGGTAGTGTTTGTTTCCTGCCTGAACATGATAATTGCTTGTTTCTTTTTGTTTATTGTAGTTAGTTCTCTTTCAAGGAAGAAAGGCAAAAGTTTCTAAGAGGAAGAAGATGGGAAATAGCAAAGCAATTAGAGGGTTCCTCCAGGGTAGGGATGGGGCTCTGTTCAGAAAGCCAGATTCTCTAGCTGGAAGTGGTCCCAGGGATCCACAGACTTGTTCTCACACTTGGGTACATGTTAGAGTCACATGGAGAGCTTTGAAAAATCCTCATGTCCAGGCTACACCCCAGGGCAGTTAAATCAGACCCACTGCAAGCGGGAGCCAGGCATCAGCATTTTTAAACCTCCCAGTGGAAGTCCAACACGCCGCCAAGTTTCAGAGTCAGGTTTTCTCTGCACCCTTTAGGAACTGTCTGTGGTCTGGACCATCCCATGCTTGCTTGTCCCCAATTCACCAGGATGCCCCTTCTGAGAACCCATCAGGTCCAGGAGTATTTTTCTTGGGAACTCAATAATATGTAATGACAGGGTTGTTGTTGCTCAATCACTCAGTCGTGTCCGGCTCTTTGTGACCCCATGGACTGCAGCACACCAGGCTTCACTGTCCTTCCCTGCCTCCATGGGTTTGCTCAAACTTATGTCCATTGAGTCGGTGATGTCATCCAACCAACTAATCTCTCTGAATTCTGATGCAGCCGCAGGGCCCTGAGCTTCAATATTTGTCGACTTGAAAGTTCATTTCACTTTTCAAAATGTCACTTTTCTTTTCAGCATTCATCTATAAGTTTATAATCTCAGAGTACTCTATTTTAGAAGACCAATACTTTTTCAACAGAAATATTCCTTTTGCTTAGGGTTAAACATGAGTAGCCAGAAATATCTGAAGGCAGACTTCACAAAGAATATATTCAGCTTTTAACAGTTAAAATAATCTTCTACTTAAGCGTCCTCTGAACATGCCACTAACTGAGGTCAATATTTTATTAATTTTTCTGTAACTTGTTCAAAGCAGCATGGCAACCAGCTTTAAGGACTCTATTGGGTCAGTTACCATCCCATTACTTCATTCTGGTAATAGGTGGAAATTTAAGCTAAAAAGAAGTTTGGAGATCGTCTGGTTCCCTGTCTTCTCCCATTTCATTAACAAACTAACAGCTCAAAAGTTAAGTTGTTTTTCCAACTTAGGAAAACACATGCAGGTGAGAATAGCAAGAGGCTTCTTTATATATGGAAGATTCTACAGTGCTTTCAGGAAACAGTTTGCAGGGAGCACTAATCATGTTCTCTGTCCTATTCTCTCAGTCTCTTTCTTTCTGCTGCACTCACTACAGGGCCTGTGTTTCTGAAGAACAGTAGCTCCTCTTCAGAAATGGCTCCCTTCAGTCATCTCCTCAAATCCATCCTCAAGGGATTCTAGTTTGCCAGCGTCATCCCACAGCTATCTCTCTGCCAAGCTGATTCTTGCCCCTCACTGTTTGTCTTGGAATACAGCCGCTCCAGACCCTTCCTTTCTCTGGGGCTTCCTCACAGGGGTCAGCTGGACTAACCCAGAGGAGAGTGCATGACAGAGTTTCTTATGGAGCAGGGAGCCCCACTGCTGGTCAAGGCCAGCTCTTTCTTAATGCCTCTCCAGTCAAGCCTTTTCTCTCTCCCATAGTTTTTCTGTAAAGCCCTGCAAGTAAAGATATCAGTAACTGGGGAACGAGCTGAGAGACTGTCTGGCCAAACATCTCTCCCAAGGCTGATTCTGCACCTGAGGAAAAAGGCTGCCCTCAGCTTTGACAGCCACCTAAAGTGTGGAGCAAGCCAGTCTGGGCTGGAACCTCCCCATTCTTCCTGCTGCTGGAATCCTAGCTGCAAAGCATGAGTTTCACGAAGGAACTCTGAGAGTTTGTTGTTGCTTTTGCCATTTTCGGTCTTCCCTGGTGGCTCAGACGGTGAAGCGTCTGCCTACAATGCAGGAGACCTGGGTCCAGTCCCTGGGTCGGGAAGATCTCCTGGAGAAGGAAATGGCAACCCACTCCAGTATTCTTGCCTGGAAAATCCCATGGACAGAGGAACCTGGTTAGGCTACAGTCCATGGGGTCGCAAAGAGTCGGACACAACTGAGCAACTTCACTCACTCACTCACTTGCCATTTTCATGCTGTGAATGGATGCTGCCCATTCTAGTCTTGGAGAAAAATTGGGTGTAAGGCAAGCCCATCCAGATTCTAATCAAAGATATACACTGCCTCCAAGAGACAGGGAACAGCCAAATTCTGAAGTGTGGACCAAAACCACATTAGTCAATAATCTTATAACCTAAGTTAAATAACTAATTTAACACAGTTATTTTAATGAGTATCCCAGAATATAGGACCAGGTCACCAAATCCATGATTCAGTAGATGATGGCTTTTCTTTTTTACTATGTAAATGCCAAAGTTTTTAACTATACAGAAAAGTAGAGAGGATAATGTAAACTCCTATACTTACCACCTTGATTTAATACTTTTAAATGTTTTATCACATTTGCTCTATCTCTTTTTTCACTTTGGAAAGAGAAATTTACCCATGCGATACTCTAACTCAGTATAAATCTCTAAAAAATAAGTACATTTTTCTATATGACCACAGTATTATTATATTGCTCAACAAAATTATTAATTTCTTAGCATTATCTCACAATTCAGTTCAGCATCTCCAGTTGTTACTATAATATTTGGGGGACCAGATTTAATCACGATGAGCACATCTTGCTTATGAAGGGACAAGTATCTGTCCCTGGTTGGTCTGTGTGGCCTCACATTAGACAGGGAAGACTGTAGTCAGGTGAGACTAGGGAGGGAAAGTTTTCAGGAGAGGTAGTGAGACAGGTTGGGATCCTTTGCTGCAGTGCTTGTATCTGGACAAACGCCTCCAGGAACAACATGATACAAAGAAACTATAAGAGACTAAAATAACTGCATGAATGCAGCTGCTGGGGCAAAGTGGGAACAAGACACAAAAGACCAGAAACCCAGCTGCCATTTCTGAGGGATCCAGAGCAAAAACAGGGTACTATACATGATCCCTGCACACAGCACCAACCAGGGGCTGGGCAGACCACCCTAGCCACCCCCGGACCTGCCGTGACTCTCACCTCATTTAAGGGACCAGCTTTAAGGGAGCGAGCAAGGTATCGGTTACTTGCTTCATCACAAGCCCCAGTAGAACCTTGCTGCATTTCTCATCTGGCCTCTTGTCAATTTTTATTGATCAAAGAGTCCAAGGACCGCTACAATGGGGTAGAAAATTCCAGGTAGAGACAGCAAGAATTGTAATAAACGAGCAAGGAGAAGGTGGTCCCTTCATGTCTGAAAATAGTGATATAAATGATTTACTTTGTGACAGTTGCTTTCTGGGGAAAACGTAAAGGGTGAGATAGAGGAAGACAAACCGGCAAACTTTATGATTTAAAAGGAATCGATGTTTATTGATGAGCACTTCATCATTTCAGAGGACTTTAAGAAAAGGCATCTCCTTTTATAGACAATGAAAAGGGACTGTTAGTTCAGATGGCATCACCCGAAAGCTCTCCATGCCCCCTGCTTACTTCATTTCCGTTTTCTTTTTCTCCTCCTTGTTAGAAATCACAGCACCTCTGTGCAATCGCATTTGAAAATGACCAAAGAGACTTTGACTAAAGGCCAAGGTTTGGAGAAGGAAATGGCAGCCCACTCCAGTATTCTTGTCTGGAGAATCCCATGGACAGAGGAGCCTGGTGGGTTACTGTTCGTGGGGTCACAAAGAGTCAGACGCGCCCGAGTGACTGAGCACCACATGCATGCTGGGTAGAGAAAATGGTCATAAAGCCAGTGCCTGGATGTTTCCCGGTTGGAAAGGAGAAGGTGTCAGCAATGAGGCTGAAAATTACAACATAATAGTTCTTGAAAGCCAAGAGACAGCACAGTTTCTGGGTGTCTTGAAACTGTCTTGAATGTAACAGAGAAATGAGGATTGGAAGTGCTGCCACAGAGCTGCCCTAGGGCCGCCTGAGTCATCACACTAATTAGAAATGCAGGTGCTTGAGAGACTAGACTGACTTGCTAGACTGACAAGCTAACTGGATTGACTGTCGGATCCTGGGGCCTGGGAGTTTGAATCCATTCTCCCAGATATTGTTGCACAGTCAAATTTAAGAAACACTGGTCTGTGATATAGCCTCTCAGGCTTTCTCTTCAGTGTGTATCCTGCTTCCACAATTAGTACCTTCAAACTTCAGCTTCCCCCCTGCTTTCTGTCTATAGCACAGAATTTTCCTTGTTCTTAACAACATAAGAAAGCATGGAAGAAAAACATGCATATCAACCAAACTGGGGAAAAAAAAAAAATCCTGTTGTTTTCTACCTTACAGTTCTTCCTTTTATCTTTAGTGTTTCAAATTTTACATATGACCTATAACTGTACTCTCCAGGTCTCACAAAATACCACTGTGTAAGCACCCGACATCCACCTTCTACAGAATATCGCTCCAGAGACTTACCAGTGCGACAAGAGATGCCATTATGCTAAAAGCACCAGATGACCTGCTAATCAGTGACTCTCGTTCTCCATCTGTGCTCGTGACTGCCGGCAACAGCACTGAAATTTAACTCTTTGGACTTCTTAATCTAACAATGTAATACCATTTAACTTCTCGTTTCCTATTTCTCAGGCCTTCTTCCTGCCCCTACTAAACAAGTGCTTTTTCCCAGACTCAACCTTCAACATTTGCTCTTAATTTTTCCATTCTCCCTCCAATAGAGATAACATCCAATGTTTCCACTTCAGCAGTTACCCCCTCTAGTGAAGGGTCAGGATATCTAGATGTATGACATGTCAACTCACCAAAAGGACAGTTTCCACTTAGACGTTCTCCTGTCCCCAGATGTCTAAGCATTTTCTCCTAATCCTCAGTCTCTCTCAGCCAGGTCCCTTCTAATTTCCTTTTATCCACAAACAGGCTTCCACAACTCAAACCTTAAACCTCATGTAACTTCAGCCACTTCTATCATACCGCATGATGTCCCAGGCCCTAGGTCTACTATGCATGCATATTTTTTCCTAGCTTGCCTCTGTGGTTCCTGCCCAAGTCCTATTACACCCATCAAAGTATTAAACAGATAGTAATGAGACAACTATTTGAGTAGACTTGAAAAATGTATAAACAAAGTCCCAGGTTAGGATCTGGTGGCTTGAGTTCTATTCAGTCTACCTCTCAGAGGCTCAGTTTCTTTTCCTATAAAATGATAGTTCGAGAACAGCTAATTTTATAGGGCTGTTGGGGAGAATATAGATTTCACATAGCACTTTAAGGTTATAGTTGTTAAGAATAATTATATGCTATTATTATTATTAAATGACTCTTGATTCTCCTTTAGATCAGGATGTGACAAATCAGGCTTGAGGTCTAAGTAAAATTATGAAATAGATGAAGTCAGCTTCCCTAGCTCATCAAGTCTTTAGGGTGATTTTTCTTCCTGTCAAAGCTGTGGTTTCACGAAGGTCTAAACATTGGCTGGCTTACAACAATCTGTCTTAGCAACATAGGATTTAAGCATGGATTTCACGCATGTGTACTTGTGTGTGTGTGTGTGTGTGTGTGTGAGGGCGCACGCACGTGCACATGTGTGTGTGAGTATCACCGTGGAGAAGAGCTTTGGGGAGCAGCCAATTTTTCCTAGCATCTTTGAAATTTCCCCCAGGCTTTTTTTTCTCCTCCACTTTCTCAGGAGATACCCCCAGAGAGTTTGCCATCAAGAACAGAGAAAAGTCAGGATTTCCTCCTGGCCCAGCCACCCACAGGTACTATTCCCCCTCTTCTGGAACAAACAGTGAGAAGCCCAGCAGACTATTCGTGCCTGATTCACCCATTTATACCTCAGGGTCATTTTTAAGCTGGAGGCTGAAAACCGAATAGCTCTAAGTCCCTAGGTTGAATAGAGTAAAGATTTATACTATGTATTCATTACAGTAATAACTTCACTGCTATAAAATGCCCTGATCAACCCAATATTCTAAATGCTGTTAATAATTTAGATATGCTGTAATAACAGCCCACTCCAGTGTTCTTGCCTGGAGAATCCCGTGGACGGAGGAGCCTGGCGGGCTACAGTCCATAGTGTTCAGACATGACTGAAGCAACTTAGCACGGCATGGCGGCTAGCAACAAAATGATCTGCAAAACCAAAGGGGAAAAATAAGTATCATAAATGGTGGTGACAGAAGGACATATAAAGTATGTACCCGTTGAATACATAACACTCAGAATATTCACAGTCATAAGTAATGAAATAAGAAAAGTTCAGACATGTCCCTTAACCCCTGCTGTCTTTCTTTTTTGGAAGCAAAACTGAGAATTTGATTTTGTGTAATAGTGTAATGAAAACATAGTACTTTGTGCATCTGGGAAAGTCAGTGCAATTTTAGCTATTTTCCACAGCAAGCAGGGGGAGGCATTAACATTTATTGGGCACAGATAGCTTTGTGAAAGTGAAAGTCTCTCAGTTAAGTCCCACTCTTTGCAACGCCATGGACTGTAGCCTGCCAGGCTCCCCTGTCCTTGGAATTCTCCAGGTCAGAATACTGGAGTGGGTAGCCTTTCCCTTCTCCAGGGTATCTTCTCAACCCAGGCATCGAACCCAGGTCTCCTGCATTGCAGGAGGATTCTTTACCATCTGAGACACCAGGGAAGCCCACAGAGAGCTTCACACATCTTAAAATATGATCATCATAAAGGCCATGATCATATTGAATATTAAGAAACTGGGGCTCAGAGAGGTCAGAAATCTTGTTGAAGTCCAGACTATAGAACTGGGTTTGAACTCAGATTTATCTCATTTCATATCTCTTCTCTAAAACCTTCTTATTGAAGTATAGTATTCAAATGAAAATGCATACTGGTCCTAAGTGGAAGGTGCTGAAATCTTTACTTTGTAAACACTTCATGTAAGCAACCCCTGGATTAAGGAACTGAGAAGCCCCAGGATTAAAGAACCAGAACCCCAAATGCCTTCATGGAAAACCACTATACTTGATTCCAATACCAGAGATCAGTTTTGCCTATTTTTGAATGTGAATAAATAGACGTGTAACAAGTTCTCTCTTGACATCTTCTACCCAATTCTGTGAAATTCATTATATCCTTATAAGCAGTTACAAACCATTGCTTCTCATTGCTGTATAAATATTCCACTGTAAGAATACACAATGATACATTTACCCACTCTATGGTGAATAAACAAGTGAAGTATTTCCTGTTTGGTGGTATTACAAATAATCCTGCTATGAACAGTCTTGGTTGACCTTATTTGACATTTCTGCTGGATCTGTATCTAGGGGTAGAATCACTGTGGCATGGAATATGCATAGCACCAACTTTATTGAATAATGCCAACAAATTACTCAAAGTATCTACCTTTCCATCTGTAGAATATGAGAGTTCTAATTACTCTACATCCTTGCCAACATGTGCAGTTGCCTGTTTTTTTCATTCAGCACATTTTAGGAGTGGATTGGTATCTCACTGAGATTTTAACTTCTATGAAAATTCTGAGCTCTCTTGACTTGCTTCTTCCTCCTGCTTCCTTTGTATTTGATGGCTTGCAACCAAATTTAGGGCTAACCAGCACCTCTAAATGCACACAGAGGTCTTCAAATGCACCGAGCCAGGAGGAGCACTAAGCCCATGAACAACAAGATGGAATCTTTAGGCAAGAACCAGTGTACTAATAACTATATCAAAAAAAGACAGATGAGAAGCAGTTAGTAGAAGTAGAGCAGATTACAAAATAAGTCCCAGTTCTCCACCCTGTATCCATGCCCTTTCAGCAACGTGACCTTGCGGCTCCTCCCATCAAGAGGGAGAGCTTTTATATATAAACTGGCCTTTTAATTCACCTTAGTCCGTAGAATATAGCACAGTTAACAGTATGCCTGGTTTGTTTAGACTTCAAGATATCCTGAATGGTTCTACTCATTTTGTGGCATCCCACTGTGCCACCAGGCTAGACTGTAGGAAAGTGAGAGACACATGAACTACAGTAGGGCTGTCCCAGCTGAAACCAGGAGAGAGTTTTGTCCTCAGCTAAACCAGGACCAGGTGAGCAGAGTACTGGTCAATTACGGATTTGTGAATTTCTAAATGACTGTTGTTTCAATCCACCAAAACCAAGGAGGATGGCAAACTCTTCTGTTTCACACATTTTCCCCAAAGTGGACCCCCTGCTATAGTCTGATACTGATTTCCTCTGCCCAGTATTGTCTCCTCTTCCCAGGAAAAATATTTCTCTCTCTCTCTTTTTTTGTGGCCGCACTGTGTGGCTTATGGGATCTTAGTTCCCTGATAGTGATCAAACTTGTACCCCCTGCCTTGGGAAGGTAGAGTCTTAACCACTGGAAAATTAGGGAAGTCCCTGATATTACTCTTATCTCTGTGATGTTCCCTAAAAGCCAAATGAGATGGGGGGGTCTTCATTTTCTTAGTCTCCACTCTTAAAGAACTTTGTATTAACTGAAGATTTGAGGAGCACTCCCTTAGCAGAAGCAAGTTCCACAAGGGAAAGCCCTGCTTTTAATAGACTCTAATTTGCTCCTAGATCACCACTGCACATCAGTCCCCAAGTCCAGCCCCAAGAAGCCAAGAATTGCCTGCATCAGCACACGTAGCTCCCTGAACTCTGATGTGCTGCCAAGCAGTTCTCCTCCCAAAGCAATCAAACCATCCTTTTGCCAGGGATGAAAATGACTGCCTTTGATGTCTCACCGGATCTGTGCTAGAACATTTCCAAACAAGAAGATGAGTCTGCAAAAATCCTTCCTTGGTAGAGAGATGATACAGCAGATTGGGCCCAAGTGTTATCCTAAAATGCCCAGGAATCACTTGCAATTTGTTCAAATGAAGATTCTAGTCAAGTAGGGGTGGGGCCTGAGTTTCAATGTTTTTGGAACCTCCTGAGTGATGCTGATCCCTCTGGTGCATGGGCCGCACTTTCAATAGCAAAGGTCTAAGGTCCAGATTTTAGACAAACAGACCTGTGACTCAGTGGCTCATGGCTTCAGCTTTCTGTCTGCTAGTTGGATCGGTATAAGATTTATGTGAGACTGTGCATGTAGAAAACAAATCACAACCCCTAGCACACAGGACATGTGGATGATATAGAGTTATTGTATTAATATTATGCAGAGATGTAGAGTTGCTCAATGTTTAATGTATAGTCTCACTCTCCAGAAATAGGTCTTGATTCTTATCAGAATTTCCATGGGCCCAGTGCCAGGCAGCTTTCGATGTTTTCTGAGTCCCATGTTTTTGTCCTGGCAACCTTAGAAGCAGTCCTAAAGCCGAGGTAAAATACAAGTTGTGGAATTTAGGTAATTCTGAGGGAGTTTTACTTAGGATAAGAAAGCTTAAAAACAGGGGTCCTAGAGAGGTTGTGGTGAGTCAAGGTCCCCTGATTTGAAACCTATGCTATTGATCTTTTCCCATGATTTCCACTCACATCCAAAACCTATGATGTGTTTAGTCCTATGCATTTGCCCATAGCTTATAAGGTTAAGTTGAAAGAAGACTGCATCTTGCCCCAAGCAAAAATACTCAGATGATTCCCAAACCCACTTTCCCAGGCAAATCAAATAATTACACAGAAGGAATAATCAGGTTTTATGGGACTTTTCCATTAGATATGTTCATTAAACCCTTATGACTCAACATGTGGACCAGGGACCAAAAGCACTGACATCGTCTGAAAGTTTATTATAAATGCAGAATCTCAGGTTCCCCCCATTAGACCTACTCAATCAACTTCTTTGGGATGGGACCCAGGGATCTGTATTTTAACAACCTCTCCAGGTGATTCTGAGGCATGTTAAAGTTTGAGAAGCTTAACTTTACAGCCTCAAACCAACAGTATCAATATGGTCCCTTCTCTTTTTAGGAATGTAGGAGCCCAGACCCTAACCAACAGTCTACCAAACTAGAATCTGTATTTTAACAAGATCCTCAGGGCATTAGTATGCTCATTATAGTTTTAAAAATAATGCTCAAGGGTAGAACATACTTTGGGCTCAATCTACCCTCCAGGATACTGACTAGATGGATTATGGAACCAGGGAAACCATACGTAAATTAGTGGAATAAGAGAAGAATTCAGATAGAGCTGCCCTTACATTGTTATTGTTTAGTCGCTGAGTCACATCTGGCTCTTTTGCAATCCCATGGACAGTAGCCCACCATGCTCCTCTGTCCATGGGATCTCCCAGATAAGAATACTGAAGTGGGTTAGCCACTTCCTTCTCTGTGGGATCTTCCTGACCCAGGGACTGAACCTGTGTCCCTTGCATTGCAAGCGGATTCTTTACCACTGCGCCACCAGGGAAGCCCATTGCACTGAATCAAATAAGAAGGAATGAAAGCTTCAGGCATTACTATTCACACTTACAAGTCTGCTTAACCTGTGTTTAGGATGCTCTAGGCTTAAGCGGAGTGAGTTACAGATCGTGTTCTTACTGGATGACCATTAGAAGCAGTTTTCAATTTGACAGAACAGTGAGGGGGAAAACAGTTAATGGTATCTTTATTCCGTCCCTATTTAATTTGAATCAGAGGCCAGCAGGAAGGGGGAGGACGCTTTCTTCTTGGCATTCCTTCCCAAATTTTTACTCAGGGCCCTGGATTTAAAACTGACTGCTTCTGCCAGTTCTAACTTCTTTGAGGCTCTAGGTATAGAAAGAGACTTCTGTGATTGGAAAGAAAAAAGCCTTCTGGACAAGGCACTTCAGTGGACACATCCACCACTGCCTTATCATGCCCACTATATGTCCTGCATGGGCCTGACTTGTCCATCCAGGTCAACATCTGTGCTTGGCTCATCTTGGATTTTTTCTGATCAGGGAATAAAAATGAGGAAACTGGACCTTTGCTGATATCTGACCAAGATATGGTATTGGAACCACCATCAGAGTATGTAATAATTTTCAAGTTCATTTTCAAAGTTATATACATACATGTACATATAGCAGCTGCTGACTTAAGCATATAAAACTCATCTACCTTCTTGTCCAGGTACTCCAAGCATCAGATGTGAAAATGTGATTAACCATGCAAGGGGGTTATTAAAGGAAATGCCTTGAGAGAAAATGGGGAGAGAGCCAAGGAAGACTGGGAGAACTGTGAAACCATAATTACGTCTACCTCCTATAAAGGAGAGAGTACAAGAAGGAAGGTTCTAGGGGCACAGAGATCACTGTGCAGCCTGAGACAGTTTCAGAAAGGTTGTCAGGGAGCTCCTGAGCCAGGGTAGCCTGCCAGAAGAGTACTGTGACCCCCAGAAATGGACCAGTGCTAGTATTCCTAAATGCTCAGTCACTAAGTCAGCGGTGATGGTGTCTATAGCAATGAGTATCCCTTGTCAACATCTCTTCCTATAGTTGCAGAAGTGCAAGACACATTCTCAAAATCAAAGCTTTCCTCCTCATCAAAAGCGATCAGTGTTGGCTAGTATTTAAAGAGACACGTATCAGTCTGTTTGGCATCTCCTGGAGGGAAGATTTCATAAAGATGAAATGCATCCAATCTGTACACTCACCTTAGACCGTCCACTGCTATCTGAGTAAATGGTCAGGCTCTATACATTTTGTTTGGAGAAACAGCAATAAAAAGTTTGGTGTTGTCATGTCAAACTTGGACTAAAGTATTGATGGTTAACTAAGGCATTGACCATTGTTGATCACCTTTGAGAAGCTAGGAAACCAATGTGGTGTAGTGAGTGTGAAGTGATATGTATACTGCCCTGAAACATCAACAGAAGATTGGCAGCAAGGATTTTCTCCTTTGTGAAATTGAGATCATGGCACTTGATTGAAATTCACTTGATAGATTGGTTTTCCATGATGAATGACATCACACTGAAAAATTTGAAATGTACAAAAGAAAAGTGACTGTGTGAATTGGACTCATGTCCAGTTAAGCAGAATCGAGTTTATCTTAAAGACACAAATGGGATTAGAACTGGAAACAGAAAGTTCCAAAGAAACAGGATAGAACCAGGAGTTGTCTATTATTTCTCTTCTGGGTTTACCTCTCAATTTTTTCAGATGCACAGATTCTTTTTTTCCCCACAGTTTGGAGTTCAATCCTTGGTCCATCGTGTAGCTAAGAAGAAAGGCCCTGAATCTGAGGTCACCCTTCATAGAAGCCCCTGCTGCCAAAAGGAACCCAGGGCTATTTTCTTGGGAAGCAGTTTGGACCAGGATATTTCAGTAAGAAAGGAGAAACTGGGCCTGCCTGGCATCTAGACATATCCAACAGGTACAGATTATAAATTGGCAAGGTGACATCATCCATAGAAACCAGACTGTTGAATAAAAATCTAGAACTATGACTTATTGTTCTTCCAGTCCACATGACCTCGAACAAATCATGTAACTCCTCTAAGCTTCCATTTTCTTGCTGGGAATAAAAATGGGTTATGGGGAAATTCAAATCATATAATTTGCATGAAAATGTCTTGTAAACTCTGAGATGCAAATAATGACCATCAGAGCTAAAGAAAGAATGGAAGCAAACAAGCTGAGTTACTAACTTGCCAGGGAAGTGAATACACACCAGTGAAGAAATTCACTCAATGGTGAGTAGAAAACATACTTTGTTTTTTATTATAACATGCACAATTTTTGACAGATTACCAACAGACACAATGGTTGATTAAGTAAGCAGTGCCATGGTGATGGCAAAGGCTATCCGTTCATCTTTTCATAAAAGATAGATGTCAAAGTTGGGATTTCTTTTAACAAAGAATTGAGAGGGTCTTTAGAAATCAAAGAATCAGATTGTAGAGTCGGAAGCACCGGTCTCTGCAAATGTAATCTCTTTTTTAAAGGCTGTGTTTTCAAAGGCTTGCTGGTTGGCAGACTAGCAAAACTCAGCATATTCGTGAAAGAACAAACTGAGGACTTGCAAAGACCTTGGAGACAGGAGACCTGTGTCCTGTGCTGCTCCTGACTAGTTGTTTGTTCCAGGGTTATTTATTTTCCTTCTCTAGGCCTCCATTTCCTCAGTGATAAAACGTCTATAATTGACGACTAATGTTAATGTCCCTACCATCTCTGATGGACCTTGATTCCAAGGAACTTCATCTGATCATGACCTAAAAAACTATTTTTTTTCCATCAGAGATGTTAAATGACATTTAAAAGTCAAATATGATTATGTTGGTATAGCCACAATATTGTAACAAATTACCTCCCCAAATTTCATTGCTTAAAGCAACCACCTTTTGTTTTTCACAAGTGCAAATGAACAGGGTCCCTTGATTGCCATGACTTGGGCGTGGTTGATCCTGACTGGGCTCACTCACATGTTGTAGTCAGCGGGTGGGTTCTTGCGGGTAGCTAGTCTGTGTTGACCTAAGCTGGGTGACACAGGGCCTCTGCCTCTAGTGGATGGGTCTGTCATCTTCCAGGAGACTAGTCCAAGCTTATTGATGTACCAGTGGAAGGTTCCATGAAAGAGAATGGAAGGATGCAAGAACTGGCACTTAGTCATTTCCATCGCATTTTACTGACCAAAGAAAATCATAAGGTCAGCTCAGGTTTATCAGTAATGAAGTAGATGTCACCTCTTGATAGAAGCAGCTACAAAATCATATTGCAGAAGTGCATGGAAGGAGGCGGCAATGACAAACTGAGGATATTTTGGGCACTAATCAACCAAATGGTAACTAGATTGGTCTCTATGATTCTTTCTGAAACACTTCACAATATTTTCCTAAGTCAGACGGGTTAAATCTCCACTCCTACACAGCAAGGAGAACCACAAGGAGTAGCACTCTGTTCATCTCTTTCTGGAAAATCCTCAAAACAAAAACAAGAACAAGGACATGGCATTTGCCTAAGGAACAGTAGGTTAATGGCTGGTTTATGTCCTTTCAAAAGAATGGTTAGTGTCCCAGATGACCTCAAAGGCTCTTAGCCTTTTATCCCAGTCCATAAGTACTGTCCAGAGATTTTTTTTGTTTGTTTGTTTTTTCAGTGCAGTCTTCGTGAAAACTGCAACAGATACAAATTACCAGAACAGAAGCTGAGAAACTGTCCCCATACTAGCTATCCAAACAAAAGTCCCAAAGTTCCTCTTTCCTGTTGAAGTCAAGTGGTAAGTGTACCCTAGAAATGGAGACCTCACTCTTCTCCCATTGCCTTCCTCCAGCTCCCCAGGAGCAGTGAGGCCATTTCAAATGCTTGGTAGGCACATATGGCTATTGGACAGTTCAGATACAGACCACCTTTGCCACTGGAGAAATTTCTGATGGAAGAGGTGATTTGGGGAATGACTAAAGCTATCTGGAGAAGGCTGGCCCATGTGGGGCCTTGGCCAACCCTGAGATATCCATGAAGGAACCAGACACCTAGAAGAAAAGGTGGTGGCTATCCAGACTGGACATCATGACTCATATAATGTAGTCCTAGGTCTTTTAACTGCAAACTCACTCAGTAACCTTGGGAAATGCATTACATTTCTTCCATCATTAGTTTATTCTTCAGGAAAACAAGAGGTTAGGGTCAATCAAGGGTTCTCAAACTTGCATGTATCTGTACACATGAATTATCTGGAGATCTTGTAAAAAATGCAAATTCAGAGGCGACTGAGGGACTGACATGCTTCATTTGAAATTAGCTTTCAAGTGGTGCCAGTGATACTGATGTTCTTGGTGCATGGACTACTCTTTGAGTAGCAAAGGATTAAATTATAGAGCCATTGAACGTTGCCTCAGAAAGGATCCCTTATTCCAATCCTGTCTCTATGATCCTATCCAGCCCTAAGTCCTTGAAGTCCAAGAACCTGAAGGTGCCCTGGTGCCCGTGGCTCTGTAAGAATTTAATGGTCATTTGAATTGTTCAATAAAATGACAAAAATGACCTCAGAATGACACCATAGTTTCCTTGTAACTATGTAAGGAGAGACTTGATTTTTGTCTAATGGCTTATATGAACTAATGGGCTCTTATAGCTCATGCCTTCCACTTAGTGGAGACTGGATAATCTTTACGTTTGCTTTAAATCATTACATTTGTTCTAGGATCTAGTATGCGATGATCTGAGGTGGAGCTGATATAACGATGGAGACCAAGTGTGCAATAGATGTAATGTGCTTGAACCATCCTGAAATCATCCCCCTCCACTGTCCATGGAAAAAGTGTCTCCCACGAATCCAGTTTCTGGTGCGCAAGAGGTTGGGGACTGCAGCTTTAAATGACCTACCCAAGGCCACTCTCCTCACGTGTTAATTATATACAGTGAAATATGGCTATTCCTAATAGCATAGCTATTCTTACTTAAAATTGGCAAGTGAGACAGCAGAGAAGCAGCACAGATTCATACAGCAAGGGATATTGCTCCAGAGGTAATGATTGGCAAAATTTAGATTTCTCCATGTAAACAAGTATGATGACTGGTAGAAAAATAACCTATATACTGTATAGACAAATTCATATACTCTATTATGCTCTACTACTATACATTTGCTTCCACAGTATGCTCTTGAGCTCCTACGTCATTAGTCTTGAATCCAAAACCTGCTGCTTTCTCGTGACCCCAGCAATGGGTGCTTTAAGGGAGCAGCATCGCTAGGTGATGTGCTGTGGTCCCTTTAACGTGAGCCATTCAGTTTTTCTGAAATGGGTGGGTACATTTTCTGCATTTGCAAGTTGGATTCCGAGGCTAGGAATAGTAATGCTGAGGAAGCCAGAGTACAAAAGAGAAGGATAAAAGGGCAAAGGACTGAAACCCACAGGGAAAGGCAATTACAAGGTATATTCATGTACGCTACGCAGAGGGGGGGATTTATTACACTTCCAGGGTTTTCAATTTTGTTTGGGGGATTTTTTTTTTTTTTCTGCATAAAAGGTAGGGCGAAAGAACTGATATTTGTCAGTCTGAATTGGATAAGTGTAGTTGCAAAGAATAAAGGGAGCTTTCAGAAAGTGGGCAGCTGCAGCAAAGCCCGAAGCCATGGTACTTGATACTGCAATGTACTCTCTTAGTGTTTCTGGGCAGCTTTTGAGAATAGCAGGCAAGGCATTCAGGGCTGAAAACAATGGCAAATGTCAAGAAGGAAAGAAAGAATCTAGAGCTGAAAAGACTGTTGATTGACAAGTAGGACAGATCAAAGCGAGAAATTCATATCAAGTATTTACAATTATGATGCTAATAGAAATCAATAATCATAAAAAGAAACTATAGCGTAAAATTTTAAAAAGCTAGCTTTCAATCATAATAAAAATGAAAGAAGAAACTGGCCCAAGACTCAAACACTTGCCATTTTGTGCATTCTTTTTTTTTTTATTGTGTATCTTGCTACTCAAGTAACCAATGAAAAGAAAGTTTCATAATTGTGTTTGAATTTCTTTGCCTTAAAAATTATCCAGTGAAAATATGTTTGGAGAAGCACAAGATGGGGCTCCTGTATAACCCACTGCAAATCAAGCCTCAAAAACAACATCTAAACATGAGCTTTTGGCATTCACAAGAAATGTTTTCTGAGCAGCAAGATTCTGCAAATGCATCGCCTGGACCCGCTGGGCTTGTTTTCACTTCCTTCTCACTTCCACTCTGTGCCCCACAAAGGTGGGATGTGTAAAGCTTCCTGGTGGCAGATTGGGATGGCAGGCCTGAAGGAAAAACCCTGTTTTGGAAACTTGCTCAGGCTTGTTTGGGAGCAGGATGATTTAGAAACCCAGGGAGAAATGTTGAAATCAGTTATTGCAAAATCGCTTTTGTAATAAGTAATGAATAAAAACTGAAGGAAAATCTCTTTCCTCCTCAAAGTAAAAAACTACCATTGGACTTGTCTAAACAGCTCTTCAGTAATAGAACTTTAAAGGCAACATAAATTAAAAGTGCTTCCCATAGCCAAGGCCAGAACCTGTGGCTATATTTGATTGATTTATTCATCAGTAAATACCTGCCCAGACATGATAGGCTCTGAGCGGAGCCCAGCACAATGCTGACAAGGAAGAGTAATGCCTCTCATGGCTCTGAGACACCAACTCAGATGTCACCTCCTTCCTGGCTGACACTGTCTCAGCTGGCTTCATCTCAGTTGTTCTTTATCTAAACATTGACCTTTCCATCATAGGTTTTGGTACACCTGAATTCTGTTATTTTCTACACCAGACCTCTATCTCCACCCACTACAAGATTATTGTGAAGATCCATTTTAATTGTTCAGTGTTGTAGGCCCAGGAAGTACAACAGTGTCTATATATGGTAGAGTCTTAGAATATGTTTATTAAGGAAGCGAATGAAGATGGTGCAAGCCAACCAACAACCTTTCTGTTCAGATGCATAATACACAGAGAGAAAACCATAAAGCAGTAAGTGGAAGATCCCAAAGAAAAATCAGTTTCTATAGGCGTTAAACTTTTAATAGTTCACTTCTGAAGACCATCAGAGACGACACTCCCCAACTTTTAATGAACTTTCATCTGTTTATGGATTCAAATCCGTGTGAGTAAATTCAAATCACAGTGAAAGCAATAATTAATTCTTTTTTCAAAATGACATTCTGACACTAACATGTTCTGATCAATAGAAAATGATAGAGTCTAAGAATTATGCAAAATACACATGGTATTTGAAAACGTATCAAAGGAGACATTTGAAAATGGTAAAAAAAAAAATGTGTCAGATTATTTAATAAAAATTTCTGGGAACACCAGTTTATCTTTCTTAAAACAAAGTTGGATTTCCTTTTCTCTTTATCCCTTTATAAATTGCACCTTACTTGATTATTTAATGTAATTAAAAATAAAGTTCTGGAAGAGAATATTGGTAATATGTAATATAATTTATAGTGACAAATTTATATAATTATGAAGATCATGGCATCTGGTCCCATTGCTTCATGGGAAATAGATGGGGAAACAGTGGAAACAGTGACAGACTTTATTCTTGGGGGGCTCCAAAATCACTGCAGATGGTGACTGCAGCCATGAAATTAAAAGACACTTACTCCTTGGAAGAAAAGTTATGATCAACCTAGATAGCATATTGAAAAGCAGAGACATTACTTTGCCAACAAAGGTCCATCTAGTCAAGGCTATGGTTTTTCCAGTGGTCATGTATGCATGTGAGAGTTGGACTGTGAAGAAGGCTGAGCACCGAAGAATTGATGCTTTTGAACTGTGGTGTTGGAGAAGACTCTTGAGAGTCCCTTGGACTGCAAGGAGATCCATCCAGTCCATGCTAAAGGAGATCAACCCTGGGTGTTCTTTGGAAGGAATGATGCTAAAGCTGAAACTCCAATACTTTGGCCACCTCATGAGAAGAGTTGACTCACTGGAAAAGACTGTGATGCTGGGAGGGATTGGGGGCAGGAGGAGAAGGGGATGACCGAGGATGAGATGGCTGGATGGCATCACTGACTCGATGGACGTGAGTCTGAGTGAACTCCGGGAGTTGGTGATGGACAGGGAGGCCTGGCGTGCTGCAATGCATGGGGTCACAAAGAGTTGGACACGACTGAGCGACTGAACTGAACTGAAACAAGATTTCACTATTTGGAGAACAAAGGTAAAATAGAGATCATAAGCAGGGGAAATATTTGTAATGCATATTGTAGGAACTAGTGGCCTCAATATGAAGGAAGTTTTATTAATCAATAAGAAAAATATCAAATAAATAGAAAAGGTGAAGTGAGGACATAAGCAGGAAAGAAAAAGGGTTTGCAATATATGAAATAATATTCAATTTTATATGTAATGAAAAAATGCAAAATAAATTAACAACAAGATATGATTTCCTATCTTAAAAATGGGAAAATGATGCTTGAAGTTTTAATTATACAGTGTTAATGAGGCTATGGGAAAAATACACTTTCAAAAATTAAGTGTAAAAATGAATTTTTATGATTTCTTTGAAAAGTAACTTAGCAACATCCGTGAAAATTAAAACAGGTGCCCTTAGTTCCACCAAATTGCTCTAATGCTGTCTTAGGTATACTTCTGTATTTACAGGGGCACCGTGATGGTAAGAGAGAGAGAGAATGAAGAAGAAGGAGGTGAAACAGGTGAAACTACTGAGGTGAAACCGTAAGACAGAGGAGGAGAGGGGGAGGGATGTGAGGAAGGGGTGGGAGGACCAGGAGGAGGCAAAAAGAAGAGGGGAGGAGGAGGAAGGAGAGGAAAAGAGACAAAGGGGAAAAAAAGAGACGCTGCGGAATGGTCATATACTGAGACTATCTGTGTAGTGGAATGATGTGCTACAGTCCAGGAAAGGCAATACATTTGGATTTGTTGTTATAGACAGATCTCCAAAACAACAGAAAAAGGTGAAATAAGGACAGTTGTAAAAAAAACCATATTAAACAGTAAAAAAAGAAAAAAAAAAGAGAGAGAGAGAGACAAAATACCCTCCTATTCCGGAAGAATGCAGAATAGCCCTAAAAGCAGGATGTCATTCTTCAACTTCCCCCATATTTAATATTAGCACAGGATACCAGCTAGTCAGTGATAAGTAGGCTGGACTAGTAGAGAAAACCTCCAATTTAAGAAAATGAATTAATTTGAGAATGCCAGTAAGACATTTTCTAGCCATTAGAAAACAAAGAATAGGTAATATGGCAGTGCTTTTCTAATGTTTCTGACATACAAGGGAAGATGTGTATTTTGCATTATGAACTACTAACACACTCACAAACTGAAGGAAAAGTTTAATCAAATAATACGTTAACTTAATTACACATAACTAGATATTTTCTATCCTTTTCTTATTCCATTCCATTCTGTGTCATTAGAAAGACAATGCTAACCTTGACCAATTAACTTTATTTCATCTAATAGTTATATGAAACTACATGTGAATGGACACTGGTGTGAAAGAATCCATAAAGGCTCTCTAATCAGATTGATCTGGGTACTAAATCCAGGCTGACAACTTGTTATTGTTGTTTAGTTGCTCTTCTGTCTGACTCTTTTGTGACCACCTGGACTGTGGCCCACCAGGTTCTTCTGTACGTGGGATTTTCTAGGCGAGAATACTGGAGTGGCTTGCCACTTCCTTCTCTAGGGGATCTTTCCAACCCAGGGATTGAACCCAGGTCTGCTACATCGGCAGGTGATTCCTTACCACTGAACCACCAGGGAAGCCCCTGTAACTGTTATGCTGCTGCTGCTGCTGCTAACTTGCTTCAGTTGTGTCCAACTCTGTGCAACCCCATAGAAGGCAGCCCACCAGGCTCCCCCGTCCCTGGGATTCTCCAAGCAAGAACACTGGAGTGGGTTGCCATTTCCTTCTCCAATGCAGGAAAGCGAAAAGTGAAAGTGAAGTCACTCAGTCATGTCCGACTCCTAGCGATCCCATGGACTGCAGCTCACCAGGCTCCTCTGTCCATGGGATTTTTCAGGCAAGAGTACTGGAGTGGGTTGCCACTGCCTTCTCTGGTAACTGTTATAGTAGTTATTTAATTTCTCTAAACTTGGCCTCACCTGTAGTAAGAGGCTTTTAATTCCTAAAATATAGATGGCTGGAGAATGAAATTGTGTAGAGTGTGATGGCCCCTGTTGGCACCAGCGTTCCACTTTTTCATTCACTGAACAAAGAGTTCTTGAAGAAAATGGACTTGACTCCTGTTCTCAGGCAGCTTGCCTTCTCACTGTGCAGTCAGTAACCTGCAAGCTGCTGACATCAGCTCATAGTGAGGTAAATTCACCATGAAACTGTGAAAGTGTTAGTCGTTCAGTCATGTCTGACTCTTCATGACCCCAAGGACTGTAACACACCAGGGTCTTCTTATCCATAGGATTCTCCAAGCAAGAATGCTGGCGTGGGCAACCATTCTCTTCTCCAGGGGATCTTCCTGACCCAGCAATCAAACCTGGGTCTCCTGCATTGCAGGGAGATTCTTTACTATCTAAGCCACCAGGGAAGCCCAAAATTCACTGGAGATTTTTATAATTTTTTTTAAAGAAATTGAGGATTCAGTCTGGATTCAGTAGAGAGGAAGCTGTGTAGCAAAACTCATTTGTCATGAATCCTGATTCTCAAGTGGTCCATGGTTCTCAAGCAGGGGCAATTTTGTCCATCAGGGGGTATTTATGGTTGTCATAACTGGGAGACCACTACTGGCACCTAAGTATAGAGGCCTAGGAAGCTGCTAAACATCCTCCAATACTCAGGAGAGGGCCCCCCAAATCAAGAATTATCTGGTCCCAAGTACCAGTAATACCTAGCTTGAAAGAAGTTGTGTCATGAGAACTGAACCACTGTGATTATTATGACTGGAAGCGCCTTTAGAGTCTTGGTGTGGGAGTCATTCTTGCCAGCTTGGGCAAGTCTCCAAAGCTCTCAGTTTCAATTTCCTCATCTGTGAAATGGGTATAATAATATCTGTCCACCTCCATAATAGGTTGAGATGTGAAAATCAATTCAAAGATGAAAAGCTTTAAGACTGGGTGGCCAATTTCACATGGGTACCTTTTTATTACCATTATTGGCCTTTTCATAAAATAAAAAATTGCCAGCAAACTTCAAAGATTTTGTTAATTAAAAGAGAGGTATCAAAAGCACAACACTAGGTTAATTATTACACCAACACCCAATTTTCATCGTTAGGAATATGGCTAGTTTGAAAGGGGTCTGCACTATAACATCATAGGTTCAAAAGAGAATCAAAATTAAATTAGCTTTTATTAGTGCCAACATTCCAAACATCTGATGTAAAACTAACAGAGAATATATTATGGTTACTCATTATTCATTCTGTTTACAGATACTTCCCTTCTCAATACCGTCCCAGACCCAAGGAGCCAATAACACAACATGTGCCAAGAATTACAAATTGTGTCTTGCTCAGTACTTGACTATCTTTCCAAATTTATCAAGGTTCACTAAAAAACCAACTTGCCAGTAGCTGTTATGGAACATGAGAGGATGAGTCAGTAGTTTCCTTTTCCCTTGCATACTCACACATCCATATCGGTCTCTTAGAGGACTATTTGTCTTGTATCTCCGTGTATGTTGCTGATCTGTTCCTCTCCTCTGTTACCTCACTCTGTCTGATTGTGAGTCCAGGGATGGGAGGATCTTGCCTTATCCATTTCTTTTCTTTAAAAAAAAAAATGTATTTATTCATTTAATTTGGGCTGCACGAGATCCTCGTGGTGGCACGGGGGCTCTTTACTGTGGCACGAGGCTCAGTAGTTGCACCACACAGGATCTCTAATTGTGGCCCTCCAGCCCAGCTGCCGCACAGCACGTGGGTTCCCAGTTCCCCAACCAGGGATCAAACCTATGTCCCATGTGCTGGAAGGTGGACTGTTAGCTACTGGACCACCGAGGAAGTCCTACCTTATTCATGTTACAGTTTGTAAAGAATAGGTGTACAATGTAATCAAGTGAATGGAGTTCTGCAAATATTTCTCAGAAGAGGTTTTACTATTTTCAGTCTTTCTTTGCTCTCCTGCATCTGTGCAGAGATTCTTGGTGAAAACTTACAGGAGGAAACAAATATGGTCCCTGTTTCACGTAGCTTCTATTCTTACTTGGCAGGTAGGCAATTACAAACTGCTGCAGGATTGTGCTCTTGGGTCATAGACATAGTCAACCTCACCAGAACTCTGCACATTTTGCTTAATGAGATCCTGTTAGTCGTCTCAGTGGAATATCACAGAATCAGCACAAACCACAAAGTGCAGAGTGATTTGCTGGGTAAGTTGGAGTTATTTCCTAAATCCATGTCCTGGATACATGTTACAGAAATACAGGAACAGAGATACATGTTAGGGGTGTCTGGAGCTTCAACAGTCACATAGACTGGGTTAGCAGTAGTGGGGAAACAAGAATAGTGGAGAGGTAAGAGCTGAAAGATTGGTGACTTTTAAGATTGGTGACTGCCGGGGTCCAGCCCCAGTGGATCCAGAGTAACTCGAAGGGGAGACAGAGTAGGAGAGGAAAAACTTATTTATTTAGAAATATAAAAGAAATTAAGAGAAAATAGTATAGCAGGAAAATTTAGTGGAGAAAAGAGGCTGAACAACTTGGTTTACGTGGAGAACTAATAAAATCTCAGGACAAGAGATTTGCACCATCTACGTTAGGTCACCGGTGCCCGTTTGAATAGCGGAGGGTGCCCCGCCTTGGGGTCCCTCTCTCACGGATCTTAGAAGCCAGGGCAAGTAAGTAGACATGGCGAGCCTTCACGTCCCAGATGGGAATTCAGCCAGAAAATAGAGTAAAGAAGACACGGGGGAAACCAGTCCAGTAACTTGCCCATCCTCTATTGTCTGGAAAGGCCTTATATACTTTTGATTTTACATAGAGATCAATGGATAATACAAAATTATGCAGTGTCAACCGCCCTGACTCTTATCGAGACCAGGGTTTCTCTCTGCATACCTAGTTGTATACATAAGTCTTAGGTGATTTACATCATCTTCTGGCCAGAAGGCCAGTTAACATTTTATGGCCCTTTTCTGATAAGGGTTTGTCAACCAGAAGACTTATTTGCCTTAACAGTGTTGTTCTTCCCAAAGTCTGGTGCCACTCTCAGAAAGCACTAAATAAAGTTACATTCTTACATAGCAAGGATACAACAATTTATAACAAGGAAAAAGGAGTACAGTGATTTATAACAAATAGAAAATTAATTAACTCAAAAGTCTAGTATTGCTAACATCAAAACTACTATATTCCTATTTCTGCATCCCATTTACATTGATTAATATCCTCCCAGGTGCCTAAAAGATAAAGGATATGGAGGCCTGGTGGCAAACATTAACTCAACAAGGGAACCCTTCACTAAACTAATTCTTAGCTCCAAAAGGCTCTATATCTTTAAGATGTTTTAAGCTTCGTGCCTCTCATGGTTGGGGGCCGTAAACAGCAGACAGGTCAGATAAGTTAGAAAGCCATCAAAGGGGTTTAAGCCGAGACATTCCTTTTATATTCAGGAGACTGTTAACTGGAGCCCTAAGTTAATTCATTTTAGCGGCAGAAGAGTGGAAAGCACAGTACAATAAAGCAGGCAGACTCTGGTTTTGGGGGGTAGATGTTCAGGAAAACCCAGGGGGAACCCCTGAAGCCTGACTCACCTTGCCCATCAGGCCTCTCCACATGACCTTGTCATGGGTGGGATCTCCTCTGCTGGCTCCTGGCAGGTGACTTTTGAGAAACCTGTATGCAGGTCAAGAAGCAACGTTTAGCACCAGACATGGAATAATGGATTGGTTCCAAATTGGGAAAGGACTATGTCAAGGCTGCATATTGTTACCTTGCTAATTTAACTTATATGCAGAGTACATCATGAGAAACGCCAGGCTGGTTGAAGCACAAGCTGGAATCAAGATTGCTGGGAGAAATATCAGTATCCTCAGATACACAGATGACACCAACCTTATGGCAGAAAGAGAAGAACTAAAGAGCCTCTTGATGAAAGTGAAAGAGGAGAGTGAAAAACCTGGCTTAAAACTCAACATTCAAGAAATGAAGATCTTGGCATCCAGTCCCATCACTTCATGGCAAATAGATGGGGAAACAGTGGAAACAGTGACAGACTTTATTTTGGGGGGCTCCAAAATCACTGCAGATGGTGACTGCAGCCATGAAATTAAAAGATGCTTACTCTTTGGAATAAAAGCTATGGCCAACCTAGACAGCATATTAAAAAGCAGAGACATTGCTTTGCTGACTAATGTCCATCTAGTCAAAGCTCTGGTTTTTCCAGTCATGTATGGATGTGCGAGTTGGACTATAAAGAAAGCTGAGCCCTGAAGAATTGATGCTTTTGAACTGTGGTGTTGAAGAAAACTCTCAAAGAGTCCCTTGGACTGCAAGGAGTTTCAACCAGTCAATCCTAAAGGAAATCAGTCCTGAATATTCATTGGAGGGACTGATGCTGAAACCTAAACTCTAATACTTCAGCCACTTGATGTGAAGAACTGACTCCTTTTAAGAGACCCTGATCCCTGATGCTGGGAAAGATTGAAGGCAGGAGCAGAAGGGGACGACAGAGGATGAGACGGTTGGATGGAATCACCAACTCAATGGACATGAGTTTGAGCAAGCTCCACGAATTGGTGAAGGATGGGGAAGCCTGGTGTGCTGCAGTCCATAGGATCACAGTGCTGGACACAACTGAGTGACTGAGCTGAAGTTACTTAAGTCAAAGGACAATGTATTTGATACAATTAAGCCATTCTTTTAGACCCTTTCAAAAAATCTGATTAAAATATAAATGAAGACTGTCTACATCAACAGAACCAAGCTTTCCTTCAGTGCTTATTAAGTACTAAATCTTAGTAGATTCTGGTAGTACAGAGATGAAGGAAATGTGGATAGTTCTGGGGTATCTTCCAGCTGTCTCCCCAGTGATCCAGGAGGATAACATCTTACAGGCTGCATAACAACAAGCTGTAACAAATAGTCTGAAACCCTGCATCACTGCTTGGAAAAGTGATTTCTGGTAGTGCTGCTAGATCAGCAGTGAGCTCTGTATGAGTAAGAGAACCACTTTCATGTTAAGCTTCTGAGAGAAGGGGGTTTGTTTGTTACTGGACTTTAACAAACCTCTCTGACTAATACACAATCATGTCATTAAAAATATACTTGCAAACTGGAAAGAAAGAATATAATGCCAGAATATGTACAGTTCTGAGAATTCAGTAAGTTTAATATAATAAAGACATCCCTATAGCTCATATTTTCCTCATTTGATTATGGATTCCAAAAACTAAATTAAGAACAACATTATTCATTAAAATTAAAATAGCTTATAGATATTTTTGCTGACAGGAAGGCCCTTAAGGGCTTGTGGTGTGCAATGATTGTACCATATTAAATTTATATTTAGAATGCACTGCCCATTGAAGGTGAGCAGCAGATACCAATGAGAAAACATGATGTCAAAGATGAGATTTCTCAGAAAAACCACAGATGAGATGAACATTGAGGGTAGAAAGAGAAAACGTGGCTTACTGCTGGAAAGGATCACCTCTGAATCTGTCAGTCCTGGCATTGTGAGGATAATTTTAAGAAATATTATTTTCAAAAGGTGCTGGATTTTAAAAAATTGCTAGTTGGGGTGCTACCTACCTACCACTTGTTCCCACTGGTCATCTTCCTGGATCACTGCATTCATCAGGCCGTCTCTTATCTTAAGCTCCAACCCTCTCAAAGAACTAGCTAATTTGCTGTATATTATGGATCACTCTAAACCAAAAGCTTAATATGAAAGCACTCTAATAAAAATATACTTAGAGTCTATCTTTTATCAGTGGTTTGTAAATTCTGGTTTTCAGATGCAGGCAATCTAGTTTAAAAAAATGTTATCAAAATATACGCATGAATACATAGAGTTTTAACTGCAGAGGCTTTTTTTAAAAAAATAAATTAAAATGAATATTCTCCAAGTAGAAAAGGACTTATTATTTCAACGTCTTAAGAAAGTAGCACTTTCTGTTATCAAAGAGCAAAGAGCTTATTGGATATCGACTCTGGGGTTTTAAACTCTAGATTTTAAAGCACATTGGGGTTTAAGTGTAAAAGAGTGTGAGTACCAGAAGGATCCATATTTGAGCGGACATAACCAGATTTCCTTCCTTACTGATGGCATTTTACCTTTCCAGATGCGTCCAAGAGAGACGCAGAGTGACTTCCAGTGAAGACATTTTCCTTTGACAGCCAAAATTCCATACAGGATGGGGAAATGGATGGGAAATCCTGACTGCCTTATCTGTTCTGGCTTCATTATTTCATTTGAAGCAGGAACAACCAGAAATTTGCCACATCGATGAGGAAATCTGTAATTCTTAATCTCACTGTGGAAATGGCAAACTGTTAGAGCAGTCTCACTGGTTGGAAAGGCGATTTTAATGAACTCATATCACCTAATTTCTCTTCCATCCTTTTATGTATACTTTGCTCCTGCTAAACTGTTCTTCTCTTGGCCTAAAAGGTCTTCTCTATCTGTACTCGTTTGTTTGTGTGTGGACGTGCATATGCACACACACACTCATACATGCAACACATACAGTGTATGGCGTTCCCCCTCATTCCCTTTGCTATTTCATGCTCACTGGCTCCTCTTCCAACTGTTGGTACTTGCTTCTCTTTGCCTGAGGGCTCTCTGTGTTCATGAAGCCTGTCCCGACCTTGCACAGGCAGGCAGAAAGTGTCAGAGAATTAATACCTCCTCTTTCAGGAGCAGCCTCAACCTATTGGTGTAAGGAATGGTGTACAAAAACCATAGCTTCCTCATCCTTCGGAGAGAGTTAGTCCAAGGCGTTTGTTCAACATGGCTTCAGAGGGCTTCCCATGGGATGTCAGCTGCCCACTGGGCCAATCATCTTATTATCTACTCTTTGTTGACTCCTCCCTTCCTGCCTCACTTCTCTACCTTCTTACTGGTGTCTCCCCCACCTTCCAAATAAGTTGCTTGCATTTGACTCATCTGTATCAGGCACTACTTTTAGGGAACCTCAAACTAACCCACACACAGAACACACACACACAGACTAATTACAATCTCTATGAGGAAGCTTCCTCTGATGATTAATGTAGAAAAAAATCTCTTCACTATCTTATTTCCCATAGTTTAGGGTTTGTATTTTTCTATCTGACATTTCATGCATTTTTGCCCATACCAACTCTCTGCAAAACTGCAAATCCCTAAAGGGCATTATATATACTATTCTCAGTAATGTATGCCCTATAATCAGCCTCAATATTGACAAAGAAAAATTAGGTAATAACTTGATTTTGAAATATAAACTCTACCCATGCTTCCATTGAAACTCAGTCAACAAAGAATGAGTCATTTCAAATTTATTATTTATAGAGGAGTCGAGGTTAAAGCGTCTGCCCGCAATGCAGGAGACCTGGGTTTGATCCCTGGGTCGGGAAGATTCCCCTGGAGAAGGAAATGGCAACCCACTCCAGTATTCTTGCCTGGAGAATCCCATGGATGGAAGAACCTGATGGGCTACAGTTCACGGGGTCGCAAAGAATCAGACACAACTGAGCAACTCACTTCACTTCACTTTATAAGACAGTGCATCTTGACTTCTTTAAAGACATTTGACAAGATTACACAATATGTGTGTATGGGAGATTTAGCTAAATCTGAGACAGATGAGCTTTCAGTTGTATGAATATAGAGTTAGTTGAGGAGTACACAGATGTATGGCTCAGTGCTAACCTGAATGAAATGCTTGAGGACGTTTCTGGTCTCTGACATTGATCATTGCCTATCAGAATATTTTGTAGGAAAAATATTTGTTTTCTATTTGATTGGAGTTTGCTGATATTGGCAAACTATGAACTATGGATGGAGGTTCATAACACTGTACAGGAGGTGGTGATCAGTATCTTCTCCAAGAAAAAGAAATGAAAAAAGGCAAAATGGTTGTCTGAGGAGGCCTTACAAATAGCTGACAAAAGAGAAGCTAAAGGCAAAGGAGAAAAGGAAATATATATCCATCTGAATGCAGAGTTCAAAAAAATAAGAAGGAAAGATAAGAAAGCCTTCCTAAGTGAACATTGCAAAAAATAGAGGAAAGCAATAGAATGGGAAAAACTAGAGATCTCTTCAAGAAAATTAGAGATACCAAGGAAACATTTCATGTAAAGATGGGCACAATAAAGGACAGAAATATTATGGACCTAACAGAAGCAGAAGATATTAAGAAGAGGTGGCAAGAATACACAGAAGAACTATACAAAAAATATTTTAATGACCCAAATAACCACGAAGGTGTGACCACTCACCTAGAGCCATACATCCTGGAGAGTGAAGTCAAGTGGGCCTTAGGAAGCATCACTATGAACAATGCTAGTGGAGGTGATTGAATTCCAGCTGAGCTATTTCAAACTCTAAATACTAATGCTGTGAAACTGCTGCCCTCGATATGTCAGCAAATTTGGAAAACTCAGCAGTGGCCACAGAACTGGAAAGCTCAGTTTTCATTCCAATCCCAAAGAAAGGCTGGGATTGACTACATGTGGCTCAAAGCTGAGACATCTTACACTTTACATCAACAAATAATATATCTAAGAGACTTCCCTGGTGGTCCAGTGGTTAAAAATCCACTTTCCAATGCAGGGGACATGAGTTTGATCCCCGGTGGGGGAACTAAGATCCCACTTGCTGTGGGGTAACTAAGCCTAAGTGCCACAACTGAGACCTGATGCAGCCATAAATAAATAAAATTCAGATTTAGCAAGTACATTTATGAGATTTGTAAATTATAAAGACTTGGAGGGAGAGTTAAGCTGTTAGTAGAATTATGAGTCAAAATGTCTTTCATAGATTAGAATAACTGATGGAAACCAGCTAGATATGTTTAAGAGAAGTCAGCATAAATGTCTATGTCTGGTATTGGTGTAGAGCAGTCACGCATGACTGCGTGTTATTATTACAATAATTAGCATTAGGCATCCCTGGATTATGTTGCATATACACAGAAGACTCCTGTCGACCTAAAAAAATATCCACATCTAAGGGACCTATAAGATGGCATCTGTACCAACCACCCAGGAGTCTTGCTGGCAGATGTTTAGGCCCCCTAGGATATTTTGCAGTATTCAAAGCCAATGCCACAGAATCAGTGGGCAAACCTATTTAAACCACTGGAACTTAAAGTAGATGACAGCATTTAATTTGAAGGACATAGCCTCAGTACCATGTTAATTTAGTATGTTTCCCGGAGCAATCTTTATTTACTATGTGAGGAAAGCAAAGTGGAAAAAGAACTCTAGCTATGGAGTTAGCAATGGAGTTATGGAGCATGCATATTGGAAGTAGTGTAGATAATGCCCTTAAGAAATTTGCAGTCTTGCTGAGAAGTTGGTATGGGCAAAAATGCATGAAAAATTCCCTATGTGGACATTAATTAATTCCTGACGTTTAGTGACCAAACTAACTGAAAAGCTGCAATAGTAAATTTGTGAAGCAATATTAAGTATAAAAATATTTTTGAATAAAGAATTTTTAAAACTTATAGTAATTTTATTAAACTTGCATTTCTTAGAGAAAATCACTCATGTTATTATTATGGAGATGACCATCACTCTACGCTCTCTCTTGGTCTGTACAGACTCTCCCATATTATTTGGAGTCATTTAAGAAGCCATGGACGGAGTCGGACACGACTGAGCGACTTCACTTTCACTTTTCACTTTCATGGATTGGAGAAGGAAATGGCAACCCACTCCAGTGTTCTGGCCTGGAGAATCCCAGGGACAGAGGAGCCTGGTAGGAGGCCATCTATGGGGTTGCACAGAGTCGGACACGACTGAAGTGACTTAGCAGTAGCAGCAGCAAGAAGCCATGACAAGGGAGTGAGGGTCATTAAGACAGCGGTATAGTAACATGCATCCAAGCTGAGGGACCTGGGTTTTCTCAAACAGTCCAATTAGATGGACTATTTTTACATAAGCAAGTGAACTTGGGTGGACTCTTCATAGTTGCAGATGGCAGATTTCTGGGTAGAAGTGTAGAAATCACACAAAAAATTCCTAATAATTTAATTTGTCTGAAAGCACAAGACTACAATGAAAGTTCTTTAGCCTTCAAAGGGACCTTCCAGTTCATGCACTTTTTTTTTTTTTGCAGATCAGGGCACAAATTCAGGCTGGAAGGGAACTCCAGTTCCTCTTAAGAATGGTAAGAGGCGCAGCTAAGAATACAGATCCTGACTCAGAGCCTACTATTTTTCTCCTCACAGTCTAAACCGACTCCTTTGCCCAGTAATCATCCATCTGGCAAGGATGTGAAATCAGCTCTACCAGGGCTTATTAAGTCCTGTAGTGAAGGACATTTTCTCCCATACCTCTCATCAATTTTGAAATCATTTTTGGTCTAATTATTTTTATTTTAAATATATTTGTTCCAATACTTTTGTTCTATATCTACTTCATGAGTACTGGGTGGATGCATTTGGATGTTAAGCAATATCAAATTTCTTAAGAGTTGCTTTCAATTTCCTTACTTATCCCATGCACCCAGTGGCACTTACGTGTGTGCATTTTTAAGTTATTGAGTGTCTGTAAGTTGGATATTATTCTGATACAAGCACAATGTGGTTTCTGCGGTGGTTTTTGCCTTTAAATTTCTATAGGTATATCTGATTAATTGTTTTGGGGATAGTCTGAAGAATTTCTCTTTGAAAATGTTTTTAATCCCATATATGGTAGGCAGCACCTAAAATAGTTCCCGATGACCCTCACCTCCTGGCATTCAAGCTGTACAGATCTCTTCTACTAAAACGTGGGCCAGACATATTTTATGGGATATCATTTACAGGACTAGATTATAAAAAGACTTTGATCTTGGCTGTGAGTCCCCTCTGTCTTTCCCTTTGTCTCTCTCACTTTCTCAATCTTTCTCTCGGTCTGTCTGTCTGTCTCTCTCTCTCCTTTTCCCTCTCTTCCTCAGATCTTTGCTCTCAGGACAGCACACTGCCACGTTGCCAGTAGTCCTAGATACAGACCTACAGAAGAAGCAGCTGATGAATCCAGCCAACAGCCAGCAAGGACATTTTACCTTCACATATGTGAGTGAGCCTGGAAGCAGACCCACAGCCACCAAGCTCTGAGATGACAGCATCCTCTGCCTACACCTTGACAGTAGCTTCATGAGAGGCTCTGAGTCAAAAGCACCCAGATTAAGTCATGCTTGGGTTTCTGACTCAGCGAAACTATAGTACATGTTTGTTGTTTTATGCTACTGTTTTCAGGTAATTTGTTGTACAGTGATGGGTAAGTAATGCTGTGCTTAATCTCTCAGTCATGTCCAACTCTTTGCGACCCTGTGGACTGTAGCCCATCAGGCTCCTCTGTCCATGGGGATTCTCGTGGGAAGGATCCCCCGGGTTGGAGTGGGTTGTCATACCCTCCTCCAGGGGATCTTCCCAACCCAGAGATAGAGCCCAGGTCTCCCACATTGCACGTGGATTCTTTACCGTCTGGGCCACTGGGGACGTCCAGGGTACATAAGAGTTATAAGCGCAGCCAGGTTAAGCTGTAGTCAGCATCGACAATTAGCATGAATCAATGTACTTTCTCTTTAGCTTCACAGTTGAAATGTAATGGAACAAATGTGATGGTCCATCAACAAGGAATGGGCATAGTGGCTACTCCCTAGGAGCAATGTAACCACCCCCCAGGCACTGGGAACAATAGATGCTGATGATACATAGCTTTCCTCCTTCATTGGAATTTCCTCCAGCTGTAGGGAATTGCCTCTCCAAAGATTATGACTGATTCATACAGGGACACAGGGTCTGGCCTCCTTGCCTCTTTTGGGACAACTTAGAAGACCATCCCAGCACAAGAGTTACCCACTGGGTCAGCTGAGACCCCTGTTATAACTGTACCATGAGTCAAATTTTATCTTTCCCAATCCTTTTCTCAATTCCTCACAGATATATCTCCCATCATGGTTGAATTCATTGTCCAGGGAATTGTGCAATAAAATCTTCCTAAGTAAGTAGATATATTTCTCTCTAAAAGCTCCAAAGGTTTATTATCTTTCTAGGATAAACCAGTTCAACCTTACTTATCACTGTCTGCATGACCCTCACCCTCATCCATGTGCTAGTCACTCAAGCTTATCACTGGTACTGGTTAACCTCACTCAGAGTTGGGGAAATAAGGGGATGAGTGGGATTGGCAGCTTTCTGTTTTGTAAGAACCCCTGAGCCACTGGCTGCTCTTTCATTCTCCAGGGCTGTTCTTATAGCTCTAGTCCTATCTGGACAAGGAGACCAAGTGGTAACTGAGGCCATAGTTGAATTGGCTGAGCCAAATAATTATCTACCAAATTGAATATCACAGGCAGAACTACATTGGGCTAAGAAAGAGAAAAGTTGTGGACAAGTTGTTCTTTGCTCCCTGAGACTCCTACTATTTAAGCCAGTTGGTCTCTGCCTCCAGCTTAAGCAAAGAGCTTTATTTTGCCAAATAGACTTTGTAAGAGACAATGTGAGAATCATCCCTCATTTTTTCTACTGAGAATAAAAATAAAATGGAGGTTGGAAGGAATAAATATCTTTCAAAAACTAACCCACTTAATGCTTACAATAGTCCAAGGACTCCCGAAAATTGTCTCCATTCAACAAAGGAAGAAATGAAAGTTGAGAAAATGAGTATTTTGGCTATGAACCAGACACTATGGTCTAAGAAAAATTACCCAAACTTTGGACATAAAACTAAAGATCACTGCATATTCTTTCAAAATCCTATGGCAACATTGTCTAATAGGCCAACCCAGGATTATTTAATTCTCTAAAGGCAGATTGGCAAATTCTGCCTTACCAGCTAAACCTGACCCATCGCATGTTTGTGTAAATAAAGTTTTATTGGAACACAACCTTATTCATTCACTTAACCTATTGTTTATGACTGTTTTCTTGCTACAATGGCAGAGTTGAATAGCTGCCACAGATATCCATTTGGCCCACAAGTCTCAAATATTTACTATCTGGCACATTACAAAAAAAGCCTGTTGACCTCTGTTTTCATTACTGTTCCCTACTGGACTGTGAAGAAGGCAGAGCGCCGAAGAATTGATGCTTTTGAACTGTGATGTTGGAGAAGACTCTTGAGAGTCCCTTGGACTGCAAGGAGATCCAACCAGTCCATTCTAAAGGAGATCAGCCCTGGGTGTTCTTTGGAGGGAATGATGCTAAAGCTGAAACTCCAGTACTTTGGCCACCTCATGTGAAGAGTTGACTCATTGGAAAAGACTCTGATGCTGGGAGGGATTGGCGGCAGGAGGAGAAGGGGATGACAGAGGATGAGATGGCTGGATGGCATCAGTGACTCGATGGACGTGAGTCTGAGTGAACTCCGGTAGTTGGTGATGGATAGGGAGGCCTGGCGTGCTGCAGTTCATGGGGTCGCAAAGAGTTGGACACTACTGAGCGACTGAACTGAACTGAACTGATTAGGGACCAGACTTGAAGCTACTTGTTAATTCAGAGGGCTTTGTCTGATAGAGATGCAAATGCTTTGTGTGTTGAAAAAAAAAAAAAAACCTCCAAAGATTTTAGTCTTTTACCTGTGGGCCAGGAGCCAGTTTTGCATCTAAGCTAACAATTCTATTTCAGTGTTCCTTCAGTATCTATATATCCTCAGCCTCTCAAAATTTCTCTGAACCATTTTTGCCACCTTGCTGGTTTCCCCATTAATAAGTTAAAGAAAATTTTGACACCTGCTCACTATATATTTTATCAAATTAATGTTCTTAAGTTTGTGAAAATTATGCTTTGACACAAGCAGGCCTATGATTTAGAAAAAAAAGATGTCTGATTTTAAAATCCATTTTCATTCTGCTGCCTCCTCATCCATGGAAATTAAAAATTAGATGTGTTGATAACTCCTTTTACTGTGATGTTAAGATGGTAGAGCAAGAGATCATCAAGATTGTTTCTCCTTCACTCCAGTCTGATTCTTTGGGCAAGAGCTCTTATGTAAGTCTAATAAACACATTTTAACAAACAGCTTCATTCAATGGCAGTGAAAAAAACTAAGCAGGTTTCCTTTCAAGCCTCAGCAAGCAAAAATCAATTTGGAAGACAAAGTGAATGTCTCAGCTCTTTTGGCTGTTATTTAATTTACCATTACCAGGATCTACAATCCTTCCAGTCTCCAGGGTTCACCTGGATGAGATTACATAAAACTTTTGGGAAAAGCTTTTTGCCAGAAGGTGGCTCTTGTCATTGAACAATGGGAAGAGTTTGGCGAACAACAGTTTGGGGTGAACATTCTCATAGCCAAAGGCTCTTCTTTCATCTACCTTTGACTGGTATCAGCATTAGTACCAGTTCAGTCGCTCAGTTGTGTCCGACTCTTTGAGACCCATGGACTACAGCATGCCAGGCCTCCCTGTCCATCACCAGCTCCCAGAGTTTACTCAAACCCATGTCCATTGAGTCAGTGATGCCATCCAACCTCTCATCCTCTGCCATCCCTTTCTCCTCCCGCCTTCAATCTTTCCCAGCATCAGATGAGGTATAATTGTCCGATTATGTAAAATCAGAGCTATATCCCTTACATTACAAACTTGTGAGAAATTGAACAACATGTTCAAATTGCTCATCGTTTAGTAGATGCTAAGTAAGTGAAACTGCCATAGACTCTTCCCTCCCATTTAATTGGGCCCTAACATGTGTATAAGTTTGCATGATCTTGGTTTAGTCTAGTCAACTGGAAAAGCAGAGAGAAGTTTAGTAGAAGGTCTAAAATACACTTAAACAGAGGACTTAGGTGCAGTCGGTAGTTTCTCCTACTGTAATTACAATGTTTAAATATTTGTTTTTATTTATTTGGCTGCTTTGGGTCTTAGTTGCAGCACACGGGATCTTCAATCTTTCTTGCAGCATGCAGGATCTTTAGGGATCTCGTTCCCTTACCAGGGATTGAACCCAGGTCCACTGCATTGGGAGCATGGAGTCTTAGTTACTGAACCACCAGGGAAGTCCCAGCAGTTTCTTCTATTCTATCAGGAAGTTTCCTTAGGCTGTAGCATTCTCATTCTGTTGATTCTAAGTTATTATGCTTGACTTAATGTTTTGATGCTTAAAGTGATCATGTCTATATCTGTGTTCCTGGTGGACTGAAGGGTTACTATGGCTCACGAAGACTCTCTCTTTCTTGCCTTCCTTCCATGTATTGAATTCTTATGTTCTCCATTAACAAATGTACACTTATGAGATTTGTTGTTCCCAAGGGACCTGAAGAATAAAAATGCTTTCAGATCACCCACAAATCTTAGTACGTGCTCACTTGTATTCTTTTCTGACATGGGAAAGTCTCTTAGAAACCTCTTCTTCCTGTGCCATTTTCTTGTATATTTTGTTGATTTTTTCAGTTTCTGAAAGGACTTCTTATGTCCACTTTCTGTGTCACTGAAGTATGACAGCTGACTTCATAGGCAGCTATTTGTTTCCTGGGTCCATTTCAACTTTTCTGTCAAATGCATCATCTAGTTTGTAACCCACTCTGGGGTGTGGTCTCTGCATCACTCAGTAGGAAACCAGCAGTCTCAGAGTTTCCTTCCTGGACTGTGCCTCAAAGCCCCTGTGAGAGGTGAAACTACCCAGAACACCTGGAATACATATCCTTACTGGGTAGTTGGTTTCATCCTCCAAAGCCTCTCAACTCTTGTATCCCTAAGGTTTGTAAAATCCATTCCAGAAAGAATATTTGTGAATTCCTTCTTGAGATTACTTCTCAATCAGAAACAAGGTATATATACATATGTATATATGTATATATTAATGTGCCAGTTGTTTAGCATATATTATCTCATTTTATCCCTATACATCTCCACCTTGTAGGTGAAGAAACAGAAACTCAGTGGAGTTAGGGAAGTTACTCTGTATTCGGGATCATAGACGGTGAGCTGGTGTTAAAATCGAGGCCAAAGCCCATAGCCCATGTTTTTACTACCTTGTAGGGCATTGCTGAGCAAATCTTAGTATGACAGTCACCTGGAGGGACTTCCCTGGTGGTTTGCAGCCTTCCAGGCTCCATGCAGGAGATGTGGGTTCGATCCCTGGATCAGGAAGAACCCCTGGAGGAGGACATAGTAGCCCCCTCCAGTATTGTTACCTGGAGAATACCATGGACAGAGGCACCTGGAGGGCTGCAGCCCATAGGGTCACAAAGAGTCGGGCACAACTGCAGTGACTGAGCATGCATGCACACAGAGCATAAACGTCTGTTAAGAGGCATGGATGTCGTCCAGTCACTTGACATAATGATGATAACAGTATTTTAGAGCTAAAGGGAGCTTGAAGATTGTCTTATTTGACCTCTTCATCTTATGAAGAGCAAGCATGACTTGCTCAACTTTATTAGAGAAATATAATTTCTGGTTCACTAAAGTGTAAAAAGAAGAGAAGCGAAAGGCAAAGGAGAAAAGGAAAGATATGCCCATTTGAATGCAGAGTTCCAAAGAATAGCAAGGAGAGATAAGAAAGCTTTCCTTAGCGATCAGTGCAAAGATATAGAGGAAAACAACAGAATGGGAAAAACTAGAGATTTCTTCAAGAAAATTAGAGATACCAAGGGAACATTTCATGAAAAGATGGGAACAATAAAGGACAGAAACGGTAGCGACCTAACAGAAGCAGAAGATATTAAGAAGAGGTGGCAAGAATACACAGAATAACTATACAAAAAAGATCTTCACAACCCAGATAATCACGAAGGTGTGATCGCTCACACTCACCTAGAGCCAGACATCCTGGAATGTGAAGTCAAGTGGGCCTTAGGAATAAAGCTATGAGTAAAGCTAGTAGAGGTGATAGAATTCCAGTTGAGCTATTTCAAATCCTAAAAGATGATGCTGTGAAAGTGCTGCAGTCAATATGCCAGCAAATTTGGAAAACTCAGCAGTGGCCACAGGACTGCAAAAGGTCCATTTTCATTCCAATCCCAAAGAAAGGCAATGCCAAGAATGCTCAAACTACTGCACAATTGCACTCATCTCACACACTAGTAAAGTAATGCTCAAAATTCTCCAAGCCAGGCTTCAGCAATATGCGAACCAGGAGATTCCAGATGTTCAAGCTGGATTTAGAAAAGGCAGAGGAACCAGAGATCAAATTGCCAACATCCACTGGATCATGGAAAAAGCAAGAGAGTTCTAGAAAAACATATATCTCTGCTTTACTGAGTATGTCAAAGCCTTTGACTGTGTGGATTACAATAAGCTGTGGAAAATTCTGAAAGAGATGGGAATACCAGATCACCTGACCTGCCTCTTGAGAAACCTGGATGCAGGTCAGGAAGCAACAGTTAGATCTGGACATGGAACAACAGACTGGTTCCAAATAGGAAAAGGAGTACGTCAAGGCTGTATATTGTCACCCTGCTTATTTAACTTATGTGCAGAGTACATCATGAGAAACGCTGGGCTGGAGGAAGCACAAGCTTGAATCAAGATTGCAGAAGAAATATCAATAACCTCAGATATGCAGATGACACCACCCTTATGGCAGAAAGTGAAGAGGAACTAAAAAGCCTCTTTATAAAAGTAAAAGAGGCGAGTGAAAAAGTTGGCTTAAAGCTCAACATTCAGAAAACTAAGATCATAGCATCGGGTCCCATCACTTCATGGCAAATAGACAGGAAAACAGCGGAAACAGTGGCTGACTTTATTTTTCTGTGCTCCAAAATCACTGCAGATGGTGATTGCAGCCATGAAATTAAAAGATGCTTACTCCTTGGAAGGAAAGTTATGACTAACCTAGACAGCATATTCAAAAGCAGAGACATTACTTTGCCAACAAAAGTCCGTCTAGTCAAGGCTATGGTTTTTCCAGTGTTCATGTATGGATGTGAGAGTTTTCCATAAAGAAAGCTGAGCACTGAAGAATTTATGCTTTTGAACTGTGGTGTTGGGGAAGACTCTTGAGAGTCCCTTGGACTGCAAGGAACTCGAACCAGTTAATCCTAAAGGAAAGCAGTCCTGAATATTCCTTGGAAGGACTAATGCTGAAGCTGAAGCTCCAATACTTTGGCCACCTGATGGGAAGAACTGACTCATTAGACAATATCCTGATGCTGGAAAAGATTGAAGGCAGCAGAAGAAGAGGACAACAGAGAATAAGATGATTGGATGGCATGAGTTTGAGCAAGCTCCGGGAGCTGGTGAAGGACAGAGAAGACTGGCATGCTGCAGTCCATGGGGTCACAAAGAGTTGGACACAACTGAGTGACTGAACAACAACAACCACATTGACAATACTGTGTGATTAGGAACTGAATACAGTTACCCACAAAGAGTCTTGTTGGTCACAAATGGGACGTAATCTGCCCAGTGGTGATCCTTCTAGCCCTAAAATCTTCATAATTTCTTAAAATTTTTTTCATGGGAGCAAGTTGCTTCCAGGAATACCAGCTACTATGGTTGAACTCCAAACGTGCATGAGGCCCCAGTTTTAGAAAATATAACACATCTCATACAAAATAGTGGTTGGGATAATATCCTGAAACATATACTTCTGTAGGTCAGAGAAGAGAGAGCTTGAATCTAATAGAGAGAGTTATAATGACTGTGCCAACAACATGGAGGCAGCAGAGTTTAAACAAGTTCTTGAAATCCCATGTGGTGTCAGAACATGTGGGTGGAAGTAGGTGAGCCCTTGAGGGCATCAAGCCCCTCTCAAGATGTGCAGCTGTACAATGATGGCATGGATTCCTCTTTGGCTATGCTTCAGTTGATAGATTTATTGGAGCTAAATTTGAAATTTGTTACAAGGACTTGAATGTAGGTGAAGAAATTTGCAAGGAACTGTGCATATAGCTTGGGTCAGGGGAGTACTATGACCATGGTAATATTTTTTCACTGATTATATTTTCTCTGTATGCAGAAGAGCTTAGAGGAAAAGCAAGTGGCATCTGGGAGGGGAATTCCTCTCTTCATAGGAGTGACTGAGGCTTGTTTATTTTGGGGGACATCTAGAGAAGAGGGAAGGGAAGAGGTGGGGTTCCAGGATCCTAAATTCTGACTTAATAGCAACAACAATGGTTCAACTTGCTGAGTGTACTGGACTTCCACTTGACATGCCATTTGAAGAAAGCATTGTGTCCCTGAAGAAGGTTTTAAACTCCTCATCTGAGTGCAAACCCACAGGGTCTGACCTGGGCTGGAAATCCAATGATGGACAGAGAGATAGATGGAACATATGGAGGAAACATGAACACTTGGGAGGAATTTGTGACTGACTGGACATATCTATAGGGGGAGGAACTATAAAATATGGTTCCAAAGATTTGTGCCATAGTCCTTTGGGGACTATCTTTTCTGTACAGAACTTCTGTGACTGTAGAACATCCAGCATAAATGACTTCCAGGATTCTGAGAACCTGAAATGAAACCTGGAAGAAGCTTGTGGGTAAGAAAGATGTAAGTTGGAAATCTTAAATAGGGAAGGTTGTAAAGACATGGGAAATAGTTTTGATTTGATTTTCAGAGACTGTGAATGAGAAGATAATAATTACAGCAGTTGCAATACTTAGAGAATATATATGCTCTGCGTTAGAAATGGCTTATTCTATTTGATCATCAACACTTTAGGATTTGCATATTATTATCTTGATTTTATAGCTCAGAAATTGTGACACACAGTTTGGGACCAGACAGCCAGTCATTTTCTCCAGTTCTACTTCGTTTTCTATGAAAAATAGCAATAAAATTGAAAACACAATCCTTTGTATAGGAAAACCAGAATACAAAGTACAAAATAATGTACAGGATTATAGGCCCACTGAGTCCTTGTCATAGGATTCAGACCCACTATTCTGCCTCCGGAGCATGTACTCTCTCAGAAGGTGGGGGCAAGATTTTAAGATGACACATGATAAATTGGCAAAAAAAAAAAAAAAAAAAATCAAGAACTTGGGCAGTGAAACAGAAGGCTATGAAGGCATTTAGAAACGTTCATAGCAAGGCTGTTGACTATGATAATAAATTGAACACAACCTAAGTGTTTATCAGTTAAGGGCTGGCAAAATAAAATATGTTTCATGTCATCAATGGCGTACTATGCAGTAGTAATTAAAAGATGTGGTATGCCTGTATTATTGAACTATGAGTGTAACAGCAAGTGACAAAACAGCTACTTTTGTATGATCTGTATGTAAATTATGTATGAGACATGGTCTGTTTAACCTAAAAATGTACATCAGAAGATCTTCAAAATATTGAAAATGATTAACTCATTATTAGAGTGATGGATAGACGAATTTGGATGCTTTTTACTTTCTTTTTCTTTTTTCCTGTAGCAATAAAAGATAAACAATAGGTTATTTTCACTTTAAAGCAGAAGTGAGAATGGTCACAGGCATAGATGTTGCAGAGGACACTAAGGAACATAAAGAGTGAAAGGGAAAATTAAGTTTGGTTTCACTGCAAATGCTGTTTGGGAGCAGACAGCCAGTCATTTTCTCTAGTTCTTCTTTTTCTATGAAAAATAGCAATAAAATTGAAAACACAATCCTTTGCATAGGAAAACCAGAATACAAATTATCCTGGTTCTTGGAAAAGGACACGTGATAAAATTCATGAGTCAGAGACTATAACCTCCCCATTCAGACAATTAAGTGTTCCCATTCAGATAATTCAGCTTTGCGTGCTGAAACCTCTCTGTTTTCTCTCTTTCTTTCTCTCTCTCTCTGTGTATGTGAATTTGTTCTGTTTTGGTCACAGTTCATATAAACACAGGATTGTCTATCACCCTGTTATCACCAAATATGTCCTTCTGCCTCAAAATCCACTTTGCCAGCTCTGTTTATGAAAACAAACCCATGTACACAGAGACTTTACACATTTCATTTCTGAATCAAATGCTATTTTGTGCTTAGATTCCTATTTAAGTTAGAGCTTAGATCTCTATAGAACTCAGGGGTCGACACTATCAGAGAAAAATCTCATTCAACTCTGATGTGAGTCAGATGATTTATAGAAAATAAAGTGTAAAACCAAATATCATATGATATCGCTTATATGTGGAATCTAAAAAAAAAAAAAAAAGATACAGGTGAAATTACTTCCAAACAGAAATAGAGTCACAGATGTAGAAAACAAACTTACAGTTACTAGAGAGAAAGAGGAGAAGGGATAAATTGGGAGATTGTCATATATATATACCACTATGTACAAAACAGATAACTAATAAGGACCTACTTTATAGTGCAGGGACCTCTACTCAGTACTCCATAATGACCTATATGGGAATAGAATCTAAAAAAGAGCAGATACATGTATATGTACAACTGAATCCCTTTGCTGTACACATGAAATTAACACATTTTAAATCAACTATATTCCAATAAAGTTTTTTAAAAAAATTTCCAATATCAATCAAATTGAAAAAAATAGTGTGGGCTCCTTTTGCTATAGATGCCTTCGACCCCTCTACTAGCACTTCAAAAAATTTTTACAGCCATTGGAGATGATTAGATGAAAACCCTTAACATCTCAAGAAAGTGTCATGATTGCGAGCTAAGACCAAATGACTTATTAACAGCACAGATAAGTCATTTTTAGAGACTGATGAATCCTCTCAATTTTACTTTTCTTGTTATTGTGTTTTTATCTTAAAAGCTATGTTATCAGCCCAACTGAATTAAATTCCTTCATGAGTAGCTTTTGCAGAAACATATTCAAAGGAAGCTGACTTAGTAACCAGCTTTCCAGATTCAGAAAGGGAGGTAAGTTGTCCTCACCATCATTGAGAGAGATCATTTGTCTCAGGAGGGAAAATATTTTTTGAGTCTGATATTTTGTTAGGCCAAAAAAGTAGAAGGATTTTCAGTAGAGCTCAGAGTCATCACTTGTTTTGGACTGCAGGAAAGAAGTTCATCTAACAGGTCCATTGACCTTCTTGATAACCTTCTACTATATTTAATCCATATTTTACATCATATAACTTTGCCGTTGTTCATAAATGGACTGTGTTGTAGCTACCTGGAGAGGACACTGTCTTGTTCTTTTATATAACCTCACCCTCAGTGTTTTTTCTCTTCCATTAGTCTTGATGAGCTTTTAGGACTTATTAACAGAACTTGTAGTAATGGCGGGTAGGGTGACAAGCTTGACTAAGTCATTCCACAATTTTGCTAGCATCACTGCAACCATGAAGAAAGTTATGTCATTCAGTCATGTCCGACTCTTTGCGACCCCATGGACTGTAGCCTACGAGGCTCCTCCGTCCATGGGATTTTCCATGCAAGAACACTGGAGTGGGGTGCCATTTCCTTCTCCAGGAGATCTTTCCCACCCAGGGCTTGAAGCCAGGTCTCTCACATTGTAGGCAGACGCTTTACCACGTGAGCCACCAGGGAAGTCTGCATCACTGACACCGTGAAGAAAGGTCCCCATTTATACTCACACTTTTTTTCTTTCATATTTTTGATGCTCATTTATTTTAAAGTTGGTTATTCTTGAGCATATTTGGAATACCACAGAAAAAGAGCATGATGTACCTATGTCTGACTCTTGTTTAAGCTGGGTGTGAAAGGAAAGAGAGACTAATCCAGCCTTTGAACATGCTATCCTTTTGAAAGGACTTTAATGGAATTTAGCCTTGGGATTGAACTTGCAGAACCAAGTGGCTGTACTGAACATAATCTTTCCGTGAGGTTACCCTGCTAACCTGTGATCTGTGCTTGCTGGATATGATGTTTCAGGTAAGAGACTTCATGGTCCAGGGCTCCTTCATCTAACACGGTGGCCTTGCCTTCCTTGGCTTTGGTAATCAAACTGTTTCTCGAGCAAGGTGTTGGTGGTCAGAGACTACCCTCCTTCTCGGCCAGAGGCTGCACTGCTGTGTCCTCCTTATTCTGCTGACTGCCGGTCACTTACTTTCCTGGCATGCAGCCTCAGGCAAGAAACATTTTCCCCATTTCTGTTATGTCATCTACCCTTTTTGTTCCTTTCTACCTGGACAAATACATACTTGCATACATACACTTATAGGCACGTGTCCCACCAACATTTGATGAAATTTTTTTTATCACATTATGATGTTTATTAGCTAATTTTAGGGTCTACAACATTTTAAGTCATGTCTAACACTTTCTGAGTTGTTGTCCAGCAATCACATTAAGGAGAACATTATCATTTTTTGACAGATGCTATGAACCACTCCTGGATATAAATGCTTCATATACACTATCTTATTTAATTCCTGTGTTGGCTCTGAACATTAGATGTCACTGACTCTATTTTGTACAGGTAGTTCAGAAACCCTTTTGTCCTGGAGTCACAGGTAAGACTGGTAGACTAAGACTGCTTCGAAAGCCTTGATCGTTTGCATCAATATAGCCTATCTCTACATCGTTTTTAAACTTTGAAGAAAAAATTCTTTAAGGGAGCAGATGTTGTCAAGAAGGAATGTATAACTAGTAACCTCTGCCATGCTATCCCTCTGATCCATCACTCCCTAGACCTTCCTCCATTAGCCTCTACTTTCCCGTCTCTCAGTCTTTCTCCTTTCTTTCCTCCTTCCCCCCAAACATCCTTCCCGTCCTTCATCCAACTACCTTCCTTCCATCACTCCCTTTTTTCCTTCCTTCCTTTCCATCTTCTCTCCTTCCTTCCCTCCTCCACTGCTCCTTCCCTCCTCCAGTGCTCCATCTCTCCATTTCTTCATCCATTTCAGTCGCTCAGTCGTGTCCGACTCTTTGCGACCCCATGAATCGCAGCACGCCAGGCCTCCCTGTTCATCGCCATCTCCCAGAGTTCACTCAGACTCATGCCCATCGCGTCCATGATGCCATCCAGCCATATCATCCTCTGTCATCCCCTTTTCCTCTTGCCCCCAATCCCTGTCAGCATCAGAGTCTTTTCCAATGAGTCAGCTTTTCGCATGAGGTGGCCAAAGTACTGGAGTTTCAGCTTTAGCATCATTCCTTCCAAAGAAATCCCAGGGCTGATCTCCTGCAGAATGGACTGGTTGGATCTCCTTGCAGTCCAAGGGACTCTCAAGAGTCTTCTCCAACACTACAGTTCAAACACATCAATTCTTCAATGCCCAGCCTTCTTCACAGTCCAACTCTCACATCTATACATGACCACAGGAAAAACCATAGCCTTGACTAGACAGACCTTAGTCAGCAAAGTAATGTCTCTGCTTTTGAATATGCTATCTAGGTTGGTCATAACTTTTCTTTCAAGGAGTAAGCATCTTTTAATTTCATGGCTGCAGTCACCATCTGCAGTGATTTTGGAGCCCCAAAAATAAAGCCTGACACTGTTTCCATTGTTTCCCCATCTATTTCCCATGAAGTGATGGGACCATGATCTTCATTTTCTGAATGTTGAGCTTTAAGCCAACTTTTTCACTCTCCTCTTTCACTTTCAACAAGAGGCTTTTTAGCTCCTCTTCACTTTCTGCCATAAGGGTGGTGTCATCTGCATATCTGAGGTTATTGATATTTCTCCCGGCAATCTTGATTCCAGCTTGTGTTTCTTCCAGCCCAGCGTTTCTCATGATGTACTCTGCACATAAGTTAAATAAGCAGGGTGACAATATACAGCCTTGACGTACTCCTTTTCCTATTTGGAACCAGTCTGTTGTTCCATGTCCAGTTCTAACTGTTGCTTCCTGACCTGCATACCCAAGGTAAGAGAAACCCAAGTAAGATGGTAGGTATTGCAAGAGGGCATCAGAGGGCAGACACACTGAAACCATACTCACAGAAAACTAGTCAATCTAATCACACTAGGACCACAGCCTTGTCTAACTCAATGAAACCAAGCCATGCCTGCAGGGCAACCCAAGATGGGCAGGTCATGGTGGAGAGGTGTGACAGAGCCTGGTCCACTGGAGAAGGGAATGGGAAGCCACTTCAGTATTCTTGCCTTGAGAACCCCATGAACAGTATGAAAAGGCAAAATGATAGGATACCAAAGGAGGAACTCCCCAGGTCACTAGGTGCCCAATATGCTACTGGAGATCCGTGGAAAAATAACTCCAGAAAGAATGAAAGGATAGAGCCAAAGAAATTTCTTCATCCAATATACATTTAATTTACAGAGGAATTAAAATGTTCCAGGAAGTGTGCTCTTTCTATCACATGGATAAACTTAATTATCACAACAGCTTTTGCTGTAATATGTGTTTGAAAATTGACCTTCAAAGAGGTTAGGTAACAAGCCCAAAGCCATTTAGTGCATAAATGTTGAAGCCAGAATTTGAGTCTCAGCAATTTGTCTCGATCCTCAATCTGAACACTATGCTATACTTTACAAAAGATTTCATTTCACTAGGTACGAATAATTAAATTATTTATAAATAAATAAATTAAAACTATCAGGTATTATTTATTTTTTAAAGAAATATAATCCTATTTTTATTGTGAAAAAAGTACATTTTTCTCTATTACTCTATCACATTATATTCTTTGTTTGTTTGTTTGTTTTACTTTATTTTACTTTACAATACTGTATTGGTTTTGCCATACATTGACATGAATCCACCACGGGTATATACGAGCTCCCAATCCTGAATCCCCCTCCCACCTCCCACCCCATATCATCTCTCTGGATCATCCCCATGCACCAGCCCCAAGCATCCTGTATCCTGTATTGAACATAGACTGGCGATTCATTTCTTACATGATAGTATACATGTTTCAATGCCATTCTCCCAAATCATCCCACCCTCTCCTTCTCCCTCAGAGTCCAAAAGTCCGTTCTATACATCTGTGTCTCCTTTGCTGTCTCGCATACAGGGTCATCATTACCATCTTTCTAAATTCCGTATATATGTGTCAGTATACTATACTGGTGTTTTTCTTTCTGGCTTACTTCACTCTGTATAATCGGGTCGAGTTTCACCCATCTCATTAGAACTGATTCAAATACATTCTTTTTAATGGCTGAGTAATATTTAAAGTACAGTATTTGATACTGGCAATCATGCAATGATTCAGAAATCCTTAAATTATGGAGAATGCAGCTCTGCACATTTTTGCAAAATTTTGCAGCTTGCATATTTTTGGAAAAATTTTATATTATTTCAAGAACACATTAAAACTCCATATGGCTTGGCCCAGTCTTTCTTTTAGGAATTTATTCTGACAAACCAGTAAAAAAAAATAGTAGCCATAAAGATCTGTCTGTTGAAACACTATTTTGAGCAGGAAAAACAAGGAAAGGTAATGAAAATGTTTAACAATGAGGTAAATCATTAAACAAAATATTGTAAAGCCAAATCTTGAAATGTCTTATGCTCATTAAAATAACATAGTTTTAAACTTTGGGCTGAATATTCTTTGGAAAGATTGATGCTGAAGCTCCAATGCTTTGGCCACCTGATGAGAAGAGACAACTCCTTGGAAAAGATCTTGATGCTAGGAAGGATTGAACATAAAAGGAGAGGAAGGCAGCAGAGGATGAGATGTTTAGATAGCATCATCGACTCAATGGACATGAATCTGAGCAAACTCCAGTAGATAGTGGAGGACAGAGGAGCCTGGCATATATGAAGTAGTAAAGAATTGGACATGACTTAGTGACTGAACAAAAACAAAACTTCTGGCTGTGATATATAGCATACTTACTGAAAAGTCCATGAAATCATCCAATTTAATAAATTACTATTAAGAAAACATCTATGTATACTTTATATGCAGATTATGAAATGGTCAGTAATGTGAAGGTCCCCACTTTCCTGATCACTGCTCTGTCTGAGCTTCCCCTTGCTGTCTAAGGATGCAACCCTAAGCAAGGTAGATTAAGTGTACTTTTTACTGAGCCCTAATAAATGGATTCCAGTCTGTAGGCATTCTGTTATGTCTGGCTTTTTTTCACTCACTGTGTTTATCCATTTTACTGATGATGCAATATGGATTAATTCCAAGTTTCAAGTTGTTAAAAACAAAACAATGGTATTATGAATATTCATATATTCATAAACTTCTATCCTGGTGCACATAAGGACACAATTTTCTATCTGTATTTCTACTTATATTTATGGCATTACTCGGTCGTAGGGCCTGTATATCTTCAACTACACTTTCTACTGACAATCTATTTTCCAAAATGAGGGCAACAATTTATTCTCTTAACAGCAGCATTTGAGAGCTTCGATTGCTTCATTCTCTCACCAATCTGCATACTGTTATTGCAGATCTATTTAAATCTTTTGGCTTCTTGGATTGCCTTTCTTTTCCTTATTAGTTTATACATGTTCTTTATATATTCTCTTGACAAGTTGTTTTGGCTCTGTATGTCGAAACATTTTCTCCCACATGTGATTTGCCTTTTCACTCTCTTAATAGAGATTTTGAATTAACCACAGTTGTTCATGTTAACATAGAACAATTTATCAATTTTTTTATCTTAAAAACTTTTCCCTTCCTCATTGTCAATAATATAATTTCTTGTTTTCTAGAATCTATTTTTTTTTGTTTTTGTTTTGCTTTGTCATTTAGGACTATGTTCCAAATTAAGTTGATTTTTAAGAATAATATGAGGTAGGGGTTCCAAATAATTTTTCCTATGTTGTCCCATGACGTCCATTACAAAGATACTTCTTTACTACCCTATAGTGTGTTTTATAAATCAAGTGTGTTTTCAATTTTGCATCATTGTTCTATTAATCTGTACTAATCTTAAACTAAATACTACCCTTAACTCTACTACAGACCCAAGCCTAAGCTAAATATTAAACCAAGTCCTAGCTTTGACTCTAATCCAAATCTCAACACTAATCCTTACCATTAACCTAATATTAGCTCTAGTCCTAACTCCAACACTAAAACTAGTGCTAACTCTAAGACTATTGAAATAATAATCCTAAACATTAAATCTGACACTAATCCAAATTAGACCTAATCCAAATAGTAATCCTATATCTGAAGGCTAACCTTGAACTTAAAGATAAGCATAGTGCTAGTCTTCATTTCTGGCCTAAACCTAACACTTACCTTAAGCCTAACTCTAACCACAAACTTGACCTCATCATTATAAATTACTGAAATTTTCCTTGTGATATGGAATAAGGTCAATTTTTATACATGCTCCATGAATATTAAAAGGAATATGGACTTGGCAGTTTTTGCGTGCTGTGCTGAAGTTCATTAAACAAATTGTTCAAGTCTTCCCTCTTAATTGTATTGATATTTGTCTGCTTGATCTATCTGAGAAAGCTGTGTTAAAATTGCCTGTGCATGACTTTTAATTATGCAGTATTCATCTGTCCTATTTTTGGTAAAAATTTGCATACTCAACTCTATAATAATTTTCAGCCAATGTTTGTGTTTCTGTATATGCATGTCTGTATGTGAGTATATGTGTATTTGTGTCTATGTTTGGACATAAAGAAGTATAGTAGTGGAAGGAAGAATTTTCATTTTCTTAAAACTATTATCCACCATGTGAAGAAGCATGACTTAGCGAAATGAATGATGCAATCACGTAGAACAAAGCTCAGGTTATCCATCTTAAAGGTTCATCAACAGACAAATGGATATACAATACAAAATGTGGTATATATATTATATATACAATATATATTATATACATTATATATGCATGCATATACATACATACATATGTATATATACATTATATACATACTATATATATATATATACACATACATACACACACAATGGAATATTACTCAGACATAAAAAAGAATGACATAATGCCATTTGCAGCCACATGGGTAGACCTAGAGATTATCATACTAGGTGAAGTAAGTCAGAAAGAGCAAGACATGTTATCAGTTATATGTAGAATCTAAAATGTGACACAAATGAATATATCAATGAAACAGAAACAAACTGATAGACATAGAGAATAGACTCATGGTTGCCAAGGGGGAGGGAGGTGGAGGAGGGAAGGATTGAGAATTTGAGTTTAACAAATGCAAATTAGTATATACAAGATGGATAAACAACAGGGTCCTACTATATAGCACAAGGAACTATACTAAATATTCTATGATAAACCATAAATGGAAAAGAATATGCAAAAGTCACTTTGCTGTACAGCAGAAGTTAACACAATATTGTAAATCAAATATGCTTCAATAAAAAATTTTTTTAAAGCTGGTGATCTATAACCACCCATCCATAAAGCAAATGCCAAACAGTAAGAGAACTCAACAAATACGAGCCAAATTGTCTTCCTGGCTCATGGCTGAGTGCACATGCACGAGGAAGCAATAGTGACATCAGCACAGAGTTGCAACCAGCCCAGGTATGAGCAAGGAATATGGCGGTTTTCAGTCTCAGAATTTGGGGATGGTTTGTGATGCAGCATTAGCTAACTCATACAATGTTCATATTCTAACAAGATGTTCTTCTCATTTAAAATAGAATTCACATATTTCATGGATGCCTAGTTGTTGTTGTTGTTGCTCTGTCGTTAAGTCATGTCACTCTTTGTGACCAAGTGGACTGCAGGATGCCAGGCTTCCCTGTCCTTCACAATTTCAAAGACAATTGTGTTTTGAACACAATTTCAAATCTCAGCTTTCACTGGTGTCCAATTCTGATAGTACATGTGTTTTCTGGAGATGAATTTCTTGCTTTTAGACTCAGCAAATTCTCCCACGAGGCAGGAGCCATGTGCCTTATTTTGTAGTAGTAATATTTTAAAGTATGTATTCATAAAAATACTAAGAAAAAGAAACTCAGCTGAATATTTAATGTCACTTCTAACAATTGTTTCCATTTCTTGGAAAAACTCCTAGCATAATAAATGAAGCAAACATTTCCATCATAAGTGCGTTTATTATTTCCACATGGTGTGTGTATAAGTAGTATGTGCAATTAGGTTTGCTTTCAAATTAAAAATGTTTTAAATCTCGCACAAAGAGTCATTTCTGTTCCATCAGGGGGTCCTGCCAGCCAGGATTTTCTCACGGTAACTGGGAGACTCAAAGTAACTCTACCACCATGCTCCTTGGAGAATAAAGGTCATATTTTTGGCCTTTCACAGCTTCTTTTATTTTTTTAAAGCCAGGAAGGAATGTGTTTGTGTCAGATTCAGTGGGTTTCTTTGCCCATCCATCTTCCTTTCTATTTTCTAAGGTGCCTTAGTACTTGCAGGGCACTTCTCCTGTCCCTGGAGTGTTTACCCACCTAGAACTGCCTTGTGCAAGGTGCATTGGTGGGCCATCACATGATAAATGACATTGTCTCATGTCTCTGCACCCTGGTGAGCAGGCACACCTAAGGATCTGTAGCTACACTCTCAAGTTCAGGAATACTAGCTTCAAATTATACAAGCAGTCATTCAAGCACTTGCTTTGTGACCATGGAGTTACTCAACTTAATTTTTAAAATATCTGTCAAAGAAGTAATAATGCATTCAAGACTATTCTGAAAATTTTAAAAAGATATTTTTAAACCTAGTAAAAAGTCATTGTTTTTATTAGCAATGGTGTTATTATGTTGACTCTTTGTGACCCCATGGACTGTAGCCCACCAGGCTCCTCTGTGCATGGAATTCTCCAGGCAAGAAAACTGAAGTGAGTAGCTATTCCACTCTCCAAGGGATCTTCCTGACCCAGGGATCGAACCCAGGTCTTCTACATTGCAGGCAGATTCTTTACCATCTGAGAAACATGGGAAACCCAGTGTTAATATAAGGAGATTATTTTTTAACAGTAAAATATGAAAAAGATATAAATTGCCTAAGCCACCCTTTGAAATCTGTTACTTTGCAAGTTGGCTAACTCTGCAGCTAAAGAAAGAAAGTGCATTGTAGACGTAACAATATACCCAAGTTTCTGGAATAAATTTACCATGGAGAAACTGTCTTTTAACATCTTTGCCAAATTCTCACTAGAGACACCCATTCTCATTTCTTTTCATCTTCTATTTATTCTGTGGATGTGTGCTTCCATTGCTTCACTTAAACTGTGAATATTATGTCACCCAAATTGCCAACCCTAAACAGATGTGTTCTATTTCTGAACTCTCTATATTGGACAGTTGACCACTACTACTTTTTCACATTTTTAACCACTGGACCAACAGGGAAATACCAATTTTAACTATTCTTAAGTGTTCAGTTTAGTGATATTACGTTGCATTGTTGTGCAATCACCACTATCTCTGGAATTTTTCATCTTGTAAAGCTGAAACTCTGTACTTAGTAAATAATAACCTCTTTTTTGCCTCTCCATAAAGTGGCTGGCATTTACCATTCTACTTTATGTCTCTATGAATTTGACTATTCTTGGTACCTCACATAACTGGAATTGCGCAGTATCTGTGATTAGATAATTTTACTTAGCATAATCTCTTCGAGGTTCAGCCATCTTGCAACATATGTCAGAATCTCATTCCCTTTTAAGACTAAATACTTTTCCATTGTATGCATATATCACATTTGATTTATCCATTTATCTGTTGAAGACATGAGTTCTTTCTACATTTTGGCTAGTATGAATAAGGCTACTATAAACATGGGGGTTTGCAAACATCTGTTTGCTGTTCAGTCAATCAGTTGTGTCCAGCTCTTTGTGACCCCATGGACTGTAGCATGCCATGCTTCCCTGTCATTCACCATCTCATCAGTTCATTTCAGTTCAGTCTCTTAGTCACGCCCAACTCTTTGAGACCCTATGGACTGAAGCACGGCAGGCTTTCCTGTCCATCACCAATTCCCAGACCTTGCTCACTCATGTCCATCAAGTTGGTGATGCCATCCAACCATCTTATCCTCTGTCGTCCCTTTCTCCTCCTGCCTTCAGTCTTTCCCAACATCAGGGTCTTTTGAATGAGTTGGCTCTCTGCCAAAGAGGCCAAAGTATTGGAGCTTCACCTTCAACATCAGTCCTTCTAATGAATATCGGGACTGATTTCCTTTAGGATTGACTGGTTTGAACTCCTTGCTGTCCAAGGGACTCTCAAGAGTCTCCTTTAACACCACAGTTCAAAAACATCAATTCTTCAGTGCTCAACCTTATTTATGATCCAATTCTCACATCCACATATGACTACTGGAAAAACCACAGCTTTGACTATATGAACCTTTGTTGGCAGAGTGATGTCTCTGTTTTTTAATATGTTGTCTAGGTTTGTCATAGCTTCTCTTCCAAGGAGCAAACATCTTGTAATTTCATGGCTGCAATCACCATCCACAGTGATTTTGGAGCCCAAAAAAGTAATATCTGTACATGTTTCCATTGTTTTCCCATCTATTTGCCAGGAGGTGATGGGACTGGATGCCATGATCTTGGTTTTTTAAATATTGAGTTTTAAGCCAGCTTTTTCACTCTCATCTTTCACTTTCATCAAGAGGCTCTTTAGATCTTCTTTGCTTTCTGCCATAAGGATGGTAGCATCTGTATATCTGAGGTTATTGATATTTCTCCTGGCAGTCTTGATCCCAGCTTGTGCTTCATCCAGCCCAGTATTTCAAATGATGTACTCTGCATAGAAGTTAAATAAGCAGGGTGACAACATATAGCCTCAATGTACTCATTTCTCAATTTGGAACCAGTTTGTTGTTCCATGTCCAGTTCTAACTGTTGCTTCTTGACCTGTGTACCTTGACCTCCTTCTCAGGAGGCAGGTAAGGTGATCTGGTATTTCCACCTCTTTAATAATTTTCCACAGTGGTTTTGTGATCCACACAGTCAAAGGCTTTAACATAGTAAATCTAACAGGAGTAGATGCTTTTCTGGAATTCTCTTGCTTTTTCTCTGATCTAGCCGATGTTGGCAATTTGATCTCTGATTCCTCTGTCTTTTCTAAACCCAGCTTGAATATCTGGAAGTTCTTGACTCACATACTGTTGAGGCCTGGAGAACTTTGAGCATTACTTTGGTAGCGTGTGAGATAAGTACAATTGCGCTGTAGTTTGAACATTCTTTGGCATTGCTTCTTCTGGGGATTTAAATGAAAACTGCTCTTTTCCAGTTCTGTGGCCACTGCTGTGCTTTCCAAATTTGCTCACATATTGAGTGCAGCACTTTAACAACATCAGCGTCTTTTAATTGCATGGCTGCATTCACCAACTGCAGTGATTTTGGAAACCAAGAAAATACAGTCTCTCACTCTTTCCACTGTTTTCCCATCTATTTGACATGAAGTAATGTGACTGGATGCCATAATCTTTGTTTTTCGAATGCTGAGTCTTATTCCAGTTTTTTTACTCTCCTCTTTCACCCTCATTAAGAGGCTCTGTTTCACTTCCTGCTTATAATTCCTCCAAGTACATACTTTGTAGTGGAATTGCAGGATCTTATGATAATTCTATTTTCAATTTTTTGAGGAACTGCAATACAGTTTTTAATAGCAGCTACATCCTTGTACACTCCCATCAGAAATATTCAAGTATTTAAATTTATCTACATCCTTGCCAACTCTTGTTATTTTTTTCTAACAATAGTCATCCTAATGGGTGTGAAGTATTATCTCATTGTGGTTTTTCTTTTCATTTCCCTAGTGATTAGTGATATTAGGCCTATTTTCATGCAACTGTTTGACATTTGTGTGTTTTCTTTGGAGAAATGTCTATTCTTCCCTTTTTAAACTGAGTTATTTATTTTGTTGTTGTTGTTGCTATTGAATGGTAGGAGTTTTTTATGTATTTTGAATATTAAACCCTTATAAGATATATGATTTGTAAATATTTCTTTCATTCTGTTGGGTTGCCTTTTTACTTTGTTGATAATTTCTTTTGATGCACAAAACTTTAAGTTTGGTACAGTCTAATTTATCTGTGTGTATGTGTACGTGTGTGTAACATCAAGGGTGTGAGTGTGTTAGTCACTCAGTCGTGTCCCACTCTTTGAGACCCCATGCCTACCAGACTCCTCTGTCCTTGGAGTCTTCCAGGCAAGAATACTGGAGTAGGCAGCCATTCCCTTCTCGAGGGGATTTTTCCCAGTGCACAGATCAAACCCCAGCCTCCTGCACTGCAGGCGGACTCTTTACCATGTGAGCTGCCGGGGAAATCATTGTCAAATCCAGTGTCATCAAGCTCCCCCTCTACGTTTCTTTCAAAGTGTCTTACTCTTTAGTTGTTATATTTAGATCTTTGATCCTTTTTGAGTTTTTTTTTTTTGTTTTATTTTTATATATGGATCCAGAATGTTGTGTTGAAAAGACTGTTTTCATTGGATGATCCTGATATTTTTGGTGAAAAACATCTACTGCTTCGTTAACTATGCTAAAGCCTTTGACTGTGGGGTTCACAACAAACTTGGAAACTTCTTAAAGAGATGGAAATACCAGACCACCTGACCTGCATCCTGAGAAATCTGTATGCAGGTCAAGAAGCAACAGTTAGAACCGGACATGGGACAGCAGACTGGTTCCAAATAGAGAAAGGAATACATCGAGTCACCTTGCTTATTTAACTTATGTGCAGAGTATGTCATTCGACCATGTATGTGAAGGATTCTCTCTGGAATTTCCATTCTATAATATGTCATTAATTCTATCTGTTTAAACCAATACCACACCCTTTTGATTACTAGAGCTTTGAAATCAAAAGTTTTGAGATTTCTAGGTTTGTTGCTTATTTTCAAAAGTTGTGGCTAGTCTTGGTTCCATGAGATTCCATATGAATTTTAGGATAGACTTTTCTATTTCTGCAAAAAATCATTGAGATTTAGATAGAGATTCTACTGAATCTATGGATTGTTTCTATACTATTGTCTATAATATTGTCATCTAAAAAATATTGTTTTCCATGCCATGTACATGTGATATCTTTCCACTTATTGACATCTTTAAAAGAGTTTTTAACTACTGTTTTGTAATTTTTAATGTATAAGTCTCTGCCTCCTTTGTTACATTTATTCCTAAGAACTTTAATTTGTTTATGCCATTGCAAATGGAGTTGTCTCCTAAATTTCCTTTTCAGATTGCTCATTGTTAGTGAAAAATGAGCATTTTTTAAACAGTCACATACTGATGTGCATCTGTGCTCAGTCTTGTTCAGCTCTTTGCAACCCCATGGACTGTAGCCTGGCAAGTTTCTCTGTCCATGGGATTTTCCAGTCTAGAATACTGGGGTGGGTTGCCATTTCCTTCTCCAGGGGATCTTCCCAACCCTGGGATTGAACCCACATCTCCTGCATTGGCGGGCATGTTTTTTTGTTTTCGTTTGTTTTGTTTTGTTTTGCTTTTTTCACAACAGAGCCACCTGGGAAGCCCATAAACACTCAAATAAGGAAACTTTTATTTGAGGTTCAACATGAAGTCATACAAGTAAAATGTGTATAAATACAAACACATATTAAATCATAATGTAGATAGTATAAGACAAAATAAAAACAAAGAAAAATTAATTGGTGGCTATATACAGTTGGATACAGTTTTGTCTTATACAGTAGGGCGTATTTTACAAAATAATCATCATAACAACAGAAGACCAGTCTTCAATTTCTTACAAGATGAATTACTTTAACAATCTCCTCCTATTTTCTCCACCATCTTGCTTTAGTGGGGCTGGTAATTGTGTAGAAACATAATTGATTGTTGTGTGTTGATTATGTATCTTGCAAGTTTGCTGAATTTACTTATTAATTCTAACTGTTTTTTTTTTTTTTTTTGTAGAATCTTTAGGATTTTCTACATATAAGACCATGTCACCTGTAAGGAAAAATAACTTTATTTTTTCCTTTTCAATTTGTATGCCTCTTGTTTATTTTTTTTCTTGCATAATTCCTTTGGCTAGGATTGTCAGTAATCTGCTGTATAGAAGGGATGAAAGCAGGCATTCTTGTCTTTTTCTTAATCTTAAAGGAAAAGAAGATTTTAGCCTTTCACAATTCACCTTGGTGTTTGCTGTGGACTTTTCATATATGGACTTCATAACGTTGAGATAGTTTCCTTCTGCTTCTAGTTGAGTTTTTTTCTTTTCATGAAAGTGTAGAATTTTTTCAAATGCTTTTTTTGGATTGAGATGATTTTGTGGTACTTCTTCCCTTTACTTTGTTCGTGTGGTATATTATATTGATTGAAGTCCATCCTTTTATTCCAAGAATAAATCTCATTTGGTCATGATTCTGGTTGCTGATATTTTGCTAATTTTTGCATCAGTTACCTTAAGATATATTGGTCTGCAATCGTTTCTTCATGTAGGATCCTTGTCTGTCTGTGGTGTTGTGGTAATGCTGGCCTCATACAATGAGTTATAAATAAAATGTTCCCTTGTTAATTTTTTTAGAAGAATTTGAGAAAGATATTTTGCTCTTTAGTAGCCAAGTTGTGTCTGACTCTTTTTGGACTCCATGGACTGGAGCCCACCTAGCTCCTCTGTCCATGGAATCTCCCAGGCAAGAATACTCCAGTGGGTTGCCATTTTCATCTGCAGAGGATCTTCCTGACCTAGGGAGTGAACATGCGTCTCCTGAACTGGCAGGTGGATTATTTACCACTGAGCCACCAAAGAAGACCCTTGAGGAGGACTAGCTTAAGTCTTTCTAAAAGTTGCTATAATTCGCCAGTAAATTAATTTGTTCTTTGACTTTTTATTGTTGGTTGGGTTTTTATTTTGATTCATTCTCCTTATTAGTTATAAGGCTGTTAAGAGTTTCTGTTTTTTTTTTTTTCTTTCATGATTTTATTTTGGTAGGCTATATATTTCTAGGATTTGTCCATTTAAGATAAGTTATCCATTTTGCCTGCATACAATTGTTCACTGTACTGTTTTATAACCTTTATCTTTATTTCTATAAAATAGACAATAGTTAGCCATTTCATTTCTCTCTCTTTTTTTTTTAAATTCAGTCTAGCTACAGTTTTATTAACTTTGTTGACCTTTTTGAATAACCAGCACTTGGTTGTATTGATTTCCTCTATTGTTTTTGTGTTCTGCATTTTGTCTATCTCTGCTTTAATCTTTATTATTTCCTACCTTCTGGGTTTAGTCTGTTCTCTTTTCTGATTTTTTAACGTGTAATTTTAGGTTGATGATTTGATCTTTGATCTTAGGCTGTTGATAAGATCTTTGTTTTTAATGTAAGTATTTGAAATGATAAATTTGCTTCTTAACACTGCTTTTGCTACTTTCAATAGTGTATATTATTTTTCATTTGTCTTAAGATAGTTTAAAATATTCTTGTGATCTTATTTTTTTAACTATATTGGTTGTTCAAGAGTATGTTATTTAATTTTCCACAATGGATATTTCAGTATTTCTTCTGCCATTGATTTCTAGTTTTATTCCATTGTGAATGGAGAAGATGTTCTATGTAATTTGAATCTTTTAAAATGTTATTCAAAATTTTTGGAGCTTAACATATAATGAAACTTGATGAAAGTTATGTACACTTGAGAAAAATATGTATTCTTCTATTGCTGGGAAGAATGTTCTGTAGATGTCTGTTTGGTCCAGTTAGTTCATAGTCTCATACTAGTTCTCCATTTACTTATTTATATTCTGTCTTGTTATATTCATTTTTGAAGGTGGGATATTGAAGTCTTCTGTTATTACTTGGTAGCTGTCTATTTTTCCCTTCAATTCTATCACTGTTAGCTTCATGTAATTTGGAACAATGATGTTTCCTGCATATATGTTTTCAATCTTCTTAAATTTGTTAAGTTTTTTTGTGTGTCCTAACTTATGCTCTATCCTGGAGAATACTCCATGTGTATTTGAGAAGAATGTGTATTCTGCTACTGCTGAGTGGAATGTTCTGTATATGTCTGTTAGATCAATTTGGTTTAAAGTATACTTCAACTTTAATGTTTCTTTACTGATTTTCTATCTGTATGACCTACCCATTGTCGAAACCGAGATAGTAAATTCCCCCTACTATTATCGTATTATTGTCTATTTTTTCCTTCAGATATGTTAGCATTTGCTTAATATTTTTAAGTGCTACAATTGTTACATTCTCTTGATAAATTAACTCCTTTATCATTATATAATAACTTAGTCTCTTGTTACAGTTTTTTACTTAAACTCTATTTTGTCTGACATAATTATAGCCTACTGCTCCCTTTGGCATGCATAAAATATCATATTCAATCCCTTCTCTTTTAACCTATGTGTATAGTCCATTCTGAAGGAGATCAACCCTGGGATTTCTTTGGAAGGAATGATGCTAAAGCTGAAACTCCAGTACTTTGGCCACCTCATGCGAAGAGTTGGCTCATTGGAAAAGACTCTGATGCTGGGAGGGATTGGGGGCAGGAGGAGAAGGGGACGACCGAGGATGAGATGGCTGGATGGCATCACCAACTCAATGGACGTGAGTCTGAGTGAACTCCGGGAGTTGGTGATGGACAGGGAGGCCTGGTGTGCTGCGATTCATGGGGTCGCAAAGAGTCGGACACGACTGAGTGACTGAACTGAACTGATTGTTAAAACTGAGTAAATCTCTCATAGGCAACAAATAGTTGGATCTTGTAGTTTTACCCATTTACCCATTCTATGCCTCTAGTTTCGAGAATTTAATTGTTCACATTTAAAGTAATATGGGAGATAAAGACTTGGTAATGCCATCTTGTATTTCCTAGCTATTTTGTAGTTTCTCTCCTTTTTTTCTTCTTTTCTTACTGTCTTCCTTTATGAATTGATGATTTTCTATGATAGTATGCTTTGATTCTCTTCTCTTTATCTTTCAAATATATATTGCAGGGCTTTGTTTTGTGGTTATCATGTGGATTACATAAAACATTTTATAATAGATTATTTTTAGCTGATAGCAACTCAACTTCAATCAAATACCAAAACTGTGTTCTTATACTACCCCTCCCCATGTTTCAATATCAGTTCAGTTCAGTTGCTGAGCCACGTTAGACTCTTTGTGACCCCATGGACTGCAGCACGCCAGGCTTTTCTGTCTATCACCAACTGCCGTGATTTGCTCAAACTCATGTCCATTGAGTCAGTGATGCCACCCAACGATCTCATCTTCTAATGCCCTCTTTTCCTGCTGCCTTCAATCTTTCCCAGAAACAGGGTCTTTTCCAGTGAGTCACATCAGGTGGACAAAGTATTGGAGCTTTAGCTTCAGCATCAGTCTTTCCAAAGAATATTCAGACTGATTTCCTTTAGGTTTGACTGGGTTGATCTTGCAGTCCAAGGGACTCTCAAGAGTCTTCTCCAACACCACAGTTCAAAAGCATCCTTTATTCAGAGCTCAGCTTTCTTTATGGTCCAACTCTCACATCCATACATGACTACTGGAAAACTCATAGCTTTGACTATATGGATTTTTGTTGCCAAAGTGATGTCTCTGATTTTTAATATTCTGTTTACTTTTGTCATAGCTTTTCTTCCAAGGAGAATGCAGACGTCTCTTAGCTTCATAACTGCAGTCACCATCTGCAGTGATTTTGTAACCCAAGAAAATAAAGTATGTCACTGTTTCCATTGTTTTCCCATCTATTTGCAATGAAATTATGGGACTGGATGCTAGGATCTTTATTTTTTAAATGCTGGATTTTAAGCCAGCTTTTTCACTCTCCTCTTTCATTTTCACTGAGAGGCTCTTAGGTTCCTCTTTGCTTTCTGCCATGAGGGTGGTGTCATCTGCATTTCTGAGGTTACTGATATGTCTCCTGGCAATCTTGATTCCAGCTTGTGCTTCATCCAACATAGCATTTTGCATGATGTACTCTGCATATAATTTAAATAAGCAAGGTGAGAATATACAGCCTTGAGACACTCCTTTCCCAATTTGGAAGCAATCCATTGTTCCATGTCTGGTTCTAACTGTTGCTTCCTGACCTGTGTACAGATTTCTCAGGAGGCAGGTGAGGTGGCCTGGTTTTCCCATCTCTTAACGAATTTCCCACATTGTGTTGTGATCCACACAGTCAAAGGCTTTGGCATAGTGAATAAGCCAGAAGTAGCTGTTTTTCTGGAACTCTCTTGCTTTTGTTTCTGATCCAACAAATGTTGACAATTTGATCTCTGGTTCCTATGCCTATTCTAAGTCCAGCTTGAACATCTGGAAGTTCTCAGTTTATGTACTATTGAAGCCTGGCTTGGGGAATTTTGAGCATTACTCTACTAGCCTGTGCAATGACTGCAATTGTGCAGTAGATTGAACATTCTTTGGCATTGCCTTTCTTTGGGATTAAATGAAAACTGACCTTTGCCAGTCCTGTGGTCACTGCTGAGTTTTCCAAGTTTGCTGGCATATTGAGTGCAGTAGTTTAACAGTATCAGCTTTTAGGGTTTGAAATAGTTCACCTGGAATTCCATCATTTCCACTAGCTTTGTCCATAGTGATGTTTCCTAAGGCCCACTTGACTTTGCACTTTCGGGTGTCTGGCTATAGGTGAGTGATCACACCATCGTGGTTGTCTGGGTCATGAAGATCTTTTTTGTATAGTTCTTCTGTTCATTCTTCCCACCTTTTCTTAATATCTTCTGCTTCTGTTAGGTCCATACTGTTTTTGGCCTTATTATGCCCATATTTGCATGAAATGTTCCCTCGGTATCTTTAATTTTCTTGACGAGATCTCTAGTCTTTCCCATTCTATTGTTTTCCTCTTTTTTTTTTTGCATTGATCACTTAGGAAGGCTTTCTTATCTCTCCTTGCTATTCTTTGAAACTCTGCATTCAGATGGGTATATCTTTTGTTTTCTCATTTGCCTTTTGCTTCCATTCTTTCTCAGCTCTTTGTAAGGCCTCCTCAGACAACCATTTGGCCCTTTTGCATTTCTTTTTCTTGGGGATGGACTTGATCCCTGCCTCCTGTACAATGTCATGAACCTCCATCCATAGTTCTTCAGGCACTCTGTCTATCAAATCTAGTCCTTTGTATCTATTTGTTACTTCCACTGTATAATTGTAAGAGATTTGATTTAGGTCATACCTCAATGACGTAGTGGTTTTCTCCACTTGCTTCAATTTAAGTCTGAATAAATTCCTTTTGTGATAAGGAATTCATGATCTGAGCCACAGTCAGCTCCTGATCTTGTTTTTTCTGATAGTATGGAACCGCTCCATCTTCAGCTGCAAAGAGTGTAACCAGTTTGATTTCAGTATTGACCATCTGGTGATGTCCATGTTGCTCGTGCACATGAGCAACAAGAGCTGTCACCTGTGTTGTTGGAAGCTGGTGTTTGCTATGACCAATGCATTCTCTTGACAAAACTGTTAGCCTTTGCCCTGCTTCATTTTGTACTCCAATGCGGGGGGTGCTCTGCAGAAAGAGAGAGGCAGTGGAACTTCCCTCAGCAAAGCCGAGGGGTCCCGAGGAGAGGTGAGCCTGCTGTCCGCCAACACAGCCCCTCGGTGAGCGAGAGATAATCAGACGCGACAGGGGTTCCATCTAAGCAGTTCCGCTTTATTGTTGTAAGCTCTTGGTTTTTAAAGGCAAGCAGGGAGGGGTTTGCGAGGGACTTTCCATAGTTGCACCAATCACATTAAAGGTCAAATCATCATGTGCCATCATTATAACAAGAGTCTATGGTGATCACGCGCTGTCTACGTGCACAGAAATCAAGAGAGCCAATCAAAAGTTTTGACAGACAACTTAGGCCACACCCTCATCTCTTCCACCAGGCTCTAAATCGCAAAGCTAGCCCTTCTTTTTTAAGGTTTCCCATTTAAGGCCCCACACTCCAAGGCCAAATTTGCCTGTTACTCTAGGTGTTTCTTGACTTCCTACTTTTGCATTCCAGTCCCCAACGATGAAAAGGACATCGTTTTTTGGTGTTAGTTCTAGAAGGTCTTGTAGGTCTTCATAGAATCATTGAACTTCAGCTTCTTCGGCATTAGTGGTTGGGGCATAGACTTTGAATGGTTTGCCTTGGAAACAAACAGAGAACATTCTGTAATGTATGACAAGTCAATATCATAGTAATTCAATTTATGCCCCTTGTGAGTCCCCTTTTATGTGAGGAGTTTCTTTCCTCTTCCTATTTTAAATTTTTTTCTTTATTTTTCATTTTAGACAGTTTCATTATAATATATGCTGGAAAAGATCCTTTGAGTTGAATCTTTTGGGAGACTTATGAACTTTCTAAATTTGGATTTCCAAATCTTTCCCCAGATTCGAGGAGTTATCAGTCATCATTGCTTGAAATAGGCTTTCTGCCCCTATCTCCTTCTCTTCTGTTTCGGAGACTCCAAGAATCATCGATTGTTTCTCTTTATATCTCATAATGCACCTAGACTTTCTTCACTCTGTTTCATTCTTTCTCTGTACTAGAAACTGACAGGCCAAATTAAAAGAGCTTTTTATGACAAATATCCATATAGTCAATGATCAGCTTCATCATATTGACAGATACTACTCAGGTATGAAGTTCTTCAGCCACTCTTGAGCCCTCTCTCTCTCTCATACTGAACATGCAGTCAATCACGGACCTCCTACTGTTTTTATTTCAAAAACATTTTCAAAACGAAGTCACTATTTCCCACTGCCATTTCTAACACTCTGATCCAAGCCACAGTCATCTCTCATCTAGGTTATTCAGAAAATTCTTAATAATTGATATGTTCTCATTCTTGCCTATTCTCAGCACAGTGGCCAGAGTGGGTTTTTTAAAAAACATTATTCAGATAATGTCACTCTCTGTTCAAAACCCTCCAGTGGCTTCATGCTTTACAGGGAGCAAAAATTGAAAGGCACTTGTTCTGCCCAGTCTTTTCCTTTAATAATTATCCCCTCTGAACACATGTCTTACTGTACTCGCTCTCACTCTTTCTACCCTTGTCACTTTGGGCTCCTTTTTCTTTCCTTGGAATAAATAGACATGTCCCCTGCCTTAGGGCCTTGGTACTGACTGATCATTCAGATAAAAATGATTTCCCCTAGATATCTTTACAACTAACTCCCTCCCTTTCTTCTTGTTTTTGCCCCAAATTAGCTGCTCAATGAGACCTACTATTTAAAATCTGCAAACTGTACCTTCCCAGACTTCTTTCCCATTACACCCTTAGTCATGGTTTTTCCTTTATTCATCGCACTGCATTGTAACATCCTATGCCAGAACTACACAATGTGTGGTCCTCAGACCAGCAATGTCAGCATCACCTGGGAACTTGTTAGAAATACAAATTCTCAGGGTCCACCCTAGACCTGCTGAATCAGAATTACCAGGGTGGAGTACAAGGATCTGTGTTTTCATAAGCCTTCTAGACTCTTATGTATGGTAAAGTCTGAGAAGCATTGTTTTGTGTTCCTAGCTTACTGATCACATTTATTATTCACTGACTTTCTTGATCGAATGTAGGCCCCATAAAGGCAGTTCCCTGTGTATTTCATTCACTATTTTTCTGTACATTTAGAACAGATCTGGCCCATACTAGGCACTCAATACATAGCTATTAAATGAACAAATTATCTTATACTTAACTTGAAAGCAAATAATTTGCTGATAATATTTTTAAAGTCAGACTTTGAGTATAATTTACATAAAGTAAAATTTAATCTTTCTAGGAAACAGTTCTATGAGTTTTGACAAATGCTTATATTGGTTTAACCACCACCACAGTTAAGACATTGAGCAGTCCATTGTCCCCAGATATTCCATAGTTTCACTTCATAAACACAAACCACTCCCTTACACATACACAGCTCCTGGAAATCACTGATTTTTTTTTCAGTTTCTGTAATTTTCCCTTTCCAAAATGTCATATACCAAGAAGCATATAGTACCTAGCTTTTTGGAACTGGCTTTCTCACTTATCACCCAGCATCTGTGATTCTCCACCTTGCTGTGTGTATTAATAATGTCTTCCTTTTCATTTTTGTGTAGTCTTCCATTGCAAGGATATAATACAATTTGTTTAAATATTCACAAGTTGGATAACATTTGGGTTGTTCCAGTTTTGGGTGATTATAAATAAAGCACTATACACATTCATATACAGGTGTTTGTGTGAACAGAAACTTATTTCTCTTGGGTAAATGCCTAGGAGTCAGATTGCTTGTTGTATGAAAAAACTATGAAAGTACTTTTCATTTTGCGTTTCCACCAGCAATGTGTGAGCATTCCAATTGCTATAGATTCTTACCAGCATCTGACACTGTCGGTTTGATGATGATGGTGATGATAACAGTAACTATTCTAACATATTTAGTGGTATCTTTTTGTGGCTTTAATTTGCATTTCTCTAGTGGCTAATGTTGCTGAACAATTTTTAACTGGCTTAAGAGACATTGTTTTACTAAACTGTATGCTCAGATATTTTGGCCATTAAAAAATACTGGGTGTTTTTATCTAAATTTCTCACTTTTGAGATCTTGCTGTTGTCATTGTTTTTAGCTGTAACTGTTTTATCAGATATGTTCTGTGCAAATATTTCCTCCTAGTCTGTGGCGAATTTTTCCATTTCCTTAAGAGTGTTTTTTGAAGAGCAGAAGTTTTAAATTTGAATTAAATCCAATTTATTATTTACTCTTTTCTGGATTGTACTTTTGTACAGTAGCTAAAAAATTTTGCCTAACCCAAAGTGACAGAAAATTTTTTCTATGCTTTCTTCTAGAATTTAATCATTTTAGATTCTAAATTTAGATCAAGCTCTATTTTATTCTGAATACGATTGATGTTATGGGTTGAGGTTTTTTTATTTTGTTGTTTGTCTTCAATATAGAGGAATTTCCAGTTATTCTAGCATAATTTCCTGAAAATGCTGTTAATATTTTGAAACAGATGCTTTGTATAATTTCTAAGGGTTTAAATAGACTTCTTTAACAGTCCTATAAAGTACAATTGTTTCTTTGATTAGCATGCCAATAAAATATACTCATGATTCGATGTTCCAGTTTTAAATGGAGGACCTGATTAAACTTCCAGATATGAGTAGAAGACTTTTAAGAAAAAAGCAAATTCTGGGGAACAGTTCATGAAGAATTAAAGAATTAAAATTTTCGGAAGTTAAACCTGAGAATTTTAGAAAGAAAGCATTATAGTAATAAAGGCATTTGGTGACAAGTAAAAGAATGTGACTCTTTTTAACTCAAGTGGGAAGAATATATACCATAATGTATTCTCAGAAAAGTCAGGAACTTTGGGAAGTAGACTTACTAAGGAATCAAGGAAAGTGAGTCTAGCCAAGGCCCAGCTCCAGGAAAGGCTGCCTGTACTATCGCCTCTGGATGGCACCTTGGGCTACTATCCCTCTGCTCCAGTCTCTGCTGCCCTCCTCACTTGCTTCCATGCTGCTGAGTCCGCCAGCCTCAGACACTTCTTGCCACATCACTAGACCCACCACATCACATCCATTCTGCTCTGCTGCCTTGATGGCTTGCTAAGCCTATACTTTCCCCCAACATTCTCGAGATCCACAGTCCCAACTAGGAGTCAGTTTCCAATTGACCATGTCAGTAAGTCTCCAGCAGATATAGGTGATAGAAAGGACTATCCATATACCATTAGTATTCATAGCCATGGTATTCCTCCTGAACATAAGAAATGTGTAGGTGATGCAAAACCAAAGCCAGAAATGCCTCTCATGATAATTTTGGCAAATGCCTTAATTTTACAAGTGAGGAAATTGTGTTTAAAAATCCTTTGTAATGCTACAAAAAGGAGAAATCTTCCTTGAAATAACCTTAAATGACTAAAGTATAGCCAGTGGGTCCAATTCCCATCAAGCATAACTCTGGGGAGAGACTAGTCTGGTGCTTTAGCCAAAGTATTTCCAACCGACTGAACTGGCACACAGACAGATCTGTTTTGTGGCAACCAGTGAGGTACTAAGGACTAAAGACACAATTTTGGAGAAGAGGTATATGGAGACCTTCCTTGAGATGCAGTACTCATTCTGTGTCCATAAAAACTTGTGGGTTTGGTCTGCTAGAAGCATGCACACATCTCTACTGCTGAGCACAACAACCCTACACCCAGGGTAATTAGGGTCTTTAGCCAAAGTCTGAGGAAAAACATTTTCCAATATGAGCATTTTCTTGCCAGTCACGTGTACCTATGAAAGGGGAATAAAAAACTGTGTCTGGGATTATAGCAGCTATTGTATGATTTAGTTTTCCTACAGGATTGTAACTCTGGGTCATGTGTCTCATTAATTCTCTCTCTCTTTTTTTTTCCCCCATCTTGGGATGTGCCAATTGGTACTGAAGGCTTCTCTGCTTCTTCAGGCAAGATTAGCATTGAAGTATCTTAGGTAGTGGTTCTGTTATGCTAAAGACTAAATGAACATCTTTGCCTGGAGATGATTGTTTTCCTGGGAGAGATCTTAAACCATAGAAGCATTCAACTTCAAATATCAAGGAAGTAATGCATTCCAAGAAAACCAGAATTCTACCTTCAGGGAAGTAGATTTTATTCCCATTTTGCATATGAGGTAACTGAGATCCAGAGAAGTTAAATATCTTGGCCAATATCTCCAAGAAAATAAGTTATGTAACATGGTTCTTTAACCCAGTACAATACTTGTAAACAATACAACATGGCTTTTTCAATCAGAATATGCTAGGTCATACTGCAGTAACAGCCTCAAATCTCAGTGGTTTATATCAATGAACACTTTCTATTTCTTTCCCACACTATCTCACTCAAACAGTAGACTGCAGGTTTACTCTGTGTCTCTATTCCCAGACCCAAACTGAGATGTGATTGAGGCACATCCATCTGTATCATTGCAACTTTTATTGTAGAAGGAAAAGAAATTGAAGAAAGATAAATACTGCCTCTTCATGCCTCTACTAGGAAAAAACACACATCACTTCTGCCCATTTCATGCCCAAAGGGACATACATAACCAAACCTGACACCAATGAGGTGGGAAATGTATAATCCATCCCAAAGATGAGCAACACATTTTGGAAAATAATATAATCTCCCAGCTTGGTTTTTGAAGTGTGGTCTATAGGCAGTCGATCAACATCACCCAGGACTTTATGTGAAAGGCATTTTGTCAGACCTTGCCCCAAATCTGCCTATCAAAACCTTCCTTTTAACAAGATCCTCAAGTGATTCATATGTATCAGAGAAGCACTGATCTAAACCACCATTCAGCTGCTACTGTGCAAGCTGAAAACCTCAGCACTTCTCCTTTTGCTAATTTCTTGCCCTGCTTCCTTCTCTGATATTTGTCATGAATTGATAGGAAGACTGGGATGCAGAAAAGGATCCCCAGATGCATTTAGAAACTCACTTTAAGCACTTTATTTAAAGTTTAGGACATGTTGTGCATGCTTTTTTTTCTCTGGATAACCAAAAGATAAATGATACAAGGCATCTGGGTGGGCTAGACAGAAATCTATCACCCCAAGCTCTGAAAAATCTCTGGGGTATGCCCAGGGTGGTTTTGCTAAATAAATGTTGCTAGGTTTCTATTTATTTCAGAAAAATTGTGCTAACTCCAAAGTGACTGCTGCTCTAACACCAACGATCCACAAAGGAAAAAAGAGGAGGACATTCAGGACCGCCAACATGTGACTTCTATTCCTTTGCTATAGCTAAGTCATTGTGAAGAGCAAAGGCCAGACTTACAACTTTGAGGAATTCTCTGAAAATATACACAAGGCTACTGGCAAGGACTGTTGAATGAAAAGACTGTATCTTGTTGGCCAAAAGTTCCTGTAGAGTGTCAGAAATATTATAAACACCAGTTTCTAATATTTCATCTCTCACTAAGGAATCCACAGAAAATCCGCAGTCAGCTGGGTGGCCTATCACCTCTTCATTTTCTTCCAGTTGAGGGTGGAAAGTTTCCAGGAAGAGTATGGTTTTGGTATCTAAAAAAGAGGAATTCTGGTCTTGATGCCACATGACCTGAACAAAAATTCACTTTTCTGGGCCCAGGAAAAGCTTCTGTTACTTGCACAAACCTACTACATTACAAGAATTCTTTATTTTATGTCCGTTTTTATCAATTTCGCTTATGTCTGAGATCTCCTTTGAACAAAATAACCTACAGCTCTACAAATACAGGTTCTCCATAAGACCTTCTCATTTTAACTATCCAAAAATCCATGATTTCCCATCAGCATGAAAGACATTATGATGATGGTTAAGATGAGGATGTTTTCATCCACTCTCCTTAATGGAAGAAAATGTAGTCAGCTTAACAAATAGCAGTGTTGATTAATTGCAAAAGTGTGAAGACTTACTTACTTTTTGCAGATATTTAGCTTTTATAGAAGGTGAGACCAGTATAAATAACATCAGTGATATTTAAAATATGGGCTTTAGGTTGAGTCCTAGCTTTTGTTGTTCAGTCAGTCAGTAGTGTCTGACTCTTTGCGACCCCATGGACTGAAGCACACTGGGCTTCCACGTCCTTCACCAACTCCTGGAGCCTGCTCAAACTCATGTCCATTGACTAGGTGAAGCCATCCAACCATCGTGTCCTTTGTCATCCTCTTCTTTTCCTGCCTTCTATCTTTGCCAGCATAATGGTCTCTTCCAATGAATCAGCTCTTCCCATCAGGTGGACAAAGTACTGGAGCTTCAGCTTCAGCATCAGTCCTTCCAATGAATATTCAGGGTTGATTTCCTTTAGGATTGACTGGTTGGATCTCCTTGCAGTCCAAGGGACTCTCAAGAGTCTTCTCTAACACCACAGTTCAAAAGCACCAATTCTTCAGTGCCCAGCTTTCTTTATAGTCCAATTCTCACATCGTTACATGACCACTGGAAAAACCATAGCTTTGACTAGATGGACCTTTGTTGGCAAAGTAACTCCTCTGCTTTTTAATATGCTGTCTAGGTTAGTCAATGACAACCCACTGCTGTACTCTTGCCTGGAAAATCCCATGGGCAGAGGAGCCTGGTAGGCTGCAGTGCATGGGGTCATGAAGAGTCAGACATGACTGAGCGACTTCACTTTCACTTTTCACTTTCATGCATTGGAGAGGGAAATGGCAACCCACTCCAGTGTTCTTGCCTGGAGAATCCCAGGGAGATGGGGGAGCTTGGTGGGCTGCCGTCTATGGGGTCGCACAGAGTTGGACACTTAGCAACTTAGCAGGTTAGTCATAACTTTTATTTCAAGGAGTAAGAGTCTTTTAATTTCATGGCTGAAGTCACCATCTGCAGTGATTTTGGAGCCCCCAAAATAAAGTCTGTCACTGTTTCCACTGTTTCCCTATCTATTTGCCATGAAGGAATGGAACCAGATGCCATGATCTTCATTTTCTGAATGTTGAGTTTTAACCCAACTTTTTCACTCTCTTCTTTCACTTTCATCAAGAGGCTCTTTAGTTCTTCTTCACCTTCTGCTACAAGGGTGGTGTTATCTGCATATCTGAGGTTATTGATATTTCTCCTGCAATCTTGATTCAAGCTTGTGCTTCATCCAGTCCAGCATTTCTCATGACGTACTCTACATATAAGTTAAATAAACAAGGTGACAATATACAGCTTTGACGTACTCCTTTACCAATTTGGAACCAGTTTGTTGTTCCATGTCCAGTTCTAACAGTTGCTTCTTGACTTGCATACAGCTGAAACCTAGCTTGGAGGATTTTGAGCATGACCTGGCTCACATGTGAAATGAGTGCAATTGTGTGATAGTTTGAACATTCTTTGGAGAAGGAAATGGCAACCCACTCCAGTACTCTTGCCTGGAAAATCCCACGGATGGAAAAGCCTGCAGGCTACAGTCCATGGGGTCACAAAGAGCCGGACATGACTGAGTGACTTCACTTTCACTTGAACATTCTTTGCCATTGCCTTTCTTTGGAATTGGAATGAAATCTGATCTTTTCCAGTCTGAGGGCCACTGCTGAGTTTTTCAAATTTGCTGGCATATAGAGTGCTGCACTTTAACAACATCATCTTTTAGGATTTGAAATAGCTCAGCTGAAATTCCATCACTTTCACTAGCTTTGTTCATAGTGATGCTTCCTAAGTCCCATTTGACTTCACTCTCCAGGATGTCTGGCTCTAGGTGAGTGATCACACCATCATGGTTATCCGAGTCATTAAGATCATTTTTGTATAGTTCTTCCGTGTATTCTCGCCACCTCTTCTTAATATCTTCTGCCTCTGTTTGGTCCATACCATTTCTGTCTTTTATTTTGCCCATCTTTGCATGAAATGTTCCCTTGGTATCTCTAATTTTCTTGAAGAGATCTCTAGTCTCTCCAGTTCTATTGTTTCCTCTATTTCATTGCATTGTTCACTTAAGAAGACGTTCCTATCTCTCCTTGCTATTCTTTGAAACTGCATTCAGATAGGTATATCTTTCCTTTTCTCCTTTGCCTTTGCTTCTCTTCTTTTCTCAGGTATTTGTAAAGCCTCCTCAGACAACCATTTTGCCTTTTTGCATTTATTTTCTTGGGGATGGTTTTGATCACTGCCTCCTGTACAATGTTATAAATCTCCATTCATAGTTCTTCGGGCATTCTCTCAGGTCTAATCTCTTGAATCTGTTTGTCATTTCCACTGTATAAATGTAAGGATTTGATTTAGGTCATACTTGAATGTGCTAGTGGTTTTCCTTACTCTCTTGAATTTAAGTCTGAATTTCCAATAAGGAGTTCAAGTTCTGAGTGCTCCCGTTCTTATTTTTGCTGACCATATAGAGCTTCTCCATCTTTGGCTACAAATAATATAATCAATCTAATTTTGGTTTTGAGCATCTGATGTTGTTCATGTGTAGAGCTGACTCATGTTTTTGGAACAGAGTGTTATGACTCGTGTTGTCTCCTGGTAAAATTCTGCTAGCCTTTGCCCTGCTTCATTTTATACTCCAAGGCCAAACCTGCCTGTTATTCCAGTCTTAGCTTTGATATTCACTAAATAGTGACCCTGACTAATCTCATCATGGTTTTATTCCCAAATTCCTATCATGTATGATGTAGAGATAATAGTGCATAACTTATAAGGAGTACTAACTTTACTGTTTGTATTAACTATCAGCTTTCTGGATAAGGACCTTGATATTTCGAGTCAGAAGATCTCAGTATTATACTTGACTGCTCACATTCACTGGTTGTGAGAACTTGGCCAAATGTGTTAATTCTAGGATTGATAAGCTCAATTGTTATACACACACACATATTTTTCTGTATCTTACGTATATATGTATAAATACACACACGTGCGTTTATATGAAAGATGATAATGCCATTTTTCAATGAAAGTAATGAAAGACTTTTGAAAAACATATTATCAGTATCTGGTTTGCATTAGTCACTCAGGGACAACTTGTACAGAAGGAAGAAGTGGCTACAATTAGTTTCAGAAACAATACGACCAAGCTTTGAAATTCACACCACTGGTAGATTGTTACAGTGGTAACCCCGATGTCCCTCTATATCCACGCCCTGGTGCGGGCCCTTCCTATTTTGACTCTGGGATCAGCTGTGTCTCGTTTTGGCCCATGCAGCTGCAGTGAGCATGCCGCGGTGGCAGGCTTACTCCTTAGGCTTGCAGTCTGAGGATGCTGCCGTGTGGAAAGAAGCCCAGATTGCTGACCAGTCTGGCCAGCTGCCCGCATCATCCACCCACCAGACCGTGAGTGGGGCCTTCTTAGACCACAGCCCAGGTGACCTGCCCCCCAACTGCAGCTGCAAGACTGATTCCAGGTGAGACCAGCAGAACTGTCCTGAAGAGCCCAGTCTTGATTTCCAACCTACAAAATCTGAATTAAGTGGTTTTTTAAGTCACTAAGTTTTGATATGATGCTGTTATGCAGCAATTGATAAATAATATGCAGGCAGAAAAAAAAAAAAAGACAAAGCATTCACCTACGTAGTCTTCAACCTTCTGAGCATGGTTAAGCTTGAGACTGAGTCGCCTAGGGGTTTTCGCCTGTTTTCAATGGCTATGCTTCTAAGTCAAGTTAAAGCATCTCTATGTCTACGAAGTTGGCATCAATACAAAGTTCAGTGCTTCTCACTTCTCTTTCCTTATTCTTAAAATGGGCTTCATGTTTGTAAATTATTTACATGCATTGTTCTATTCGATACCAACAATATCGCTGCAAAATCATCTCTTCCAATTTCTTCTTTTACAATGAAAACAAAATTAAGTCATAGGGAACTCTAATGGCTTCCCAAGATAGCAAGGCTGATAAAGTTGAGAGAAATTCAAATTTTAAAAGTTATTTTCCTCAATACACTATTTTTTGCATGCCTGTCCAATTAACCTATTTGGTGAGTCTTTACTGAAGTTGAAAAAGAAGAAAACAGAAATAAATTGATCTACACAGGTATGAAGGCTAACCTCAAACCATCACAAGAAGACCTCAAGTCATGTTACATACTTCATTCAACTTTTAATCGTATGCATTCATATTTTCCAGTGAATGTCTACAAAACGATTCCTTTATTTTCTCCACATTTTAAAGCCAAATCATGTAAATTATTTATTGAGAATGGGATGTAGAATTTATATTACTATGTCCTCTATTATTTGAAGATCTCAGCATTGAAATCCACTTTTATAGATGAGAGAACAGTTGGAAAATAAGGTAACGTCCTTACTTTCAGAGAGGTTGAAAGTACTTTTTGAGGGCTCTAAAATATGATGGGCTTCAAATTCTGAGTAAACAAACTGGTTTACAAATATCTTTTAAAACATGCATATGAAATGCTTTCAACATTTTCAGTGTAAAATATTAAAGTAGGTATCATAAGATGTAGAGTAACCTTGATTGTGACCCTTACTCATCACCCTCTCTGAGTCTTGGTTTCTCCATGTATAAACTGTATATGACTACCATGGGTCATGGAGTAAGGTATGTGTAATGTATCCAGTAGAGGACTTGTCTCATAGAAAGATCCCAATAGACAGAAACTACTTGTGTTATTACTACCCACCTTGTAATGTAGATGCAGCAGAAATTTAATATCTTAAATTTCTCATCTGTCTAGAATGGGCAATACTGTTAAGCAGAAGGAAGTGATTGATTCATTTTAGCGCAGGAAACTAATGTCCTAGTTAAGACTGGAGTGCTAGTCCCTCATTTTCTATCTCCAACCATACTCTTGCCAAATCACTTGGTAGCAGTTATGTCACAGTAAAAGACAGAAATAAGACTCAATTAATATAATATTTACATATTTAATATTTATGGAGCACTTAGTCTATGCAAAGCATTGTGCTCGGAGATGTGGAGTCTATACAAATAATTTAGTTTTGCAAGCACATGGCCTTTAGAGACAATAAGATTTGGCTTCTAATCCTTCCTCTCACAGTTACCTGTATTTGAAAAAATGAGTTAACTTCTCAAGCCTTGATATCCTCATGTTCAAAATGGGAATAATTGTATATAGAATATGTCAAACTCTATAAAATCATAGCAAGTCTCATAAAGCATGCTTGTTAATTTTATGCTTGCTATTTGTTCTGATCTCAAAGAGCTTATAGTCTGTTAGGGTATATAAGACATTAACATTAAATATATAAAGAAAAATGAAATGAATGCTTATGGACAGAACAAATCAAGTCCTGTTTTGAATGGGAGGACTTCACTGTAGGTCTGGAGGGAAAATGTAATTTAAGCTGGGCTCTATAATACAGATGGATTTGATGGAATTAAGACATATGGAGACTTTAACAGACATTTTTGGCACAGAATTATGTTTCATATCAGACATGGGTTAGGTTTTCAAGAGTTCTTTACAGTAATATCTGCAAGTAAAGCAAATGAGGGCAGAAGGGGCCGACAGAAGATGAGATAGTTGGATGGCATCACCAACATAATGAAAATGAGTTTGAACAAACTCCAGGAGACAGTAAAAGACAGGAAAGCCTGGAAAGCTGCAGTTCACGGGGTTGTAAAGAGTTGGACCTGACTTAGCAACTAAACAACTACCTGCAAGTAAATAAATCCTCTGTAATTGGGTTAATGGAGATATTAGGAAGCCAATAAGTTGTTCATGTTTTTCTTTTAAAAAAGGCATAAAAATTAGAAAACAAATCTCAGTTGTCCTCTCATATTCTGTTTTCTGACCCAACTTTTTCACTGAGTGTTGACTCCAAAGCAGTATCTGTTGGCACAAAGAGTAATTAGATTCTACTTTTGCCTATTAAAGTATTGTAGGATCTTAAAAGGTCATAAAATCTTCATGAATACACATGCTCAGAATTAGGCTCCGCCATCTATCACTGTGGAATCAAACATGCTCTAAGTACAGGGTGAGATTTTCCTAACTTTAGCCAATATAATTACTTTTGTTCCAGGAACCAACAGGGTGAGGCTTGGATTGCTGTTCACTCTCCAGCACAGCCCCTGCTAACAAGTGAAACTAAATTGCTTTTCTCCCCTCTATGCATCTGGGTCCATCTGTGCAGGCCAAATAGATTAGCTTTTAATATCTCAAAACAGATGTTTGCTCTTGGAATTGGTGTGTGTGTGCAACATGTTCCATGAGTTGGTGGGAATATTCTGGGCTCCAGGGTGTGTAGAGACATCATTCTGGGTGGGGTGCTCCGAATAATCAGTGTGGGTGAGAGAGGGATGCTGGCAAGGGTTTGTTCTCCCTTGTGCTTTCCTCAGTAGGAGAACTCCATGGAAGAAAGTGTGCCAGGTGGCTCCATGAGTCAAGGTCTGGTCAGGAAAAACCAAAGCCATGCCAGCTATTTTAACATAAAGTACATAGGAAATTGAGTGGGCAGGAAAAGTCAAAATAGGAAAAGCCATGTGACAGAGTAACTGCAGGAAGAGCTTGCAGCCCTCCCCCTGAGGCTGGGGGAGGGAAGGCAAGCAATGGACCTTATTAAGATAGAGAAGACTTGCAAAAAAAAAAAAATGTCTGTCAAACTCTTGAAGACCTAACCCATGTCCAGTGTGAAATATCTCAGACCCTTATGATGAGAATGCTTCCTCCTGAGGCTGACACCTCAGAAACACAAGAAGTGACCCAGTAGGGCTGATGCTCAGAACAGCAACTGGCTGGTGCTGGAAACTGGAAGGGGCTGTGATGAGCTGTTTCTGTGAGACAAGGAAAATGAAAACTGGAGTCAACTGGCTGTCTTGAATTTGCATGCCTTGGCCCCACACCAGACCCACAGACTCAAAAATCTTAGAAGTGGACATCCCACACGTATGTATTTTTTAACAGTCTTTTCAACCACTGATTGATGTTGTCAACAAAGATGAGACTACTGTGCCCTCATCTGCTTTCCCAAAGCATTTAAAGATGTTCTAAAGTGATTTACTATGTCTATGAATTATCTTTAGCTGTCCTGACCTTTTCAGTAATGGGTGGTGTAGATATTTGAGCTGTCACCAGCCGTAACTTTTCTCAGTGGATATCAGTCAGTTTCTAGTTCTGTCTGGATCACCTTGCCAACACTTTATTTCTAGTACTTGCATCAACTTGGTGAATTAGCCAGGGGGTAACTAATTATTCATCCACTCAGTGCCTGTTATATGCCAAAAAAAATATACTAGGACCAGTCTTCCAACTTAGATAAAAATCTACATACTCTTGGCCTCCTTGAAATTTTCATTTGTTAGGAGTTAGCCATTTACAATTAAACACAGTCATCAATATGCAATTGCAAATCTAGGTAAATCTTATGAAGAAGAATAAAATGCTATAAAAGAGTATTAGGTGGATTGGCTGCAAAAATGGCTCTAGTGATTCTACTCCCTTTAAGTACACAACTTGCAGCATGACTCTGCAGCTCCTGTCAATAAAATATGAAGTCAGCTCAGTCCTTCAGAAGGCGATGCTCTGTGGGGTTGGAACCTCGTTACTGTTGGCCTGTGTATGGATATGATCTCAAATGACTATACCCAACCAGAAACCCAAAGCTATTGGGTCTACTCCATCCAACATGGGCACAGATTTCCCAGCATAGCCATCAGCCCTGTGGACAGCAGAGTTACAGTCGTTTTGGCTACTCCACAGACACTGCAGGCCATGCAGCTACAGTGGTTCTTATGGATAGAGCACAACCAACTCCCCAGAGATATGGCTAGACCGGTGGCTACGGTAGTAATCAATGTTCTCGATCATCTTACAGGCAGTAGCTCTCATAACCTGGAGACGGCTAGCAGGCAGCTCCTGGCAGCACCTTGGGAAGTTATGGTAGCAGTTCTTCCAGCAGTGGCTATGGGCAGCGCCAGAGTGGAATTGCTAGACCAGAGGATAAATGCATGTCTGGCATTTAAAGGAACTGCCAAAATATTCTCTGGTGTACCTGCACCATTTGACATTCCACAGCAGTGAATGGGGGTTCCAATTTTCCATATCCATGTCAACACTTGCAATTGTCTTTCTTTTTTATTGTAGCCAACTCAGTGAGCAAGTGTCTTGCTGTGATTTTAATTTGCTTCTTACAAATGACTACAGTCAGCCTTCTGTAGCTGTGGGTTCTGCCTGTTCCCCATGGATTCACTCAACTTTGGATTGAAAACTCATTTTTATTTCAATGCAAAACTTGATTTTGTCTCATGCCAGCAACTATTTATATAGTATTTTCAATGATGTTTGCAGCTATTTATGTAGCATTTACATTGTATTAAGTACTGTAAGTGATCTAGAGATGATTTAAAGTATACAGGAGGATGTGTATAGCTTATATATAAATATTACACCATTTTCTCTAAGGGACTTGAACATCCTTGGATTTTGGTATCTGCAAGTGTCCTGAAACCAATCCCCTCTGGATTCCAAGGGACAACTGTAATGGTACTGAACATCCTCTGTTGAGCTTATTTGTATATCTTTATAGATAAAGTGTCTATTCAAGTTCTTTGCTCATTTTATATATGGAGTGTTTGTCTTTATTACAGTAAGTCCCCTACCCTCAAATAGGTTCTATTTCATTCCCGGAGCATGTTGTAAGTCTAGTTTGTTCATAAGTCCAAAAAGTTAGCCTAGGTACCCAACTAACACAATTGCTGATAAAGTATTATACCGTAATAGGTTTATAATATGTTCACACCTCTGAAAACTTACAACTTAAAGGTTTGTATGAAGGGAACTTGCTCTATTTAGTTGTGATGTATGTATGTATTCTGGATACAAGTCCCAAATAATTTAATTTAAATGATTTAAAATTTGTTCTTTCAGACTTCAGTTCAGTTCAGTTCAGTCGCTCAGTCATGTCTGACTGCGACCCCATGAACCAGAGCACGCCAGGTCTCCTTGTCCATCACCAACTCCCAGGGTCCACCCAAACCCATGTCCATTGTGTCAGTGATGACGTCCCACTATCTCATCTTCTGTTGCCCCTTCTGCTCTTGCCCTCAATCTTTCCCAGCATCAGGGTCTTTTCAAATGAGTTAGCTCTCTGCATCAGATGGCCAAAATGTTGGAGTTTTAGCTTCAACATCAGTCCTCCTAATGAACACCCAGGACTGATATCTTTTAGGATGGACTGGTTGGATCTCCTTGCAGTCCAAGGGACTCTCAAAATTGTGCTCCAACACCACAGATCAAAAGCATCCATTCTTCAGAGCTCGGCTTTCTTTATGCCCCAACTCTCACATCCATACATGACCACTGGAAAAACCATAGCCTTGACTAGATGGACCTTTGTTAACAAAGTAATATCTCTGCTCTTTAATATGCTGTCTAGGTTGGTCATAACTTTCCTTCCAAGGAGTAAGCGTCTTTTAATTTCATGGCTGCAATCACCATCCACAGTGATTTTGGAGCCCAGAAAAAGAAAGTCAGGCTTTCAGACTCTAGATCATCTTTTCACTTTGCTGACTCTGTAGTTGGAAAGAGAAAAGTTTTTAATTTTGATGAAATCCACTTTATCTTATTTTTGTCAGTTGTGTTTTCAGCGTTATATATAAGAATCCATTACCTAACCTGAACTCACCAAGTTGTATTATTCTAAAAATTTTACAGTTTTAGTTCAGTTAACTATATGATCCACCTGAGATATTTTTGTGTATGATGTGAGTGAAGAGTTCAAATGCCTTCTTTTACAGGTAGATATCCAGTTTTCTCAACACCATTCGTTGAGAAGACTATTCTTTTCTCATCAAACTTCTCACTTTGCCAAAAAATTGACTATAAATGCTAAAGTTTATCTTGGAATTCTCAGTTCTACTTCATTGATCTATAGTTGACAGTGGTCTGTTGTGGGGTCAGGAGCATTGAATATATAAGTCCTGGCATAAATCCTTTTGAAGGAAGTCACCATTACCCCTACCCTAGTTTGGCCACAGGGCAAACTACAGAGATGGAACACAGCCCCACCCATAAACAGAAATTGGATTAAAGATTCACTGAGCCCCACACATCAGAGCAAGAACCAGAATCCACCACAGCCAGTCCTTCCCATCCGGAAGCTTTCACAAGCCTCTTATCCTTATCCATCAGATGGCAGACAGACTTTGAAACACAACTACAGAAAACTAACCAAACTGATCACTTGGACCACAGCCTTGTCTAACTCAATGAAAATATGAGCCATGGCATTTAGGGCACCCAAGACAGATGGGTAATGGTGGAGAGTTTTGACAAAACATGGTCTACTGGAGAAGGGAATGGCAAACCACTTCACTATTCTTGCCTTGAGAACCCCATGAACAGTATGAAAAGGCAAACCAGATATGACACTGAAAGATGAACTCCTCAGGTCGGTAGGTGCCCAATATGCTAACTGGAGAAGAGCGGAGAAGAGCTCCAGAAAGAATGAAGAGGCTAAGCCAAAGCAAAAACAACACCCAGTTGTGAATGTGACTGGTGATGGAAGTAAAGTCTGATGTTGTAAAGAAAATTTTGCATAGGAACCTGGAATGTTAGGTCCATGAATCAAGGTAAATTGGAAGTGGTCCAACAGGAGATGGCAAGAGTGAACATAGAATCAGTGAACTAAAATGGAACAAAATGGGTGAATTTAATTCAGATGACCATTGTACCTACCAATGTGGGCAAAAGTCCCTTGGAAGAAATGGAGTAACCCTCATAGTCGACAAAAGACTTCAAAAATGCGGTACATGGGTGCAATCTCAAAAATGACAGAATGATCTCTGTTACCAAGGCAAACTATTCAATATCACATTATCCAAGTCTGTGCCCCAACCAATAATGTCAAAGAAGCTGAAATTCAATGATTCTGTAAAGACCTACAAGACCTTATACAATGAACACCAAAGATATCCTTTTCATCATAGGGGACTGGAATGCAAAAGTAGGAAGTCAAGAGATACCTGGAGTTTCAAGCAT